>NW_016806834.1:2129522-2160364 GCF_001698545.2 Rhinopithecus bieti | reverse complement strand
GTTTCGCTCTGTCGCCCAGGCTGGAGTGCAATGGCCGGATCTCAGCTCACTGCAAGCTCCGCCTCCCGGGTTTACGCCATTCTCCTGCCTCAGCCTCCTGAGTAGCTAGGATTACAGGCATGCACCCCCACGCCTGGCTAATTTTTGTGTTTTTAGTAGAGATGGGGTTTCACCATGTTGGCCAGGATGGTCTCGAACTCCTGACCTTGTGATCTGCCCACTTTGGCCTCCCAAAGTGCTGGGATTACAGGTGTGAGCCACTGCGCCCAGCCGAGTAATCCTATATTATGAGGGTCTAAGGGTCTAGAGGACAAAAAGTCTGTAGGTCTTTACATTGTCAAGAACGATGAGATTATAAGCATTTTTGGATAATAGTAAATACCTCTCCCTGATTCTTAGAGTAAACTTTGGTTACCTGCTATTGAGTAATGTAAAGTGCTAGACTTTGAAGAAATATAAGAGTGTGGAAATATTTCTAGACTCATCAACTCTACCTTTTAAGCATTCATCTATTTGTTTACTCCAGAGGCCTTTGTTTATAGAGAGGAAACCATTTGGGATTCACCTCTACTTGCCACTCCATTCAGGCAGCTGCTGATGCTAAAATGGAAGACATAACTAAACTTTCCCTTCTCCAGAGTTCGAAATTTGAGCAACCCAGCCAAGAAGTTCAAGATTGAAGCCAATGCTGGGCAACTGTACCTGACAGGGGTGGTGGTACTGCACAAGGATGTCAACGTGGTAGTAGTGGAAGGGGGTGAGTCTGCAAAACTTGAGGGAGACTGTCCCCAGACAACCCTGGGCTTAGAGTGGTTAGCATTGTGGGGAGAAAGGAGAAAAAGATAGTATTTTAGTGCCATACCTGATATAATATGCTAGGTTATTGCTTCTGTGTTTATTGGAATAGAAGGCCCTAAGATGTGGTCCTGGGATTGCTTCAACTACCACATTAATGTCTGAGCTCAGAGGTTCTTTCTAACCCATCATCTTCCACAGTTCTGGCAAAATTCTTCTTCTCTGTTTCCAGGCCCCAAGGCCCAGAAGAAATTTAAGCGTCTTATGCTGCATCGGATAAAGTGGGATGAACAGACATCTAACACGAAGGGAGATGGTGAATGGGGGTTAGAGGGGATTAAGTGGGAGAGCTGTGGGAGGTGGGGATGGTGCATCTGTCCACTCATTTTATTCCCTCCCTGTGACACTCTTGCTAACACTAGATAGTGTTCAGGAATTTAAGAAAGACCCATTTAGACTTTGAGCCTCCTAGACATTCATATAATATTTACTATATTATTATATGCATGAATGGTAAAGCTTTTTTTTTTTTTTTTTTTTGCCTATCATTTAAGGCTTTTCTACCCGCTGGTTTCTGTGTCTATCCTGGATCTGAATTTATTCAGTATTTGAAAATTCAGCAAGCAGCTAGGCATGGTGGCTCCTGCCTGTAATCCTAGCACTTTGGGAGACTGAGGCGGGCAGATTGCCTGAGGCCAGGAGTTCGAGACCAGCCTGGGCAAACAACGTGGTGAAACCCCATCTCTACAAAAAGTACAAAAATTTGCTGGGTGTGGTGGCACATACCTGTATTCCCAGCTACTCAGGAAGCTGAGGTGGGAGGATCACTTGAGCTTGGGGAGGTCAAGGCTGCAGTAAGCTGTGATTATGCCACTGCAGTCCAGCCTCAGTGACAGAATGAGACCCTGTCTCAAAAAAAAAAAGAAAAAGCAAATCCAGTAAGCTATACATTCATGTGTACAGTGTCTATGTTATATTATTATTTGATTTTTTTTTTTTTTTAAGGATTGAAGGCAAAAAGATTTTCAGGTCAAAAAAGCTCTGCTTTGATCAAACTACTTTTTCTTTTGCCTGTTATATATGTATACATACACATATACATATACGTATACATGCACATGCTCACACATATGCACCTCAACTTATGATGGGGTTAGTTCCAATAAACCTAAGATAAGTTGAAAATATCGTTAAGTCAAAGATGCATTTAAGGCCAAGCAGTGGCTCACACCTATAATCCCAGCACTTTCAGAGGCCGAGGAAAGCAGATCATTTGAGGTCTGGAGTTTGTAACCAGCCTGGCCAACATGGTGAAACCCCGTCTCTACTAAAAACACAAAAATTCGGGGCGTGGTGGTGGGCCTCTGTAATCCCAGCTACTCAGGAGGCTGAGGCCGGAGAATCGCTTGAACCTGGGAGGCGGAGGTTGCAGTAAGCCGTGATCGCACCACTGCACTCCAGCCTGGGCGACAGAGCGAGACTCCATCTCAAAAAAAAAAAAAAAAAAATGCATTTAATACATCTTATCTTTAGGACATCATAACTTAGCCTAGCCTTCCTTATAGTTTCTCAGAATACTTAGATTAGCCTACAGCTGGGCAAAATCATCTTACACAAAGCCTATTTTTATCTCATGTAAGACTATTTTACTGCATATTGCTAGCCCAGGAAAATCTCAAAATTTAAAATTTGAAGTACATTTTCTACTAAATATTTATCACTTTCACACTGTACTCAAGGCAAAAAATTCTAAGTCAAGGACTGTCTATATCTGACATGCTTCTGGCCATCATACTTCCATTAGTGTTCATTCTCATCTTTGAAGACCTGGATTAGCATTTAAAATCTGCAGAGAGGCCGGGCATGGTGGCTCATGCTTGTAATCCCAGCATTTTGGGAGGCCGAGGCGGGTGGATCACCTGAGGTCAGGAGTTTGAGACCAGCCTGACATGGTGAAACCCCGTCTCTACTAAAAAATACAAAAATGAGCTGGGCATGGCAGTGTGTGCCTGTAACCCCAGCTACTCGGGAGGCCTAGGCAGGAGAAGCATTTGAATGGGGGAAGTGGAGGTTGCAGTGAGCCAAGATTGTACCACTGCACTCCAGCCTGAGTGACAGAGTGAGACTCAGTCTCAAAAAAATAAAAATATAAATAAAATCTGCAGAGAGTTCATCTTAAGAGACCCAAGAATAAAAAATAAAATCTACAGAGAGCCTTTTCTTAACTTCTCCTAACTTTACCTAACTAGCCTTCCTGACTTTTTGTCCTTTAAGTATTTAAAGTACATTTTTGTAATAGGTGTATATTTTATTTTGTTTTACACGTGCCTTTTTTTTTTTTTTTTTTTTTTTTTTTGAGATGGAGTTTTTGCTCTGTTGCCCAGGCTGGAGTGCAGTGGCACCATCTTGGCTCACAGCAACCTCTACCTCCCAGGTTCAAGTGATTCTCCTGCCTTGGCCTCCTGAGAAGCTGGGATTACAAGCACCCGCCACCACGCCTGGCTAATTTTTGTGTTTTTAGGAGAGATGAGGTTTCACCATGTTGGCTAGGCTGGTCTGAAACTCTTGACTTCAAGTGATCCGCTCACCTCAGCCTCCCAAAGTGCTAGGATTACAGGCGTGAGCCACCACACTGGCCGATAATTTTGATTTGGTATATCTGCCTTCCTCCTCCATTGGGCGAAAGTTTTTTGAGAGTAATAAATGATGTTGACATCTGAAGCCTGCCTCCCAGAGTGCCTAGGACAAGTTTTTATTCTTGATTGCTTGTCTTTTATTTCCTTATTCCCAGTACCTGTTACAGCTCTTGATTCATAACAAGTGCTAAGTAAATGCTAATTGTATCAATTAATATTCCTTTTTGCTTGGAGCTTCAAGTCTAATTTGGGGAAAATAAAGAGCAACAGAAAATAAAACATTTGGTCCAACACATAAAAAGGGTGACAATATTTAAGAGAGTTTGGTTAGACTCGAATATTGTTTCTTTAGAACCTGAATCTCAAGTCTAAGTCTATAATAAGATTTCTCTTCCAGATGATGAGGAATCTGATGAGGAAGCTGTGAAGAAAACCAACAAATGTGTACTAGTCTGGGAGGTAGGTGATCCTTTGTAAAACGTTGTAAAACTTTAGCCAACTCCTGATTATTTATACTATTTAAGTAGAGCAATGGAATGTAAGATCTAATCAGTGAATAATCCCTTAAATAATTTATGTTTCTTTTGGAATCCATTTTAAATGGTTGGCAATAAATTCTTCCTGATCATCTGTTTAGTTAAATTGATGAGTATTTAGTATATGCTATCTGGGGAAGTGTGTGGACAGTGCTGCTGGTAGCAGGAATACAAATTCTCTACCGAAAATTGTTTATTTTACAGTCATGAATATGAGACTTGGAAAGAGGGGAATGAATTGCTGTGGGATTTACCTTTGGATATAGTGAAGGAAGTATGAGACTTAAGAATATAAAGTTAGGGCCGGGCGTGGTGGCTCAAGCCTGTCATCCCAGCACTTTGGGAGGCCGAGACGGGTGGATCACAAGGTCAGGAGATCGAGACCATCCTGGCTAACACGGTGAAACCCCGTCTCTACTAAAAATACAAAAAACTAGCCAGGCGAGGTGGCCAGCACCTGTAGTCCCAGCTGCTCGGGAGGCTGAGGCAGGAGAATGGCGTGAACCTGGGAGGCGGAGATTGCAGTGAGCTGAGATCTGGCCACTGCACTCCAGCCTGGGCGACAGAGCGAGACTCCGTCTACAAAAAAAAAAAAAATAGGAGGCTGGGCAGTGCTGCTTATGAGCTCTGTAATCTGGGCAAGACACTTAATGTCAAATCTGTTGCCTTAGCTATAAAAAGTGGATACTATCTGCTGTCTATATTGTCAATTTTTTGAGAATGAAATTAGATAATTATGTGACAGTGCTTCATAAAATATGACTAAATCACTCTTCAAGTGGAATATTTTTTATGGTTATCTAGTTCTTTAATCCTTGAAGGCTTCTTAGAGAACCAGTATTAAAACCAGTATTAATGTTTTCATGTTTGCTTTTAGGTATAGTACATGTATATCTTTTTTGGGAGTGGGTGGAGGGTACGGAGTTTTGCTCTTGTTGCTCTGTTGCCCAGGGTGGAGTGCAATGGCGTGATCTCGGCTCACCGCAACCTTTACCTCCCGGGTTCAAGCAGTTCTCCTGCCTCAGCCTCCCAAGTAGCTCGGATTACAGGCATACGCCGCCATGCCCAACTAAGTTTTGTATTTTTAGTAGAGACGGGGTTTCTCCATGTTGCTCAGGCTGGTCTCAAACTCTCAACCTCAGGTGATACACCTGCCTTGGCCTCCCAGAGTGCTGGGATTACAGGCATGAGCCACTGTGCCTAGCGCCCGCATTTTTTTTTTTTTTTTTTTTGAGACAGAGTTTTGCCCCTGTTGCCCAGACTGGAGTGCAATGGTGCAATCTCAGCTCACCACAACCACTGCCTCTTGGGTTCAAGCGATTCTCCTGCCTCAACCTCCCGAGTAGCTGGGATTACAGGCATGAGCCACCACGCCTGGCTAATTTTGTATTTTTAGTAGAGACGGGGTTTCGTCACGTTGGTCAAGCTGGTCTCGAACTCCCGACCTCAGGTGATCCGACCACCTTGGCCTCCCAAAGTGCTAGGATTACAGGCATGAGTCACCACGCCTGGCCATATATCTTCTATTTTTAAAATGTACTTATTTCTAGTATATGTGCTGCTGAAGCAAGCACTAAAATGTGCTTGTTTCTGTTAATGAATTCTTTATTATAAAGCGGTATGTTATTACAAAAGTAGTAAATATTAAGATTTTTTAAAAAATTCTAATTATACAGAAGATTACTTACTGAGACCCAGCACAGTGGCTTATGCCTATAATCCCAGCACTTTGAGAGGATGAAGTGGTTGGATCACTTGAGCTCAGGAGTTCAAGACCAGCCTGGGCAACATGGGGAAACCCCGTCTCTAGAAAAAATACAAAAATTAGCCAGGCCTGGTGGTGTCTGCTTGTAGTCCCAGCTACTTGAGAAGCTGAGGTGGGAGGATTGCTTCAGCTTGGGAGTTTGAAGCTGCAGTGAGCTGTGATTGTGCCACTGCACTCCAGCCTGGGCACCAGAGTGAGACCCTGTCTTAACAAAAAAAGAAAAAGTCTCAGGCTGGGCATGGTGGTTCACGCCTATAATCCAGCACTTTGGGAGGCCGAGGCGGGCAGATCACGAGGTCAGGAATTTGAGACCAACCTGGCCAACATGGTGAAACCCCGTCTTCTACTAAAAATACAAATATTAGCTGGGCATGGTGGCCGGTGCCTGTAATTGCAGCTACTTGGGAGACTGAGGCAGGAGAATCGCTTGAATCCGGGAGGCAGAGGTTACAGTGAGCCGAGATCACACCATTGCACTCCAGCCCGGGCGACAGTGCGAGACTGTGTCTCAAAAACAAAAGGTCTCTTCCTATTCTCTCTGATCTCTTCAGACCAGTCTTTATAGGTAATTGCTATTAATAGTTTTTCTTCTGAAGAAGCAATCAAAAAATAAAATTAAAAAAAAGTTTTCATGTATCCTTCTGCCTTATCCCAGATTCTTCAATTTATGCATAGAAATTAGATGATAATAACCATAGTATTTGTTTCTCTGTTTAGTAAGTTCCCACCTGCATATTATCTTTTTTTAAATCAAATTTTTTTTTTGAAATGGAGTCTTGCTCTGTCGCCCAGGCTGGAGTGCTGGAGTGCAGTGGCACAATCTTGGCTGACTGCAAGCTCCGCCTCCCGGGTTCACGCCTCAGCCTCCTGAGTAGCTGGGACCACAGGCGCCTGCCACTACACCCGGCTAATTTTTTGTATTTTTTCATAGAGACGGGGTTTCACTGTGTTAGCCAGGATGGTCTCGATCTCCCGACCTCATGATCCGCCCGCCTTGGCCTCCCAGAGTGCTGGGATTACAGGCTTGAGCCACCGCGCCCAGCCTTTTTTTTTTTTTTTTTTAGAGACAGGGTCTTGCTCTGTTGCCCAGGCTGGTGTGCAGCGGTGCAGTCATAGCTCACTGCAACCTTGATTTCCCAGGGACAAGCAATTCTCCAGTCTCAGCTTCTCAAGTATCTGAGACCTCAGGTCCACACCACTGTGCCTGGCTAATTTTTAGAAATGCAATCTCACTATGTTGCCCAGGCTTGTCTCGAACTCTTAGCCTTGACTGATCCTCCCATCTCAGCCTCCCAGAGTGCTGGGATTATAGGCATGAGCTACTGCGCCCATATCTTCACATATCTCAGCCCCCTCATCTCTTTTCAATTTTCTTCTATTTATCTCTGAAGAGTACTTACTGAAAAAGTCCCAGCTTCTTAGAGAACCAGTATTAATGTTGTAGGAATTTAGTTTTCAGGAATTGTCTTTCATGTTCAGAAACAAGCCAAGTTCTGCTCCAGCCTCCTTATTGGAGTCTACTCCCTGAAAGCCTCTTGAGGTAGTGCTTTATGATTGCCATTGCTGCTGGTGCCTTTGGCAAGAATGCCGTTCTGCCCAGTACTGTCTTTTTCTGTTGTAATTCTCTGCTGGTACCTGCTCTTCTTCTGTTCCCCACCCCGAGTTGTTCTTTGTTGCTGGGCCCCAAAGCCTTCTGCTTGTATAAATAGTTTTTTGGGCCTTTTTGAAGGCCCAAATTTAGTCCTGAAGGCCTGGTGGGAGATAAGTTTATCTCATTCCGCCTTCCATAGTTCTTCCTGACTTGCTGTTCCACCCAGGCACCAAAGAATTCCTCATCCTCATTTCAAAAATCTAAAAACCTTATGCATATGAATTCATAAAAACTCATACAAATATCCAAGGAAATGGAGGTCACAATTTTTTTTTTTACCATAAAATCACGTTCAGCTGGGCACATGTCTCACAGCTGTTACTAGGTCTTATAAAAGAATATTATATCTGATTTAAATAAGAAATTGGAAGTATTTTTATTACATATCTCTTTCCTAGGGTACAGCCAAAGACCGGAGCTTTGGAGAGATGAAGTTTAAACAGTGTCCTACAGAGAACATGGCTCGTGAGCATTTCAAAAAGCATGGGGCTGAACACTACTGGGACCTTGCGCTGAGTGAATCTGTGTTAGAGTCCACTGATTGAGACTACTGCAAGCCCTTGCCTCTCCCCCCTTGCCTTTGTCTCTTCAGTCCTCTCACTTATTCTATTTCCCAACCCACTCCCACTTGTTTGTGTGATCTCAGAACTGTGCCAAGCAGACACTGGGACAAAGGGAGAATATCTTCCTCCCCTCCCGAGTCAGCCTGGTGTTGCCCTTTATTCCCCTTATGTGCATATGATTAAAGAGTTATTTTTAAACTTGGTGTGATATTTTTCACACATTCCTAAGTACTAGAGTTTGGGTCTCCAGGTGATCTTTTTTCCAGACTTTTAGCAATTGCTGTAGAAAAAAAACATTTTTTGTCATTGACATTTATTTATATATATAAATGGATGAATGGATGGATGGATAGATGGATGTGTATTTTTGAAGTCTAGTGGAAATGTCTGATCTCATCCTGGAGCTAGAACGATAAATACTGTTTTCCTGGAGCAGAATGAAGCAGGGAGATGTGTAAAGTGGTAAGGGAGGGAGGAGGGACAAATGAGTATCCATCCCTTAACTGAGAGAATCACCAGGTCAGATTACCTCAGGACTTGGCTAAGTAGTCTTTCCAGGAAATCAGTTCCTCTAAGGGGTGCATATGTGGGAATGTGTGTTGTGGGTAAAAAGGACACAGGAAGAGTCCAAGGAGGATGCTATGGGTCAGTTTGTAAAGTGGAACAGGATTTAAGAATTTAGCCCATTTTGTCTCTTTTACTAGTTTAAAAATTCACTTCTAGTAGAAATTGTGTAATTTTTTTTTTTTTCTATCTATGAATCCGACTACCTGTGGTTGGTTTTATTTCAGCATTTAATGTTTCTGGTTTGATTTTAGGAGTATATGAGTCAGCATAAGTTATCTATTGAAGTCCAAAATTTTTACCATACCTATCCTTCTGTTTCATATTGCCTGTGTTGGGAATGGATTAAACAAGTCAATAGAGCTCCCATGCCTTCTTGCTAGGTGGAGCATGCTATGAATTGGTATTTGAGAATGGATGTCTGACAAGAAGTTACAACATTCTGTGTTATAATATTAATCCCCTTTAAAAAAAATCTGTATTTCAGGTACTGGTCAGAGTTCCAACTTTAAGGTAGTATTAGGGAGCACTACGGTCAAGGAGGTAAGAAGAGATAGGGGACCACACAGGGCTTTGAGGAAAAACTAGTGCAACTTCTCTCCTTCTTAATTTTAATTTTAATTTTAATTTTTTTAATTTTTTTTTTTTAGACCGAGTCTTGCTCTGTTGCCTAGGCTCGAGTGCAGTGGCGCAATCTCAGCTCACGGCAACCTCCACCTCCCAGGTTCCAGCAATTCTCCTGCCTCAGCCTCCCAAGTAGCTGGGACTACAGACACATGCCACCATACCTGGCTAATTTTTGTATTTTTCAGTAGAGACCGGTTTCACCGTATTGGCCAGGCTGGTCTCGAACTCCTAACCTCGTGATCCGCCCACCTCGGCCTCCCAGAGTGCTGGGATTACAGGCGTGAGCCACCACGCCCGGCCTGATTTTAAGTTTTTTAAGTTCCAGCTCAAAGGATTCTCCTTTTTTAGAGATAAGCAAGCTGAGCTTGGTGGCTCACGCCTGTAATCCCAGCACTTTGGGAGGTCGAGGTGGGCAGATCATCTGAGGTCAGGAATTCGAGACCAGCCTGCCCAAGATGGTGAAACCCCATCTCTACTAAAAATACAAAAAATTAGCGGGGTGTGTTGGTGGATGCCTGTAATCCCAGCTACCCAGGAGGCTGAGGCAGGAGAATCGCTTGAACCCGGGAGGCGGAGGTTGCAGTGAATCAAGATGTCGTCACTGCATTCCAGCCTGGGCGACGAGAGTGAAACTCTTTCTCAAAAAAAAAAAAAAAAAAGCCAAACAAAGATATAAGCACTGCTGGGCGCAGTGGCTCACGCCTATAATCCCAGCACTTTGGGAGGCCGAGGTGGGTGGATCACCTGATATCAGGAGTTTGAGACCAGCTTGACCAACATGGAAAAACCCCGTCTGTACTAAAAATACAAAACTAGCCGAGCGTGGTGGTGCATGCCTGTAATCCCAGCTACTCGGGAGGCTGAGGCAGGAGAATTGCTTGAACCCGGGAGGTGGAAGTTGCCGTGAGCTGCGATCGCGCCACTGCTCTCCAGCCTGGGCAACACGAGCAAAACTCTGTCTCAAAAAAAAGAGATAAGCAAACTAACCCAGATGAGTGAGGTTCATCATCTGAAGGATGGTGCAGGATGAAATCTTTGAAATAACTCCAGCTTGCCAGAACACAGCAATGAAGATTTTGAGTGCTTACTAGTAATTATATCTGTGAAATTTGGGAGCTAGAGAGTTGAACTAGCTATTTTAGTATTTCTTGATTTAAGCAAATGCAGGGGAAAATTCATTGTCATAAAATAAGTGTTCTGTTAAAGGATTTGTTACAAGTATATGTGTAAATTATACACTACTTCAAAAATGAATTGGTTGCATAAGATCTAAAAGAAATATTTATATTACAATATGCTATAGTTTATTGTAATGTACCCATAATGAGACTCAAAACTTGTCTTGAGTATATCACTTGTCTCTCTGTGCCTCCAGGTTTTAATTGTTAAATTTTCTCAAGCATTACCTCCTTATTTCTCCTTACAAACTTAGGAGAAATACGCATTTTAGAGGTGAGGAATCTGAGGCTTAGAGTAAATAATTTGCCCAAGTTTATGACTTAGTAAGTTGTAGAGCTTAATTTGAACCCAGATTTGTTTGACTACAGACCAAACTCAGCCACTAAGTATATATTGCCTCATTTGTACAATAAAGGGGTAGTGACAGATATGTTCTTTGAAATGAGTGTTATTCTCAGGATAGTTCTTACCTGAGGATGCTGTTATCACTTGAAATACTTTGTGAATTTTGGTAATTTCATCTATTTCCAGTCCTTTTTGAATACCTTTAGTTAATGGCAGTTATTAGTTTTGGAAAGAGTTTTTTCTTTATTTTTATTGGAAGAGTTTTAGAAACCCTTTGGCTGGAATTAATAAATGATTATAGTAAGGTTGCAGGATATAAGGTTACAATAGAAAAATCAGTTGCTCTCCTGTATACCAGTAACGAACAAGTAGAATTTGAAATTAAAAGAATTCCATTTATATTAGCACCAAAAGGAAGTGGAATACTTCAGGATAAATCCAAATATGTGTAAGATCTATATGAAGAAAACTACAAAACTCGAATGAAAAAAAAAAACCCAAAACTAAATAAATGCAATGGTATTTCACATTCATGGTAGGAAGATAGTATTGTAAAGATGTCAATTCTGGTTGGGTGTGGTGACTCATGCCTGTAATCTCAGCACCTTGGGAGACCAAAGCTGGAAGATCATTGAGACCAGCCTGGACAACATAGGGAGACCTCATGTCTGCAACTTTTTTTTTTTTTTTGAGACATGGTCTCCCTTTGTTGCCCAGGTTTGGAGTGCAGTGGCATGATCTTGACTCACTGCTGCCTTGACATCCCTGGCTCAAGCAATCCTCCCACCTCGTAGCCTCCCAAGTAGCTGAGTCTACAGGCACATGCCACCACACCTGGCTAGTTTTTAAATTTTTTTGTAGAGACGAGGTATCACTTTGTTGCCCAGTCTGGTCTCCAACTCCAGAGCTCAAGTCATTTTCTTGCTTTGGCCTCCTAGAGTGCCAGGATTACAGATGAGTCACTACCCGGTCTACAAAAAATTTAAAAATAAAATTAGCCGGGCATGGTGGCATGTGCCTGTGGTTCCACCTACCTCGGAGGCTGGGAGGATCACGTGGACCTGGGAAGTACCATTGCACTCCAGCCTGGGTGACAGAGTGAGACCCTGTCTCAAGGAAAAAAAAAAAATCCAATAGAGAGTTGAAGGACTGACATTACCCAACTTTGAGAATTACTGTAAAGCTACAGTAATGAAGGTGGTATTTTTGTTGTTGTTGTTTTGAGATGCAGTCTTGCTCTATTGCCCAGGCTGAAGTGCAGTGGCGCTTTCTCGGCTCACCGCAACCTCCGTTTCCTGGGCTCAAGCAGTTCTCCTACCTCAGCCTCCCAAGTAGCTGGCATTACAGGTGCCTGCCACCATGCCCAGCTAATTTTTGCATATTTTTAGTAGAGGCAGGGTTTCACCACATTGGTCATGCTGGTCTTGAACTCCTGACCTCAGGTGATCCACCCACCTCGGCCTCCCAAAGTACTGGGATTACAGCGTAAGCCACCCTGGCTGGCTGTTTTTTTGTTTGTTTGTTTTTGTTTGTTTGTTTTTTGAGACCGAGTTTCGTTCTTGTTGCCCAGGCTGGAGTGCAATGGTGCAATCTCAGCTCGCTGCAAACTCCGCCTCGTGGGTTCAAGTGATTCTCCTGCCTCAGCCTCCCAAGTAGCTGAGATTACAGATATGTATAATCTCACGCCCAGCTAATTTTGTATTTTTAGTAGAGATGAGGTTTCACCATGTTGGTCATGCTGGTCTTGAACTCCCAACCTCAGGTGATCCCCTGGCCTCTGCCTCCAAAGTGCTGGGATTACAGGCATGAGCCACCATGCCCAGCTGGTAGTATAGTATTGGTGAAAGAATAGATCAGTGGAACAGAATAGAGAGCCCAGAGATAGACTCACATAAATATAGTCAACTGCTCTTTGACAAAGGAGCAAAAGCAATAGAACAGAGGAGAGAGAGAATCTTTTTTAAAAAATGGTGTTGGAACAACTGGACATTCACATGCAAAAAAAGTGAATCTAGACACAGAAATTAACTCCAAGTAGGTAACAGACCTAAATGTAAAATGCAAAGCTGTAAAGCACCTAGTAGATAACAGAAAATTTACCTGACCTCGGGGTTGGCCTTGACTTTTTTTTTTTGAGACGGAGTCTCAGTCTGTCACCCAGGCTGGAGTGCAGTGGCGTGGCCTCTGCTCACTGCAACCTCCACCTCCCAGGTTCAAGCAATTCTGCTTCAGCCTCTCGAGTAGCTGGGACTACAGGCGTGTGTACCACACCTGGCTAATTAGTGTATTTTTAGTAGGGATGGGGTTTCAGTATGTTGTCCAGGATGATCTCGAACTCCTGACCTGATCTGCCCACCTCAGCCTCCCAAAGTGCTGGGATTATAGGCGTGAGCCACCATGCCCAGCCAGCCTTGACTTTTTAGAAACAACACCAAAGGCATGATCCATAAAAGAAAAAATTGTAAACTGGACTTAATTAAAATGAAAAATTCTGCTGTGCAAAAGACACTGTCAAGAAAATGAAAAGAAGGGCTGGGTGTGGTGGCTCACGCCTGTAATCCCAGCACTTTGGGAGGCTAAGGCAGGTGGATCACTTGAAGTAAGGAGTTCAAGACCAGCCTGGCCCACATGGTGAAACCCTGTCTCTACCAAAAATACAAAAAATTAACTGGGCATCATAGTGGGCGCTTGTAATCCCAGCTACTCAGGAGACTGAGGCAGGAGAATTGCTCAAACCCAGGAGGTGGAGGTTGCAGTGAGCCGAGATCACACTACTGCACTTCAGCCTGGGTGATGGAGCAAGACTCAGTCACAAAAAAAAAAAGCCACATACTGGAAGAAAATATTTGCAAAAGATCTGATAAAGGACTTATCCAAAACATACAAAGAATTCCTAAAACTCAATACTAAGAAAATGAACAACTCAATTAAAAAGTGGTGCTGGCCTGTAATCCCAGCACTTTAGGAGGCCAAGGTGGGCAAATCACATGAGGTCGGGAGTTCCAGACCAGCCTGGCCAACATGGTGAAACCCTGTCCCTACTAAAAATACAAAAATTAGCCAGGCATGGTGGCATATGTCTTTAATCCCAGCTCCATGAGATGCTGTGGCAGGAGAATTGTTGGAACCCAGGAGGTAGAGGTTGCAGTGACCTGAGATCCTGCCACTGCACTCCAGCCTGGTCAACAGACAGACTCCGTTTAAAAAAAAAAAAAAAAGAGCTGGGTGCGGTGGCTCATGCTTGTAATCCCAGCACTTTGGGAGGCCAAGGCAGGCAGATCACGAGGTCAGGAGATTGAGATCATCCTGGGTAATGGTGAAACCCCGTCTCTACTAAAAATACAAAAAATTAGCTGGGCGTGGTGGTGGGCACCCGTAGTCCCAGCTACTTGGGAGGCTGAGGCAGGAGAATGGCGTGAACCCGGGAGGCAGAGCTTGCAATGAGCCGAGATCGCACCACTGCACTCCAGCCCTGGGCGAGCAAGGGGCGACAGCGTGAGACTCCGTTTCAAAATAAAAAAATAGTGGCCGAAGACCTTAATGGACACATCATCAAAAAAAGATACATAGATGCGAAATAAACATATGAAAAGATGCTCTACATCAGGCCGGGCGCAGTGGCTCACACCTGTAATCCCAGCACTTTGGGAAGCCAAGGCGAGCACATTACCTGAGGTCGGGCATTCGAGACCAGCCTGAACAACATGGAGAAACCCTGTCTCTACTAAAAATACAAAATTAGCCAGGCATGGAGGCGCATGCCTGTAATCCCAGCTACTTGGGAGGCTGAGGCAGAAGAATCGCTTGAACCTGGGAGGCGGAGGCAGCAGTGAGCCAAGATCGTGCCACTGCACTCTAGCCTGGGCAACGAGCAAAACTCCGTCTCAAAAATAAAAAAAGGCCAGGCACGGTGGCTCATGCCTGTAATTCCCGCTCTTGGGGAGGCCGAGGCGGGCGGATCACTGGAGGTCGGGAGTTCGAGATGAGCCTGACCAACATGGAGAAACCCCATCTCTGCTAAAAATACATAATTAGCTGGGCGTGGTGGCACATGCCTGTAATCCCAGCTACTCAGGAGGTTGAGACAGGAGAATCGCTTGAACCCAGGAGGCAGAGGTTGTGGTCAGCCGAGATCATTGCACTCCAGCCTGGGCAACAAGAGCAAAACTCCATCTCAAAAAAATAAAAATAAAAAAATGCTCCACATCATATGTCATTAGGGAAATGCAAATTAGAACAACAAATACTGCTACGCACCTATTAGAGTGGCCAGAATCCAAAAGACTAACAACATTAAATGCTGGTGAGGATGTAGAACTGATGGAAATACAAAATGGTAAATCCACTTTGGTAAACAGGTTGATGATTTTTTTTTTTTGTTTTTTTGTTTTTTGTTTTGAGTAGCTGGGATTACAGGCAAGTGCCAACATGCCCAGCTAATTTAGTATTTTTAATAAAGATGGGGTTTCTCTATGTTCGTCAAGTTGGCCTCAAACTCACAATCTCAAGTGATAAGCCCATCTTGATTTCCCAAAGTGCTGGGATTATAGGTGTGAGCCACCGTGCCCAGCCGATTTTTTTCTTTCTTTTTTTTTTTTTTTTGTTTGAGAGGAAGTTTCACTCTTGCTGCCCAGGCTGTAGTACAATTGTCTGATCTTGGCTCACTGCAACATCTGCCTCCCAGGTCCAAGTGATTCTTCCGCCTCAGCCTCCCAAGTAGCTGGGATTACAGGTGCCTGCCACCATGCCCAGCTAATTTTGTTTTATTTTATGTATGTATGTATGTATGTATGTATGTATGTATGTATTTATTTTGAGACACAAGAGTCTCAGTTTGTCATCCAGGGTGGAGTGCAGTGGTGTGACCTCGGCTTACTGCAACCTCTGCTGCCCAGGTTCAAGCAATTCTCCTGCCTCAGCCTCTCGAGTAGCTGGGATTACAGGCACCTGCCACCACGCCCAGCTAATTTTTTGTAATTTTAGTAGAGAGGGAGTTTTACCATATTGGTCAGTCTGGTCTTGAACTCCTGACTTTGTGATCCACCCCGCTTGGCCTCCCAAGGGCTGAGATACAGGCATGAGCCACGGCTCCTGGGCCATGGTATTTTTAGAGGGAGATGTGGTTTTCGCCATGTTGTCACAGGCTTGCCCAAGTTTCTTAACTCCTGACCTCGGGTGATCCACCAGCCTCGCTGCCCAAAAGTGCTGAGATTACAGGCATGGAGCCCCCCAACTGCTTCCTGGCCCTGATATTTTTTTTTTAGTTTAGGGAATGTTGATCACCAATGGGGCTTAGGGTCAGGGTGCAGGTTTAACCTCTATCGGGGTGATCACCCCAGCCTCGGGGCCTCCCAAAGGTCCTGGGAATTACAGGCCACTGAGCCCCAACGGCCCCAGCCTCAGTTGATAACTTATCTTTACAAAAGTAAACATGGTCTTCCCCTTGGAGCTAACCCAATTGTGGCTCCTTCGTATTTACCCAAGGGACAGTCTAAAATTATTCACCCCAAAAGGCCCGTGTACAGGAGATGTTTTTTAATTACGGCGCTTTCATTCATGATTGCCAAAATGTGGGGAAGGCCAAGATGTCCTTCAGCAGTGAACTGGATAATAAAAGCTGGCACATCTGGACAATCGGAAATATTATTCAGCACTAAAAAGAAAATGCAGCTATCAAGCCACTCGAAAAGCACAATGGCCAGGAAATCTGAAAATGGCATTTTTTTTTTTTTTTTTTTTTGATTCGAAGTGAAGTCTCGCTCTGTTGCCGAGGCTGGAGTGCAGTGGCCTGGTCTCGGCTTACTGCAACCTCCGCCTCTCAGGTTCAAGCTATTCTTCTGCGTCAGCCTCTCGAGTAGCTGGGAGTACAGGCGTGCGCCACCATGCCCGGCTAATTTTTGTATTTTTATTAGCAACGAGGGTTTCACTATGTTGGCCAGGCTGGTCTCGAACTCCCGACCTCATGATCTACCCGCCTCAGCCTCCCAAAGTGCTGGGATTACAGGCATGAGCCACCGCGCCCAGCCTGAAATGCATATTATTGAGTGAAAAAAGCCAGTCTGAAAAGCCTACATACTGAATGATTTCAACTATATGACATTCTGGAAAAGGCAAAAGTATGAAGACAGTAAAAATATTAGTAGTCGCCAGGGGATTAAGGGGGAGGGAAGGATGAATAGGTGGAACACAGGTTTTTAGAGCAGTTTCACTGCTCTGTATACTATAATGGTGGATACATGCCATTATACATTTTTCCGGACTCAGAAGGTATAACACCAAGAGCGAACCCTAATGTAAACTACGGGCTTTGGGTGATAATGTGTCAGTGTAGGTTTGTCAGTTGTAGCAGATGTATCGTTCTAGTGGGTGACATTGATAATGGGGGAGGGTATTCATGTGTAGGGGCAGGAGGTATACGGATTTCTGTGTGCTTTCCACACAATTGCTGTGAATCTAAAACTGCTCTAAAAAATAGTCTATAAAAAAGTGGGTCTTTGGCTAGAGTTACAGAAAAAAGGAAAAAAAAATGTGGGGTCAGGACCAGGCATGATGGCTCACGCTTATAATCCCAGCACTTCGGGATGCTGAAACCAGGAGGACTGAGGCCAGGACTGAGACCTGCCTGGGCAACACGGGGAGACTCCCCGTCTCAAAAAAATTTTGTTTTGTTTTGTTTTGTTTTAGCTAGGTGTGGTGGTGTAGGCCTGTAGTCCCAGCTACTTGAGCTGCTGAGCAGGAGGATCACTTGAGTCTGGCGGATTGAGGCTGCTGTGTGCTATGATAGTGCCACTGCACTCTAGCCTGGGCAGGGACAGAGCGAGACTGTGTTTTAGGGCCTTTGCACTTGCTATTCTTAATGCCAGCATGTTCCGCTCCCCGTCTCGCTTATCTGCTTGGTTGCTTTTTTCTCAATGTTCAGATCGAGTTATTTCCTTCGAGAAGACTTCCTGGTTCACCATACCACCATTCTCATACTGGCGCGTGCGTGCCGTGCGCGCACGCACACACACACACCCCTTTTTCCCTTACCCTGCTTCACCTTTTTACAGAATTTAATACTGTCTGAAATGTACTTGTTTGTGGTGTCCTGCCACTAAATCCTGGAGGGAAGGGATTTTTGTGTGTTTTGCTCCCCAGCACCTAAAACAGTACTTGGCACAAGAGGTTCAGCAACTCGTCGAATTAATGAACAGTGGACATGAACTTGACAAAACAGGTTCCCTGTCTCAAGAGGCGTGGCCACAGTGGGGAGACGTTGAATTATAATAAAATTGTATATTTTTAGTGGGAACACAGAAGCCTTTAAATTAGCTCAGGATTTACACAGGTACATGCGATAAAATGGTTCCTATAAGGTTCATATAATAGTTACGTAAGACTCTTGCAAACTATAATGTATTATGCAATTTTAAGATTGTATCATAGCTGGCGAAAATGAGGTCACATTTTGCCATTCTGTTTTCGCTTCGAAAAATTTTATGAGGAAAATTTCCTTTCACTTCCTCATTTATTTCCTTTTCCTCTAACCTAAATGGTCAAGCGGCTGTGAATGTTATCTTCCAAGGGAAGCGAGAAATACGGTTTGGTCTCGGAGTCTACGTAGTGAATGGCTCACTGGAGCTGGCGCATGCGCATCTTTTGTGGTGCTGCAAGATGGCTGCCAGCCATTTTGTCGCGCGTTGCTTCCCCGAGGAGTTGGGGGCGACGGCTGCGGCCGCCAAAGACTAACAGTGGGCTCAGTGGTGGGAATTTTCTGTCTCTCTTGTGTGAGCTGAACACACCCAAGAGAGCGACCAAAAGCAGCAAAAGGCGGGGCGGAGCGGTGGAACCCCCCCCAGTCTAATCTTAGACCAGCTTCCTCACCCATCCCTCCTAGTTTTTCCTTCCATCCAGCTACACGCTCATCTTCTGCGCAGGCGCACAAATAATCGTAGCGCCTCCTGGGCCCTGGAGGGGGGGGGGGGGCTTCAGAGCTCCTGCGCGCGCTTCTCGTTCTGCACTCCTGATTGGTTAGGTTGCCGCGCCATCACGCCTCCCTCTGCTTTCAAGGTTGAGAAGGAAGCAGGGATGGGGGGGTGGGGCTAAGCGGCGCGTGCGCGATACTGTTGCTGCCCCTTTGCTGCTATTGCGTTGCAAAAAAAAATCCTGACTAGGTAGCCTTGGACCTTTTCTGTGCTAGCCAGTCTAAAGGAGAGAAAGATTTCTGCAACTGAAGGGGCAGTCGGGTAGTATTAAATTTAAGATATTAACGCCCGACCTGGCTCACAGGAGTGTGGGGATAGGGGCGGGTAAGGGCCTTAGCACTGAGAGCCGAAAAGTATAAAACCATTAGTTTCGGCGTCAGGCGGTTTGAAAGGTTCTGCAGGTCCTGTTTTCTGCGTAATTTCTCCGTGATTACTGACTGGTTTAAACACGACCCCTTGAACAATATTGATAAAAACCTCCGAGACTCGCAGCCCCTCCTTGCAGCGTGTAGGAGCTGCCAGCGTGCCCAGCAGCTGGTGTTTCCGTCCGTACCTCCAGAAGAGCCCAGCGCGTGCACCATCCCCACCCCCTAGGCTCCCTCCCCACCTACGGCTTTCACGCACTCGCAGTGATTGTTTTGCCCGCTCCCGCCGCCGCCGCCGCCGTCGCCGCCGCCGCCGCCGCCGCCGCCGCCGCCAGAGGAGCAGCAGCGCTTGTGCAAACCGGGAAGATGGCGGCCGGCGGCGGCGGAGGCAGCAGTAAGGCCTCCTCCTCGTCGGCCTCTTCGGCAGGGGCTCTGGAGTCCTCGTTGGATCGAAAATTCCAGTCGGTAACCAACACCATGGAATCCATTCAAGGCTTGTCGTCTTGGTGTATAGAGAACAAAAAACACCACAGTACTATCGTCTACCACTGGATGAAGTGGCTCCGGAGATGTGAGTGTTGGGGGTGACTAGGGAAGGGAAGACTGGGGAAATGGAAGGAAGTGTGGCCCGAAACGCCTGGGGTTTTCCCACGGAGCCTCAGCATTTGATTGGGGTTGTTCACATTAAAGGTTTGACCCCAGTGTTCCCAAACCCAGACTCCATTCCTAGCCAGGATTGTCTTGAATTGCAGGAGACTCATTTCTTGGGTTTTTTAGCCATTGAATTGTTGTGACCTTGGGCCGTTGGGCTCAGATCCATAGAGATTTACGTATATATATTTTTAATATTTCAGAACCTTGTAAGGTGTATTGATTTTTCCGAACCTTCGTGGAAATTGTAGCGTCTGTTTATTTCTTACAGGCCTTGACGTGTTAATGATTTCTGGCTTTCCTGATGGTAGGCAAGCTGTGGTTTTAAGCAGTAGTAAATCCAGTGATGTTTAATACGGAGTGCCTTGTCTGGATGAATGTATCTAAAACTTGTAATGTGTAGTAAGGAGAGCCTTACCTGGATGAATGTTAAGAAGCAGCATGAGCTCTACATAGATCTGAGGCACCACCGGGTTTTACCTGTACCTGTGTTTGCTGCAATAAAATACAGGTTTCTTGTATACTGACCAGAAACAACTGCGATACTGTAGTCAGTATCATCATTAATACCTTAAAATATAAAGCGTGGCCAGTTACTTTTTTTTTTTTTTTTTTTTGAGACGGAGTTTTGCTCTTGTCGCCCAGTCTGGAGTGCAGTGGCGCGATCTCGGCTCACTGCATCCTCCGCCTCCCGGGTTCAAGCGATTCTCCTGTCTCAGCCTCGCGAGTAGCCGGGATTACAGGCGCCCACCACCATGTCCGGCTAATTTTTTGTATTTTTAGTGGAGACGGGGTTTCATGTTGGCTAGGCTGTTCTCGAACTCCGGACCTCAGGTGATCCACCTGCCTTGGCCTCCCAAAGTGCAGGGATTACAGGCGTGAGCTCCCCGGTGCCCGGCCCCGTTACTTTTTAATTACCTGAAATACCTTTTTACACAATTGAGTTGATCTCATGGGTAATCACAAAAGAAAATGTGCTTTTGAATATGTAGTACCTTTTCTCCAGTTATGCCTTTTTTGTCTTTATCCTGGAGATTTTTCCATTTTGCTGCTTTACTACAGAAATGAGCTCTGTTAAAGCATGGATTGTTTGCAGAAGATTTCAAATCTTATAGGAGGAAGTGTGGAGAAGTCACTGTTTCCTGCTGAGAAGAGAGGGTTAACTCTTACTCCATATATATCTATTAGAATTTTTCTTTGCTTCCTGCCTGCGGCATTTCACCAGTGAGACCCATCATCCAGATATTCTGCCTTGTTCCACTTCTGCCATTGCTCCTGTAGTGTTTTGATTTGTTTACCTTTTAGAGAACACATAGATAAAGCTTTCAAAATTATAGGCCCCATGCTTCAAACTATTTGTGTTTAAAGTTTTGGGAGGGATGTTTTGTGGTTCTTTGAATAATAATGCAGAGAAATTAGTAGATACAAGACAGAATTACCTGTGTTTACCAATAACAGATCAAATAGTTTTCTTGCCCAGAGATAAAATTATAACGTGCAAAAACATCAAATATGCTAACAGTCATCATCGAAGACTCACATGTTAAGTATCTGCTATGTGCCCAGCCATCTCATTGTACCTTAAAATCGTCTGAGAAGTAGTATTTTTTTTTTTTTTTTTTTTTGTATTCTCAGTAGAGAACGGGTTTCACCGGTGTTAGCCAGAGTTGGTCTCTATCTCCTGACCTTGTGATTCGCCCGTCTCGGCCTCCCAAAGTGCTGGGATGAGAAGTAGATTTTTTAATCACTGATTTACAAACGAGGAAACTAAGACTCAGAAATTAAGTTGCTTAAGGTTACTCAGTAAAATGGTGGGGTTAGGGTTTGACTTCAGCATTAACTTTGTAAAATAATGTTTAATGTACTTGGTACACCAGTGATATATTGCAAGCAGTTCTAATGTGAGTGAGAGAACCTATTCTCCACCCTATTTTAAAACATTTTTACTAAACTATATAAGCATTTTACATTTCCTCACCTTGGGCTCTGGGGCTTTAACTGTATGGTTACATCATTTGCAAGAATAAGTTGGTCCCAGTCCTGTCTCTGCTGTGTGGGATCACAAGTGACAATTACAGTTTTTTTTCTAGTCAGCAATAACGAGATATAATGAAGCCAGAATTTTTTACCTCAGCTATTGTTGCTATTGTGCCTGAGCTTATTTCCTTTGTTGATATCTTACGAGTGAAAAAATGAATGCTCCAGGAGGGCAGTGTGTCAGTTGAAGTGCATTGTGTATAGTTTATATAGTTAAGTGCTTTTGGCTAAAACAACATCATACATTGATGTTGTTTTTCTAGTGGAATGGAATTTAACTTTCTAAAATTATTAAGGGTAATTTTAGTCATTTTGTATTTACATTTAATGAACTTCATTGATCTCACTGTAAATAAAGTGTTTTGAGAGAAATACTCAGCAGAATGGTGTGGGGCGCAATGAAAACAGTTTATGCATGGGCCTTGTTTTCATTTAAGTTCTTATTTCTTTACAGTTATACTTAGTTTAGTTTGAGTTTGGTTTCTAAGTCAGCTTTAGGAAAAATTGTGAAGTAGGTATCTTTGTCATTCCCAGCCTTTCTGTCCATTTTCCTGATGCCACTTTGCTTATCTTTTTTCTTCTGACATCCATTATTTAGTAACTTATATTTATATTTATACCTCAGTATAAGTTTAAGTAACTGTTAGATTCCAGAGATATTTTTATTTTATCCTTTATTTCATAATGTGTAATTAGACTTTTGTTCATATAAAAGGAAATAATTTAGAGAAATAGACTACCTGAGGATATGTTCCAGATATATTTTTATTTTATCCTTTTTTTTTTTTTGAGACAGAGTCTCGCTCTGTCACCCAGGCTGGAGTGCAGTGGCGCGATCTCAGCTCACTGCAACCTCTGCTTCCCAGGTTCAAGCAATTCTCCTGCCTCAGCCTCCTCTGTAGCTGGGACTACAGGTGCCGGCCACCACACACGGCTAATTTTTGTATTTTTTTTTTAGTAGGGATGAGGTTTCACCATGTTGATCAGGCTGGTTTCGATCTCCCAACCTCAGATGATCCACCTGCCTCAGCCTCCCAAAATGCTGGGATTACAGGCGTGAGCCACCGCGCCCGGCTATTTTATCCTTCTTTTCTTTTCTTTCCTTTTTTTTTTTTTGAGATGGACTCTCTGTCGCCCAGGCTGGAATGCATGATATCGGCTCACTGCAACCTCTGCCTCCCGGGTTCCTGTGATTCTCCTGCCTCAGCCCCCTGAGTAGCTGGGATTACTGGCGCACATCACTAAGCCCCGATAATTTTTGTATTTTTAGTAGAGACGAGGTTTCACCATGTTAGTCAGGCTGGTCTCGAACTCCTGACCTCTTGATCCGCCCACCTCAGCCTCCCAAAGTGCTGGGATTACAGGTGTGAGCCACTGTGCCTGGCCTATCCTTTATTTCATAATGTGTAATGAGACTTTTGTTTGTATTAAAGGAAATAATTTAGAGAAATAGGCTACCTGAGTATATGTTGCATAGATGATGAGTTCTTTTAATTTGCTTGACTATAGCATTCATTACCATCTTTTTTTCTTTCTTTTTTTTTTTGGAGACAGAGTTTTTTTGCTCTTGTCACCCAGACTGGAGTGCAGTGGCACTATCTCAGCTCATTGCAACCTCCACCTCCAGGGTTCAAGCAGTTCTCCTGCCTCAGCCTCCCGAGCAGCTGGGATTACAGGCACACGCCACCACGCCCAGCTAATTTTTGTATTTTTAGTAGAGACAGGGTTTCACCATGTTGGCCAGGGTGGTCTCGAACTCCCGACCTCAGACCATCATTTTCTAAAGTGATCTTTCTGTAGCATAAACAAATGTCATTCCTCTGCTTTAAAACCCTGCAGTGATATCTCATTGCAACAACGTGAAGATCTGAATTTCTTTTACATTGATCTATAAGTCTTATAAAATCGGCTCTGCCTACCTTGGGCTTCTTCACATTCTGCCTCATTCTCATTGTTTAGATCAAAGCTCAAATATTACCTCCTCAGAAAGACCTTCTTTGATCACCTTCTTTCTTTTTTTTTTGAGATGGAGTCTTAATAGATTTTTTAAGTTACATGTATCTGTTTATTTTAATTTCATTTCATTTAATTTAATTTTTTTGAGACAGAGTCTCACTTTGTCATCCAGTCTGGAGTGCAGTGGCATGATCTCAGCTTACTGCAACCTCTTCCTCCCAGGTTCAAGTGATTCTCTTGCCTCAGCCTCCTGAGTAGCTGGGATTGCAGGCATGCACCACTAAGCCCAGCTAATTTTTTTTTTTTTTTTTTGAGACTGTTTCACTCTTGTCACCCAGGCTAGAGTGTAGTGGCATGATCTCGGCTCCCTGCAGCCTTCGCCTCCCTGGTTCAAGTGATTCTCCTGCCTCAGCCTCCCAAGTAGCTGGAATTACAGGCATGCACCACCATGCCCGGCTAATTTTTGTATTTTTAGTAGAGGCGGGGTTTCACCATGTTGACCAGGCTGGTCTTGAACCCCGGACCTCAGGTAGTCCACCTGCCTCAGCCTCCCAAAGTGCTGGGATTACAGGTGTGAGCTGCCTTACCTGGTGCCTGGCTAATTTTTGTATTTTTTGTAGAGACAGGGTTTCACCATGTTGGCCAGGGTGGTCTTGGACTCCTGATCTCAGGTGATCTACCCGCCTCAGCCTCCCAAAGTGCTGGAATTACAGGCGTGAGCCACTGCGCCTGGCCTCACCTTATTTCAAGTAGTGCCTTCAATTGCTGTCATATCATCTTATTTTCAGTATATATTACCGTGTTTGTTACATGTTTATTGTCTGGCTTCCCTCCACTAGATGACAGGGCTGTCTTGTTTGCTGCCCTGTCCCCAAACAACTAGAATAGTGCTGGCATACAGTTAGCATTCAGTAAATATTTGCCAACATAATGTTGTGAAATAGCTAATCAAGAACTTAAGGAACAGAATTGCTTTAATTTCTGTTTATCAGAAGGAAGCATTTATAATTTAGTGAAAGAAATTACAGGTATAATAGTTGGAGGTATGGATTTGATGTGCAATTTACCCAAAGTATCATTTCTATACTTCTTTCTTTCTTTTCTGTGGGGAGGTGGGGGAGGGACTGAGTGTGGCTCTTGCCCAGGCTGGAGTGCAGTGGCATGATCTCCAGTCACTGCAACCTCCACCTCCTGGGCTCAAGCGATCCTGCCACCTCAGCTTCCTGAGTAGCTGGGATTACAGGCACATGCCACCACGCCCAGATAATTTTTGTATTTTTTAGTAGGGACGGGGTTTCACGATGTTGGCCAGACTGGTCTCAAACTCCTGACTTCAAGTGATCCGCCCACCTTAGCCTCCCAATGTGCTGGGATTACAGGCGTGAACCACCACGCCCAGCCAAATTTTTATGTGTTTTGTAGAGACGAGGTATTGCCATGTTGCCCAGGCTGAACTCTTGGGCTCAAGCTGTCCTGCCTGCTTTGGCCTCCCAAAGTGGTAGGATTACAGGCATGAACCACCAGGCCCAGCCCTTCTTTCCCATTTTTAATGTAAAATGTGAATCAATATGGAAAAGTATAAAAGAGTTAGGCCTGTTTTAACATGTTAACTCCAGTCACTTAATACTGCATGACACTTTGCAAAGTACTTAAACTGTGAGCCTCTGTTTTTCATAGTAGTTCTGTACCTGTAGATGAAAATTCTGCAATCTACAAGTAGAGATAATTCTGTCTACTTGTAGAGGAATCATATGATCTCTCAGGGTTTTTGGCTAGATTTAAGAAGATAATGCATGTATTTCATCATTGGGCCCTAGCACATAGAAAACATTCAAATTATTTATTATTTATGATGATAGTTATGCAGATAAAGTTTTAAGATCCAGAGTATTAAAAATAATTACATCAGAATTTTGTTTTGGGCACCTTGGCACAGTGCTGGAAATTACATTCCCAGTTTGTAAGAGACGAATTGGACCAGCCTCTCTAGTAAGTTAGCATATGCTTTGAAGAACTAGTAGGACAAAATGGAAAATATTGTGTTCATGACATCCATTTTGTCTTTTTTTTTTTTTTTTTTAATCCTTTTTTTTTTTTTTTTTTTTTTTTTTTTTTTTTTTGAGACATACTCTTGTTCTGTTGCCCAGGCTGGAATGCGGTGGCGCGATCTTGACTCACTGCAACCTCCACCTCCTGGGTTCAAGTGATTCTCCTGTCTCAGCCTCCCAAGTAGTTGGGATTACAGGTGCACACACCACACCCAGCTAATTTTTTGTATTTTTTGTAGAGAGGGGGTTTTGCCATGTTTGCCAGTCTGCTCTCAACCTCCTAAGCTCAAGCAGCCCACCCTCCTTGGCTTCCCAAAGTGCTAGGATTACAGGCATGAGCCACCGCACTCTTCGTAGCTGTTTTTCATAGAAACTTTAAATATGTATAAAAACAGAAGGATAATGACACACCACCTTTCTACTGATCTCTCCACTTCAGTAGTTATCACGTAACAGTCTTTTCTTTACCTATCTCCTTCACTTTACCTCCTCTCCCTTAGTACTTTGAAGTAAATCTCAATGCAAGCTGGTATGTTTTTTACAAATGAAACATATAAACGTGGACTAGAAAAAAATATCTTCATACAGGATTTTTTTTTTTTTTTGCAGAGAATTTACAGAGCACAGTTAATCTATGCCAATGGTTTCTCAGTTTGGATATCAAGATCCTTAGATGGATCATGAAGCTGGTAATTTTACAGCTTAACTTTTGTTAAGTGCTTACTATATGCCAGGCACTGTTCTAAGCATTTTACACATACTAATTCATTCAGTTCTCATAACTCTTTTAAGTAGGTGTTATTATCATCTCCATTTTTCAGATTAGAAAACAGAGGCACCAAGAGGTTAAGTAACTTGCCCATGGTTACAGAGCTAATAGATGGTGGAGATGGAGACAGAATTCAAACCCAGGCATTCTTAATCTATGGTGTACGCTCTTACCCATCATCCTACACAGCCTTTCCTATTCATAAAATATTTTCTACAGTGCAAGAAAATTTTGATAGCTTCCTTATTTATTCAAGATTTAGGCTGTATAGATTAATTAGAATATCAAGATTTTAAATTCTTGTGTTTTTTGTTTTTTTCCCCTCTGTGGCAAAACTCTCTCTTAGTGATTTGAAGTTCTGATAGACATTTATTTATGTTTTTGATTAAAAAAGGGAAAACAAATGGAACATAATTATTGAAGCTATCATCTAGGTAAAAACCTTTCTAAATATGAGGTTCATTTAGATTGATGACATGTAGAGTATAACAGTATTGCCATAGGCATACAGCTTTTTGATCACATATGATACATAAACAAATTAGTAATACAGGTGGGTAGATACAGACCCTAACTTTGAGTTATAAGATGAAATTTGTTTATAAATCCCTAGCTTACATTCAGTTTTTTCAGTATTTATCGAACACCTACTGTGCCAGCACTGTTTAGGCACAGGGGATACAGCGGGAGAACAAAATGAACAAAAATTTTTGCCTTCACAGAGCTTAAAATTTAGCCGGGCTTGGTGGCGCACACCTGTGGTCCCACCTACTCAGGAGGCTGAGGGAGGAGAATTGCTTGAACCTGGGAGGCAGAGGTTGCATTGAGCCATGATCATGCCAGCCTGGGCAACAGTGAGACTGTGTCTCAAAAAAGAAACACACACAAACACACACACAAAGACAGCATATACTCTAGTAAGGGGAGACAGACAATAAACAAATAAGTAAAATATTAAACATAATAGAAGGTGATAAATGCTCTAGAGAGATAGAAAGCAGGGAAGCGGGAAACAGAAGGGTTTGCAGTTTTACATTAAATGGTAAGGGAAGGCCTCACTGAGAAGGTGACATTTGAGTAGGGAGGTATGATATTAAGCAATATAGACCTGAGGATATGAAGTGGGAATGTTCAAGACTAAGTGAACAGAAAAAACAAAAGTCCTGAGGTTAGAGTGTACCTGGTGAGTTTTGGGAGCAGCAAGAAAGCTTCTGTGGCTAGAAAGGAGTAATTAAAATGAAGATTAGTGGATGAGTTCAAAGAGATTATGGTGGGTTGGTGTTGGGGAGGGGAGAAATGGGATTCACCAAGGGTTTTATAGGCATTGTAAAGACTTCGGTTTTTATTCAGAGTGAGATGGCAAGCCATTTAAGCAGAAGGAGATGAACTCTTTTATTTATTTTTTTTGATTGAGACGGAGTTTTGCTCCTGTTGTTCAGGCTGGAGTGCAATGGCACCGTCTCAACTCACTGCAACCTCTGCTTCCCAGATTCAAGCAATTCTCCTGTCTCAGCCTCCCGAGTAGCTGGGATTACAGGTGCATGCCACCATGCCCAGCTAATTTTTGTATTTTTAGTAGAGACAGGGTTTCATCATATTGGTCACGCTGGTCTCAAACTCCTGACCTTGGGTGATCCCCCCGCCTCAGCCTCCCAGGCTGTTGTAATCCAGTGTAAAATATTGATGGCTTGGACCAGGTTATGGCCAGTGGAAGTGAAAAGTAATTTAATTCTAGATCTATTTTGAAAGTAGGTCCAACCAGATTTCTAGATGGATTAAATGTGGGGTGAGAGAGGAAAATAATCAAGAATGACTTTTTTTTTTTTTTTTTTTGCCTGAGCAACTAGAAAGATAAGAGTTACATTTATTGATATGGGGAAGGCTGTGAGTGGAGCAGATTTTGGGAAGGAGATGAGAAATTTAGTTTTGGATGTGTTAGGTTTGGGATGTCTATTTTAAGAAATCTTTTTAAAGATATAATTCACAAAAAAATACTCATTTAAAGTGTACAATTCAATTGTTTTAGTATATCATAGAGTTGTTCAGCAGTCACCATAGGGTGTCTACTATATGGATTGTTTTTAGAGCCAGGAAGCTGGAAGAGATCAACTAGAGAGAGAGTGTAGATAGGGAAGTAAGTCTAGTAAGATAGAGTGGCAAGTACAGATAGAGAAGAGGTCCAGAGAGAAGGCTATGGTATTGTGAAATCTGTATTTGGTCTCTATCCCATTTCCTGGCATACTACTTCAAAAAATCCTTGGGTCTTCAAAGTGATAAGTGTCATTTTGTATGCTAATGAGTTGACTGATGGTTAGCATCCCCTGGGTAGCCTAAGGATAGGGGCTGGTCACTGGAAAGAATAAGGCAGGACTAGAGGTTGTGACTTTCTGCCCTACCCTCTAACCTCTGGGGAAGGGAGAAGGGCTGAAGGTGTAAACTGAACACCAGTGACCAATGATCAATTATGCCTTCATAACGAAACTTTCGTAAAAATCCAAGAGGACCGGTTTCAGGAAGCTTCTGGACAACTGAACATATGGAGGTTCCTGGAGGTTGGCATGCCCAGAGAGAACGTGGAAGCTCTGCACTCTCAGCCCTACTTTGCCCCCTCCATCTCTTCATCTGGTGTTCATTGGTGTCCTTTGTTATGTCCTTTATAATCAACCCGTAAACGTGTTTCCCTGAGTTCTGTGAGCTGCTCAAGCAAATTAATGGAATCCAAGAAGGGGGTTGTATGAACCCCGATTTATGGTGGTTGGGTCAGAGCAAATGTTAAAACAACCTGAGATTTGTGCTTGGCATGAGAAGTGGGGGGCAGTCTTGTGAGATTGAGCATTCAGTTTGTGGGATCTGATGCTGTCTTCCAGTGTCAGAATTGAATTGGAGGGCATCTAGCTGGTGTTCATTGCAGAATTGCTTGCTTGGTGTGTGTGGGGAAATCCCTCATACATTTGGTCAAAGAAGTCTTTGTTGATTGTTGAATAAGAATATAGGAAAAGCACTTTAAGTTTGTTTATTCCTCTATTCTCAGAAGGCCGTTGGGGCATTCTAGTATTTTAGATGACTCTTTCTACTTAGTTAGTCTAGTGTGTTATTGACTTAGGTTCTTTTTGAGGTTCAAGGTAAACTTTGTTTCAGCCCCCCAAAGAAATAATAAATCTATTTTGGTCTCTTGCATGTTTTTACTCTTGGTTTAGGCTTAATGGCATTTCTGGATTCATTGAGCAGGAGCTCTGTTATAGTTGCATTATTATCCATCCTCTCCTTCCCCTTTAGATGCCTAAGTCACCTTTTTTTTTTCATTCCATTGCTCTAGGTTCATAGAGTTATAGGTGGTATTTTTCCAGGTTTCTGGCAATGTTTCAAAACATAGAACTGTCTTAATATAAGTTATAATTACTGTAATGGTATATATTAAGCCTTTTTGTCTGTATTGTGAGACTTTCCAAGCCGTTGTTATCTTCTTCCTTTCAGCTGCTTTGTCTCTCACAGCAAAAGGGTGATTTCATCCATGGCCTTAGGTGGGTTTGCAGCAATATGTAAAACACAATTTTGCTGTACCAAATTCCATAGTAAGCTAAAGGGTAAATTTTGCAGCAAATAAACATTCCCGTAACTCAAAGTGTGAAACACTACTGACAAACTTCACATGGTTCTGTGGCATGGAGGTATCTTGAAAATTACAATGGCAATGGAAAAACACATATTAAAATTTGCCCCCACAGGCCATCCCAGAATTACTTTAATGTTAGTTTTGTCTGTAGAGGAGGGATGAGTGTATGTATGTGTGTAATTTTTTAGGGAGTAGGGGCTTACTGATTTTATTCTTTTTTTGTTGTTGTTATCAGCTTCCTTGGGTTGAATGATTTTACTCTTAATGATTTGGCTTCCTGCCTTTCATAAACTAATAAATAATAGTTGCATCAAAATTCTTTCTTCCACCCAGGCTTTTGTCAGTTATATTCTCTTTTTTCCTCCCACTTTTTCCAAGTGTTTATTGTTTTATAGCAGTACTTTTAAAAGTCAAAAGGGGAGATTTTGGTCAGTTGTTTTAAAATTTCAACTGAGAATTAAGGATATATGAGGTTTAATTTATTGAAGGAACTCAGAGACCCTAATAAAAATTACCCAAGAATGGAACAATTTACAAACCAGCTTGACTGACTTTCTCATCTATTTGTCAAGGAAACAAAAAGTAGTTGTGTTTTGTAGTGATTTCAAATTCCACTGCCCCCACAGATATTAATTATAGAACACTGGAGGAATGTACGTCCTAGGGAGAAAGTGGTAGAACCTAATTATTCCTTTTGAGAAAAGGCAACAATTCCAACTGTGCTTTGAAATATTAAAGCTTTTCTGGCTAAGATAGTTTTTTTTTTTTTTTTTTTTTT
>NW_016806834.1:2107781-2129154 GCF_001698545.2 Rhinopithecus bieti | reverse complement strand
GTGTTTTAGTTTTAGTTTAAAACTAACTAAAAGATAGTTTTAAAAAATGCTTCATTCTTATTCTCTTGTTTTTAGAGAAATATTGAAATAGAGGCTCTTTGATGAAAGAAATGAAATGTTTGGTTTGCTGGGTTTAAATTTTACTAGTGTTTGATTGAGGCCTTGATCTCTCCCTCATCTCTCTTTCTTCACTTCTTTCTCTTATAATTAATTTCGCTTACTTGCACTTTCTAGTTCTTTGAAATCCATTAGCAGAGAGATAGGGTGATTCTTTATTACCCTTTAGTAAAATTTGCACTGTGAAAGGAAAAAAGGATCTTTTAATGTTTCGAATTATAACCTAACATTTTTTGTTTTAAAAAACCTAGAATGGATCCTGAGCTGTTTTTGTGTTCCTTTACTATCATCATAGTTTTAGAGTGTAGCATGATACAGTCTTTTAAAATGATGATCTTTGTGTCTAGGAGGCAGTATTACTTTAAAGATTAAAATTCTCTTATAATATGTTATACCTAAAGATACAGAATGAGAAAATGAACTTAGAAATATTGAGTGCTGGCTGGGCGCGGTGGCTCATGCCTATAATCCCAGCACTTTGGAAGGCCAAGGTGGGCGGATCACCTGACGTCAGGAGTTTGAAACCAGCCTGGCCAACATGGTGAAACTCTGTCTGTACTAAAAATACAAAAATTAGCTGAGCGTGGTGGCATGTACCTATAGTCCCAGCTACTCAGGAGGCTGAGGCAGGAGAATCGTTTGCCCAGGAGGCGGCAGTTGAAGTGAGCCGAGATTGCGCCGCTATGCTCCATCCTGGCAACAGAGCAAGACTCTGTCTCAAAAAAAAAAGAGAAGAAAACAAAAAGAAATATTGAGTGCTTCCTCTATGTAAACCCCTGTACTGGGTAGTGAAAGAGATGGAATTATAAGGAACTTAACATTTAGTAACTAAGATAGGAATTGAACAAAATATAACTGGTTCTGGGAAGTATGATAATATGAGTTTTATACGCTTTAACAGTTTAGAATAGGTATCACTTTGGTTGTATTGCCGGATCCTTATTGTTTACTGAGGATCCTCACTAGCTATCAAACGTGTATTACCTATAATCTTGATGTCAGCTCTGCAAAATAGGAATTTGTAAGTTTATAAAAAATATGAATTTATAAAAGATAAATGTATAACAGATGAATTTGTAAATTTATTAAAAATTTATAAATTGAGTCTCATCTAGATAAGTAAATTGATTTTTTGGGGAAATTGTCAGAACATTTATAGCATAGGAAAAGGAAACCATGCCTGGTTTCAGGGTGGTTAAGCATAATTTTAATTTTCTTTTTGTTTTATATAAACAGAAGGTGAAGGTAAGTGGGAGAAAGAAAAGAAATACAGTGGATTCAAAGCCCAAGTTACTTACAAGAATGTTATTACTACTTAATAATGTTCTTAAATTTCCAGTCATTAATGTAGTTAATTTTATAAACATAACACTAATAGTTTAGTAAGAAAATAACATTTACTGAGTTCTTATGTGATTGCATTTTATATGACAATTCATTAGTTAATATATTATTACTGAGTAAATCTATTAGTGATGTATATGTAAATTACATTGGTGACAGGTAAAATAACAAACCCTATAAATGATAATAAATTAAGTACTTGAGGGCTCAGTGAGGTTAAAATAACTTGTTCAAGGTACACAACTAATGAACAATATATTGAGCCAGGTTGCAAACTTAGCCAGTCTTGACTCCAAGGCTTACACTTTACCGTTATGGTAGACAGCTTCCTGCTTCTTTAAAAGTGTATTGGTATTTTATAGTGTTCCATGGACAGTGTGGTATGTACAGGATAAAAGTTCCCAAACAGCGTTGCACCTCTCCATTCTCATATAGAAGCAAGTAGGAGAACCCACTTCTCTCCTTTTAAGCCAGACCATTAAACAGATTTGCAAAAATGTAAAGCAATTTACTCCCACTAAATTTTTGTTTTACAAAATATAGTTATTTTTAATTAAGAAATAATTTATTGGCTAGACAGGGTGGCTCCCTGAGCGCCTGTAATCCCAGCAACTTGAAAGGCCAAGGTGGGTGGATCACTTGAGGTCAGGAGTTCGAGACCAGCCTGGCCAATATGGAGAAACCCCATCTGTATTAAAACTACAAAAATTAGCCAGGCATAGTGGTGCATGCCTGTAATCCCAACTACTTGGGAGGCTGAGGCAGGAGAATCACTTGGACCCAGAGGTGGAAGTTGCAGTGAGCCAAGATGGTGCCACTGCACATCAGCCTGGGCATCAGAGCGAGACTTCATTTAAAAAAAAAAAAAAAAAAAAACGGTCAGCGAGTTGGCGCATGCCTGTAATCCCAGTACTTTGGGAGGCCCAAGCAGGCGGATAACAAGGTGAGGAGTTCGAGACCAGCCTAGCCAACATAGTGAAACCCTGTCTCTACTAAAAGTACAAAATTAGATCATCATGGTGGCGTGCGCCTGTAATCCCAGCTGCTCGGGAGACTGAGGCAGGAGAATTGCTTGAACTTGGGAGGCAGAGGTTGCAGTGAGCCGAGATCATGCCATTGCACTCCAGCCTGGTTGACAGAGCAAGACTCCATCTCAAAAAAAAAAAAAAAAAAGAAAAAAATATTAATTGTAATGGATTTATTGTTTTTAATGAGTTAATGGAATTTTTTAAATTCTTAGGTTTAGTTTCTATTTATTTTATTTTTATTTATTTATTTTTTTGAGATGGAATTTTGCTTTCGTTACCCAGGCTAGAGTGCAATGGCGCGATCTCGGCTCACTGCAACTTCCGCCTCCTAGGTTCAAGCAATTCACCTGCCTCAGCCTCCTGAGTAGCTGGGATTACAGGCACATGCCACCATGCCCGGCTAATTTTGTATTTTTACTAGAGACAGAATTTCTCCCTGTTGGTCAGGCTGGTCTCGAACTCCCGACCTCAGGTGATCTGCCCACCTTGGCCTCCCAAAGTGCTGGGATTATAGGTGTGAGCCACTGCGCCTGGCAAATTTTTGTATTTTTAGTAGAGATGGAATTTCACCATGTGTGGCCAGGATGGCCTCAATCTCTTGACCTTGTGATCCGCCCGCCTTGGCCTCCTTAAGTATTGAGATTAACAGGTGTGAGCCACTGCGCCCAGCCAGGTTTAATTTCATGTAGTAAATAGCCATAGCTATAACCCACATAAACAAAACTCTTTGAGGTCCTCAGTAATTTTTAGCAATATAAAGCGTTCCTGAAACCAAAATATAGAATGACCTTTGTCAATTTTCTGCAATGTAAATATCCATTGTCTCTCACCTTAACATTGCATATTGCCCAATGGTCTCTAGGCTTTATTTTATCAACCAGTTAATTTTATTTTAATTTGTGAGATCATAAGTTTGTTAGCTTTTATTTTGCCAAGAATGGGCGTAAAATATACTACACTTATAGCATCACTACCTACCATTTTGTAAACTATCACTTTATTAAAGAGGTTATACTTTAATTCCAAAAGTGTTAGAAGGACATTTTCTCAGAATAAAGGAAAAACCTTCAAACTACATAAATTTAGCTATTTGAGAAATTTGCTTTGATGTCCTTGTCTTTCAGATCTCAGCTCAGGTGTCATCTCCTTGGAGGTTGACCTTATGGTGGTTGTCTAAGAGCCCACCTCTTTCCCCAGCCCATCATTTTCTTATCACATTACCCTAATTTTTTGTTTGTTTGTTTGTTATTTTCCTCCTGGGTTCAAGTGATTCTCCTGTCTCATGGGTTCAAGCAGTTCTCCTGTCTCAGCCTCTGAAGTAGCTGGGATTATAGGCATGCACCACCATGCCCAGCTAATTTTTGTATTTTTCTAGTAGAGACAAGTTTCGCCATATTAACCAGGCTGGTCTTGAACTTCTGACCTCAGGTGATCTGCCTGCCTCAGCCTTCCAAAATGCTGGGATTAAGGCGTGAGCCACCACGCCCAGCCCCTATTTTATTTTATTTTTATTTTTTTGGGACGGAGTCTTGTTTGCAATGGCGTGATCTCGGCTCACTGCAACCTCCGCCTCCTGGGTTCAAGCGATTCTCCTGCCTCAGACTCCTGAGTAGCTGGGATTACAGGCGCTCTCTACCACATCTGGCTAATTTTTTTGTATTTTTAGTAGAGACAAGGTCTCACCATATTGCCCAGGATGGTCTCTGTCTCTTGACCTTGTGATCTGCCCGTCTTGGCCTCCCAAAGTGCTGGGATTACAGGCGTGAACCAACACACCTGGCCTTTATTTTCTTCATAGCTTTTCTCATTATGAGATACTGCCTTGTTTATTCATTTATTTGCTTATTTGTTGAGACACATGGCCCCCCTCACCCCCAAAAAGAATGTAAACCACTAACAATAGATCGTTTGTTTTGTTCACCACTGCATCCTCAGCACCTAGAAGAAGGCATGGAACGTAGAAAGTGCTCTAATTGGCAGGGTGTGCTGGCTTATGTCTGTAATCCCAGCACTGTGGTAGGCCAAGGTGGGAAGATTGCTTGAGCCCAGGAGTTGGAGACCAGCCTGGGCAACATAGTGAGACCCCCATCCCTACAAAAAAAAAAAGGTAGATGTGGTGGCGCATACCTGGCTACTCAGGAGCCTGAGGTGGGAGAATTGCTTGAGCCTCAGAGGTTGAGGCTACACTGAATTGTGATTGTGCCTCTGCACTCCAGCCTAGACAGCAGCAAGACCCTGGCTCCAAAAACATAAAAGTGCTTAATCAATGAATCTTTCTTAAGTGTGACCCCAGACCACACGTTGAGAACTGCTGCAATAGAACACAATTTTTTGTTAGATTTATGTATATAGGGAGACATACTGTATTGTACTGTTGTGTGGTGGTTAGTTGGTAAAGAACATGGGCTTTGATCTCAAATAGACATTATGGTTGCTACTAACCTCTTAAAACTTTCAAATAGAGATAATAATTGTATAGTTCACCTTATATGATTGTTGGTGGAATTAAATAAGATGCTTCATATGAAGTGTTTTGCAAACTACCTGACATTTAGAAAATTCAGCAAATGATAACTTATCATTTAAAATGCAATTATGATACACAGTTATTATAGCATGTTTTATGCAGGCCTGTCTGCATAAGCTTTAAATTCTTCCAATTAATCCTGCATACTCTATGTGAAATGTTAAGGTTAATAATCTAAAGGAGTGGATATGGATTTTTTTAAGCCCTTTCTTATTAATACTAGCGAATAGCAAAAGAACATATAATTTGGAAACTGTTTTCCTATTCTGATTATTTCAAGGACCTATTCATATAGGAACATCTTGTGGTTCCAGAAATTCATTGGTAACTTAAGAATGTTTTATGTTTTTATAGCTTGTTTGTTTGTTTGTTAGTTTTGAGACAGAGTCTGGCTCTGTTGCCCAGGCTGGAGTGCAGTGGCGATCTCGGCTCTGCCTCCCGGATTCAAGTGATCCTCTTGAATAGCTGGGATTACAGGCGCCCATCACCATGCCTGGTTAATTTTTGTATTTTTAGTAGAGTCGGGGTTTCACCATGTTGGCCATGTTGGTCTTGAACTCCTGACCTCAGGCAGTCTGCCCGCCTCAGGCGATTTGCCCGCCTCGGTCACCCAAAGTGCTGGGATTACAGACGTGAGCCACTGCACCTGCATCTTATTGGGTGCGGTGGTACTTGCCTGTAGTCCCAGCTACTTGGGAGACTGAAATGGGAAGATCACTTAAGGCCAGGAGTTTGAGGCCACAGTGCACCCTGATCATGCGTGTTAATAGCCACTGAACTCTAGCCTGGTCAGCATAGCAAGACATCTTTCTAGTTTTTAAAAATAAATGAATAAGAGATGAGACAAGGTTTCACCACGTTGCCCAGGCTGGTCTCGAACTGCTGGGCTCAAGCAGTCTGCCCACCTCAGCCTCCAAAAATGCCAGGATTACAGGAGTGAGGGACACTGCCTGGCTGGGATTTTTAATTTTTTATTTTTTGAAACAGAGTCTCACTGTGTTACCCAGACTGGGGTGCAGTGGTGTAATCATGGCTAACTGCAGCCTTGACCTCCCGGACTCAGGTGATCTTTCCCATCTCAGCCTCCTGAGTTGCTAGGACTATATAGGTGCAGGCCACCATGGCCAGCTGACTATTTAAACTTTTTTAGAGATGATGTCTCGCTATGTTGCACAGGCTGGTCTTGAACTCTTCGACTCAAGCTATCCTCTTGCCTTGACCTCCCAAAGTGCTAGGATTACAGGTGTGAGCCATGAGACCTGGCCTCATATGATATTTGTATATTATGTAATCTGTTTTTTTTTTTTTTTTTTTGAGACGAGTCTTGCTGTTGCCTAGGCTGGAGTGCAGTGGCACAATCTTGGCTCACTGCAACCTCTACCTCTCGGCTTCAAGTGATTCTCCTGCCTCAGCCTGCCGAGTAGCTGGGATTACAGATGCGCACCACCACGCCCAGCTAATTTTTGTATTTTTAGTACAGACGGGGTTTTACCATGTTGGCCAGGCTGGTCTTGAACTCCTGACCTCAGGTTATCCACCTGCCTCGGTCTCCCAACTTGCTGGGATTACAAGTGTGAGCCACCGTGCCTGGCCAAAGAAGATATTTTAAAAGGACATCAATATTCTTGGTGTCACTGGATTTTTAAAAATAAATAATAGAAACAAGGGGTATAAAAAAAATCTACATTAGATCAACAAAGACCAAATATTATCATATTTTCATGTATTTTTTTTAAGAAATAGGATCTTGCTGTGTTGCTTAGGCGGGCCTCAAACTCCTGGGCTCAAGCTATCCTCCCACCTTAGCCTTCTGATAAATATTTTAAATTTAAGACATTTCCAGAAGAAAATGTTGTATTAAGATATATATTTTTGGACGATCAATTTCACTTTAAGAAGACTTAAAAAACCTGATAATAGAAAAGTGAAGAGCTTTTGAAATTCATTCATAGGACATCCCCACACATGCATACTATTTTTAGTATCAACTAGGATAAGAATTCACTTCTGTCCTCTTAGGCTTCTCAGATTGCCATATGTAGCACATATGCATCAACTGACAAATGTGATAAGATACGGAGAAAATATACCATACTATAGTAGTGAACAAAAATAACAGTACAAATTTGTACTTTGTACAACGGAATTTCCCAAAAACTGGTGATAGTTCAGGGTTTCACTGTCAAAGTTTAGGGACTACCAAATTAAAGTTAAACCTGCTTTCATGCTGCTGGACTTTAGTACCCTTAATAAAAAGACCCATGAGTTTCTGGAGGGGGTGGGTAGGATATTCAGCATTTTCCAAACTTATTTGACCATGGAATCCCTTTCTTTTTTAGCCGTCTCATGTGATTAATGTTTCCTGGAACATGCTTAGGGAAAACTTTGGTAATGTAAGTGTTTCTAGGAAAATCCTAGTTGCAGAGCAGAGAGTATCAATTTATATTTGTGTACAGTAAGAAAGGCTTCATGGAAGAAATGGTTTTTCAAAAACTATGTGAAACAGGTGAAAGAAGACATCTGACATGTAAGCAAAAGTGTGAAAGAATCAGAGAGGAGTCATAACCAGAAGGCACACATGCATAGCTAAGTGAGAATGGAAAAGACAAAGAGAAGGAATAAAAGGCATTATTATTATTATTATTATTTGAGATGGAGTTTCGCTCTTGCTGCCTAGGCTGGAGTGCGATGGCACGATCTCTGCTCACTGCGACCTTCGCTTCCTGGGTTCAAGCAGTTCTCCCTGCCTCAGCCTCCAAGTAGTTGGGATTACAGGCGCCTGCCACCATGCCCAGCTAATTTTTTTTTTTTTTCTGTATTTTTAGTAGAGACCAGGTTTCACCCTGTTGGCCAGGCTGGTCTTGAACTCCTGACCTCAGGTGACCCACCTGCCTTGGCCTCCCAAAGTGCTGGGATTACAGGCGTGAGCCACTGCACCCAGCCAAAAGACATGATTTTTAAGACAAGAGCTGTGGTAGGGGAAATATATTTAAAAGAAGGTAACTAGCTGAGTGTGGTGGTGGCGTGTGAAGTCCCAGCTAGTTGGGACACTAAGGCAGAAAGATTACTCAGCCCAGGAGTTAAAGGCTATAAGGCATGATGATTCTGGCTGTGGATAGCCACTGCACTCCAGCCTGGGCAACATAGCAAGACCCCATCTCTTAAAACAAGTAATTACATGTACGCATAAAAGCTACAATAAATAGTGATTGTAACACTGAACCAAGATTACTTTTTGTAGTACTAGTGTTAATACATTTGGGTTTTATTCAAAGCTTTTGAAATTCATAAAACTGAAATTAAATCAGTGAAGTGGCTGGATATGCGGTGGCTCACGCCTGTAATCCCAGCACTTTGGGAGGCTGAGGTGGGAGGATTGCATGAGACTGGGAGTTTGAGATCAGCTGGGGCAACATAGTAAGAGTCCATATCTAACCCCCGCCCCCGCCAAAAAAAATTAGTTGGGCATGGTGGTGTGTGCCTGCAGTCCCAAGTACTTGGGAGGCTGAGACAGAATTACTTGAACCCAGGAGGTCAAGGCTGCAGTGAGCCATGATTGTGCCACTGCACTCTAGCCTGGGCAGCAAAGCAAGATCCTGCCTTTAAATAAATAAATAGATAGGTAATATATTTAATATTTTAAGAATTATTCTAGGATATCAAAAATATAAATTTACTAAACTATAAATATTAAGTATGGGTTATCATAATACAAATCATTAGCTCCTACTGGCTTTGCCATGTCCTTTGACTTTGGTCTTTTTGCTAGAGGTACCCTTAGTGTTGTCATGTGTGATGTAGCTGGTTAGGTTGGACTTCAGTATCGTCTTGCCATGCTTAACTCTCTCGAGTAGTACTTTCAGAACTATCTCTGTTTAGTGGTTCAGAATTGCTGAACTTTTAATTTTTCTGTTGGCCAACTTGGCTAAGATGCCCTAATAGAAGTCTGAATTCTTTCTTTCCCCAAAGAGAAGTCCTTTATTATGGAGGGTTTTTTCCCCCTTGGGTGCATATTCTCAAACTTTTAAGTAGGTGGTGACAAGCGTAGAGGGGAATGAGTTAGGGGAGTTTCCTGAGTTGAGTAATAAATCGTAGGTAAGTAGGGTATAGTTTGTATTGAAAAGTGAGAGGGGTGTGCTGTATGATTAGATAGAGAGAAGACATTAAGATAAGAAAGATAAATAAAGCCGATTTTGTATTATGCCAACAAAAATACTATATTTTGGTTCTTATTTATTTTTATTTATTTATTTATTTTACTTTTTTTGAGATGGTAGGGGGATCTCACTATGTTGCCCAGGCTGGTCTAGAACTCCTGGGTTCTAGTGATCCTCCCACCTTGGCCTCCCAACATGTTGGGATTACAGGCATGAACCACTGCACCCGGCCTGTATTTTGGTATTTGAAATAGCACAGTTGGCCAGGCGTGGTAGCTCACGCCTGTAATGCCAGCATTTTGGGAGGCCGAGGCAGGTGGATCGCTTGAGCCCAGGAGTTTGAAACTAGTCTGGGCAACATGGCAAAACCCCATCTCTACCAAAAATACAAAAAAAATTAGCTGGGCTTGGTGGTGCTGCATTTATCAATACCATAAGTTTATGTCACTTTTTACAAAATGAACCGTCTGAAATGGTGGGCGCCTGCGGCTGAACACCTCAGTCTGTGATACATATCAAGTAGTCCAACTTTTTTTGGTAATGTCATGACTTTTCGTTGCTCCTTTGGGGCACTTCTAACATCACTAGTGGCACTTTGTGTGGGTCCCGTGTTGTTTACTTAAGGTTTACAATATTGCACTAAACCTGAAAAATATGAGAACCACAAGAGATCACTTTTTACTGACATGCAATTTTCTGGAGAGATGAACTGCTTACATAGAGATAATTAGCATCACAGGGTGTTTTAAGTGGGTATCACAATGCTTGAGCTCACTGCAGTAGCAACAGGAGATGGCTACAAAATTATTACAGTACAGTATGTACAGTATTGAATTTTATGCAGTTATGATTTAACACTGAATTTTTATGATTGTTTACATTACTCTCAACTGTGAATGGCTGCACATATGTCTTTGTGTGCATAAGTTTTGATAAATTTTAACTTTTTAAAATAGGTTTGTTTATATTTAATGGTAGTAAATGAGAAAATAGACTAGTGTCTACATAGTTTTTATGTGTTCGTGACATACCTAATTTTCTCAACTTTTTAAATAGTTTTAGAATACATGGTTCATCTGTGAGTTTTTTCAAATTGTTGTAAGTCTCCTAAAATTTTGAAAATGTGTTTATTGAAAAATCCACATATAAGTGGGACCCGTGCGGTTCAAACCTGTATTGTTAAAGAGTCATCTGTCTAAGCATATGTTTACTAGTTAATGGATAAGCACTTCAGAGTACAGTGAGTTAAGTGAGAAGAGAATAGGGCCAATGAAAGAACCTTGGGAACACCAGAGTTTCAAGAGTTAGTGCAAAAACAAGTGTCTTAGGGAGAGAAGAGAGGATCAGAATAAAATAGTTTCTCAGAAACTAAGGGAAGAGAAAGTTTGCTAGAGGGAAGGAGCATGATTGTACTGGATTGCAGGTGAAACTGTACTGTTTCTAGTCATGTGACAGGCTAGCTATTTTGCAGGATCCTTCCACCAGAAATACAACTAAATCTTGCAGAAGTTGCAACAGACCTTTTTTTTATTTTTATTTTTTCATTTCACTCTTGTCGCCCAGGCTGGAGTACAATGGCATGATCTCGGCTCGCTGCAACCTCTGCCTCCTGGGTTCAAGTGGTTCTCCTGCCTCAGCCTCCCCAGTAGCTGGGATTGCAGGCAGGTGCCATGACACCCGGCTAATTTTTGCATTTTTAGTAGAGACAGGGTTTCACCATGTTGGCCAGGATGGTCTTGAACTCCTGACCTCAGGTGATCTGCTGCCTTGGCCTCCCAAAGTGCTGGGGTTACAGACGTGAGCCACTGTGCCTGGCCATTTTTTAATTTTTTTCTAGTGGTGTGATCTCAGCTCACTGTAACCTCTGCCTCCTAGGCTTAAGCCATCCTACCACCTCAGCCTCCTAAGTAGCTGGGACTACAGGGGTGCACCAGCACGCCCGGCTAATTTTTGTATTTTTTTATAGAGATGGGGTCTCACTATGTTGCCTAGGCTAGTCTTAAACTCCTGAGCTCAAGCAGACCACCCACCTTGGCCTCATATAGTGCTGGGATTATAGGCATGAGCCACTGCACCTGGCCCAGACATAATTTTTAAGTAAAATTTTAGCTTCGCAGTAGTTTTGGATTTACAGAAAAGTTGTGAAGATAGTACAGAGAGCTCTTGTGTGTGTGTGTGTGTGTGTGTATGTGTATATATGTGTGTGCATATATATATACGCACATATACATAGATGTATATATACATATATACAAGAATATATACGTATAATATATACGTGTGTATTCATATATATGTATAATGTATACATATATACATATAATAGATATATATATGTATACCTATATACACATATATACATATGTACACACATATATACATATATACACATATACACACACACATATATATACACACACACCCTGCATCCTGTTGCCCTTGTCGTTAACGTCTTACATTAGTATGGTATGTTTATTAAAACCAGTGAATCATTATTAATATGTAATTTTTTTTTTTTGAGATGGAGCCTCGCTCTGTCGCCCAGGCTGGAGTGCAGTGGTGCGATCTTGCAACCTCCGCCTCCTGGGTTCAAGCGATTCTTCTGCCTCAGCCTCTCGAGTAGCTGGGACTACAGGCACATACCACCACACCTGGCTAATTTTTGTATTTCTAGTAGAGACGAGGTTTCACCATATTGGCCAGGCTGGTCTTGAACCCCTGACCTCGTGATCTGCCCACCTCAGCCCCTCAAAGTGCTGGGATTACAGGCATGAACCACTGCACTCAGCCTAATATGTAATTATTAAGAGTCCATATTTTATGAATTGCCTTAGTTTTTACCTACTGTCATTTTCTCCATAACTCTACATTTAATTGTTATATCTCTTTAGTCTCCTCTAGATTTTGACAGTTTTGTTTTGTTTTTCCCTCCAGACAGAGTCTTGCTCTGTTGCCCAGGCTGGTGTGCAAAACTGTCAAAATCACAGCTCACTGCAGCCTCGACCTCTCGGGTTTCAGCAATCCTCCCACCTCAGACTCCCGAGTAGCTGGGGCTATAGGTGTATGCCACTACACCTGGCTAAATTTTTGTAATTTCTATAGCGACGGGGTTTCACCATGTTGCCCAGGCTTGTCTTGAACTCCTGAGCTCAAGTGATCTGCCTGCCTCGGCCTTGCAATGTGCTGGGATTACAGGTGTGAGCCACTGTGCCCACAGTTTTCTTTTAAGCTTCTCTAGGTTTGGTCAGATATTTTGTAGAACGTCCCTCAGTATGGGTTTGTCTGTTTTTGTTGTTATTGTTTTTTGTTTTAATGATTAGCTGGGATTATTGGTTCTTTGGAAGAAGAACACAGAGGTGAAGTTCCATTTTCATCACATGATATCAAGAGTGTCCATCCTATCAACATGGCTTACTGCTAATGATACTAACCTTGATCACCTGGCTGAGATTGTTTTTTTTTTCAGATTTCTTCTTTTTTGAAGCCTCTTACCACATTGTACTCTTTGGGAAGAAGTCACTGCACAGCCCACAATTTAGGGGAGTTATGCTGTCTACCTCCTTGAGGAGGCAGCATCTATGTAAATTTTTCAGAATTCTGTGTAGACATTTACAAGCGCACATTTTAATGCATTACTGGGTATACTAAAAAAGTAAGGGAGGTTTCCAAGGGTCTGTTCACTCACAAAAGTAAAGAGTCAGCTGAAACAGAAGCAGTGAATAAGTTTGTGAGCAAACAGGACTGGCAAAGTTTTCCTGAAGGCAAATGCTCACATCATTACTAATGGGAGACTAAGCCTTGGGCCCCCAGGAAAGTTGAAAAGCCCCTTGAGAAAGATGCTGAATTGAACCTAGGTCAGTATTGCCCCTAACTCTCTGCCAGAGTAAATGCAAATACGTTTTTAGAAAAAGCTGTCTCTGATTAGGCTTTCAGAATTCTCATAGTTAAAATTCAAAAAAATATAAGCTTACAATAAAAGAATTGCCAAACACAAGGAAATAAACTACTGTGGGTGAGATTTAATGGAAACAAACCCCAAAGACTTAAACTATTGAAATAATAAGAGATGAAATATAAAATAACTGACCGGGCACGGTGGCTCACGCCTGTAATCCCAGAACTTTGGGAGGCCGAGAGGGGCAGATCACCTGAGGTCAGGAGTTCGAGACCAGCCTGGCCAACATGGTGAAACACCATCTCTACTAAAAATATTAAAAAATTATCAATGCATGGTGGCACATGCCTGTAGTCTCCCAGCTACTCGGGAGGCTGAGGCAGGAGAATCACTTGAACCTGGGGGGCAGAAGTTTCAGTGAGCTGAGATCACGCCATTGCACTCCACCCTGGGCGACAAGAGTGAGACTCCCTCTCAAAAAAAAAACCAAAAAAACCCATATATAAAATATTTAAATTAATAAAAGAATGTAAAATGTTAGAAACAAAAAGTGTAACTGTTGAAATTGAACACTTAGTGGATAATTTGAACAACAGGTGAGACCATTGGCAAAGGGAGAATTCAGGAACTGAAAGATCTGAAGTAATTTCCCAGAATGTAATATCAAGAAATAAGTTACAAAAGGAAGAGCATAATGAGTCTAACATGTGTGACTGAAGTCTTATAAGGTGAGAATTAAGAACAGGCAATATTTTAAAGGATTAATGGTGGAGAAAATGGAATAATTGATGAAAGATAGGAATATACAAATATAGGGACCATAATGCATATGAAGGAAGGGGGTTAAATAAAAAGAAATCTACTTGTATATACTTTATAAATAACTGAAGAATATCAAAGTCAAAGGGAAGCTCTTAAAAACAGTAGGAGAGGATGGGTATTCTATCAGTGTACAGTATTCTTACGATATGAAAATATCACTGCACAAATCATGAAATGCAAATTGATAATTATAGATTATTAATTACTTACAAAGGAATGACAGATTGATAACTGTGGAAGCAAGAGGACATTGGAGTAAAATATTCAAAGTGCAGAGAGAAAACAGCCATCAAATTAAAATTGTCTACCTAGCAAAACTAATTTTTAAGAACAAGGGCAAAATGAAGACATTTCCATAAAGATAAAAGCTAGAAACCAACAGATCTTCACCTAATGACCTTTATTTTATTTAATTCATTTATTTATTTTTGTAGAGATAAGGGTCTCACTGTGTTGCCCAGGCGTATCTCAAACTCTTGGGCCCTAGTGATCCTCCTGCTTTGATCTCATAAAGTGCTGGGATTATAGGTGTGAGCCACCACACCTGGCCCGTTAATGACCTCTAAAAGGACATATACTTCAGAGAAAGGAAAGTAATCCCAGAAGAAAACCTAAGAGATAAAATGCAATGCTAAGCAAGTAAATTGGTAACCATAAGAGTAAATCTGAATGAACATTTCCTGTATGAGATATTTAATTAGTATAGTTTAAAAAGCCAGGACAGGTCGGGCTCAGTGACTGACGCCTGTAATCCCAACACTCTGGGAGGCTGAGGCAGGCAGATCACCTAAGGTCAGGAGTTTGAGACCAGCCTGGCCAACATGGCGAAACACTGTCTCTACTAAAAATACAAAAATTAGCCGGCCCTGGTGGTGGGCACCTGTAATCCCAGCTACTCAGGAGGCTGAGGCAGGAGAATCGCTTGAACCTGGGAGGCAGAGGTTGCAGTGAGCCGAGATCGCGCCACTGCACTCCAGCCTGGGCAACAGAGTGAGACTGCATCTCAAAAAATAAAAATAAAAAAAGGACAAAACTATTTCTGTTCAATATTGTAGTTCAAGAAGAGAGTGGGCCGGGCATGGTGGCATGCTTTTAAGAAATGTTTGTGTGTTGCTCAAGGCCCATCTCTACTAAAAATAGAAAAAAATTAGCCAGGCATGGTGGCGTGCACCTGTAGTCCCAGCTACTTGGGAGGCTGAGGCAAGAGAATAGCTTGAACCAGAAGGCAGAGGTTGCAGTGAGCCAGGATCGTGCCACTACAACCTGGACGACAGAGCAAGACTCTATCTCAAAAAAAAAAAAAAAAAGGAGAGTGATTTATGACTGGGTGCAGTGGCTCATGCCTGTAATGCTAGCACTTGGAAGGCCAAGGCACCTGAGGTCAGGAGTTCCAGCCAGTCTGGCCAACATGGTGAAATCCCATCTCTACTGAAAATACAGAAATTAGCTGGGCGTGGTGGCACATGGCTGTAATCCTAGTTATCTGGTAGGCTGAGGCAGAAGAATTGCTGGAACCCAGGAGGCGGAGGCTGCAGTGAGCTGAGATCGTGCCACTGCACTCCAGCCTAGGTGACAGAGTGAGATTCCAAAAAAGTCGGGTGAAAATAGAATATATAACTTTCAGCCACTAGTAGGGGGAGAACAATTTAAAAAATAAATTTTTCTGCCATGGCTTATACCTGTAGTCTCAGCGCTTTGGAGGGCTAAGACCGGAGTATCGTGTGAAGCCAGGAGTTCAAGACTAGCCTGGGCAACATACATAGCAAGACTTCGTCTCTACTAAAGATAAAAAATAACTGGGCCTGGTGACAAGTACCCATAGTCCCAGTTACTGGAAAGGCTGAGGAAGGAGGATTGCTTGATCCCAGGAGGTGCAGATTTCTGTGAGCTATGATTTCGCCATGCACTCCAGCCTGGGCAGTAGAGCAAGACCCTGTCTAAAAAAAAAAAAAACAAAAAAAGAAAAGAAAATGTCCCCAAAAGGCAAAGAGTATGAATGGAATAAAGAAGTGTGAAGCATAGAAAAAGCAGGGCAAATAAAAGCACAACATAAAATGATAAAAACAAATTCAAATATATCAATCACAGTTAAACATAAAATAATAATCTTAGCAGTTAAAAGGGATGATCAGTTTAGATTTTTTTAAATGTAGCTATGTAGAGAGACATATCTAAAATAGAAAAGTTAAAAGGCGGTTACTAACAAAAACAATTAAAAAAATACCACTATAGTAGCTGCGTGAATAAAGATGTTAAGACCCAAACCAAAACATTATTAAAGAGGGCTGGGTGTGGTGGCTCACACCTGTAATCCCAGCGCTTTGTGAGGGTTAGGCGGGCAAATCGCTTGAGCCCAGAAGTTCAAGACCAACCTGGGCAACATGGCGAAATCTCATCTACAAAAACATTAGCTGGGCATGGTGCACGCCTGCAGTCCCAGCTACTTAGGAGGCTGAGGTGGATGGATCGATTGAGCCCAGGAGGTTGAGGCTGCAGTGAGGTGTGATCCTGCCACTGCACTCCAGCCTGGGCCATACAGAGAGACCCTGTTTCAAAAAAAAAAAAAGAAAAAAAGAAAAAAACGTTGAGGGCCGGGCGCGGTGGCTCAAGCCTGTAATCCCAGCACTTTGGGAGGCCGAGACGGGCGGATCACGAGGTCAGGAGATCGAGACCATCCTGGCTACCACTGTGAAACCCCGTCTCTACTAAAAAATACAAAAAAAAAAAAACTAGCCGGGCGAGGTGGTGGGCGCCTGTAGTCCCAGCTACTCTGGAGGCTGAGGCAGGAGAATGGCGTAAGCCCGGGAGGCGGAGCTTGCAGTGAGCTGAGATCCGACCACTGCACTCCAGCCCGGGCGACAGAACGAGACTCCGTCTCAAAAAAAAAAGAAAAGAAAAGAAAAAAACGTTGGGTAAAAGACTATTGAGGAGCAGTATATGGTATTTCCACAGTGTGAGTGTATCACCCCATAGATTATGAATTACAAATTGATAATTATAGATTATTACTTTATTATAGAGGGAAAATATGCATTTATAATGCAGAGAATTTGGCATAAGTAGTAGCGGGATGGCGTGAAAATTATATATCTCTTGATGGAACATAGTGGGTGGTATACAATGCCAGCAAAGTTGTATGCTTGCCAAAAATGTTTAACCCAAATCTACTCTTGAGAAAATGAATGAATCCTGAAATGTGGGATGTTCTGCAGGACATCTGGCTTGGATCATCAAAGTCATGAAGAATAGGGAGAGGTGAAGGGACTCTCCTACATTGAGAGATATTAAAGAGATAATGAAAATCAAAGCTAAGAACTTTGGTTCTTGGAGTGAAAAAAACAAAGGTAAAATAACAGTATTAAAAAACCCAACTATAAACAGTCTGGCAATTGTTGGGAAAATTTGGTGATGAGCTTTATGTTGGCTGGTGTTGCTGAATTAATGTTTTGTTTTGTTTCTTTTCTTTTCTTTCCTTTTCTTTTCTTTCCTTTTCTTTTCTTTTCTTTTTTCTTTTGTGATGGAATTTCACTCTTAAAAGTTGCCCAGGCTGGAGTGCAATAGCGTGGTCTCGGCTCACTGAAACCTCCACCTCCCGGGTTCAAACGATTCTCCTGACTCAGCCTCCTTAGTAGCTGGCATTACAGGCATGCACCACCACGCCTGGCTAATTTTGTATTTTTGGTAGAGACAGGGTTTCTTCGTGTTAGGCTGGTCTTGAACTCCCTACCTCAGGTGATCCGCCCGCCTCAGCCTCCCAAAGTGCTGGGTTTACAGGCATGAGCTACCGCACCCGGCCTGAATTAAGTTTTTTAAAGATATAATGGTACTGTGATTGTATGAGAGAATGTTCCTTCTGACATATTTAGGGATAAATTATATTGCTCTCTACAATCTTCTTTAAGATGGTTTGGCAAAAGAGAACTAAGTGTTGTGTATGTATATATATAGAGAGCTGATGTGGCAAGATATTAACAGTTGCTAAATGTAGGTAAAATATAGGAATGTGTAGTGAACTTTAAACTTTTTTGTGGAGTTTTTTTTTTTTTTCTTTTTGAGACGGAGTCTTGCTCTGCCACCCAGGCTGGAGTGCAGTGGCCGGATCTCAGCTCACTGCAAGCTCCGCCTCCCGGGTTTACGCCATTCTCCTGCCTCAGCCTCCGGAGTAGCTGGGACTACAGGCGCCCGCCTCGTCGCCCGGCTAGTTTTTTGTATTTTAAGTAGAGACAGGGTTTCACCGTATTAGCCAGGATGGTCTTGATCTCCTGACCTCGTGATCCGCCCGTCTCGGCCTCCCAAAGTGCTGGGATTACAGGCTTGAGCCACCGTGCCCGGCCTGGAGTTTTTTTTTTGAGATGAAGTCTTGCTCTGTCGCCCAGGCTGGAGTGCAGTGGCATGATTTCGGCTCAGTGCAACCTAAGCCTCCCGGGTTCAAGCATTTCCACCTCAGCCTCCCAAGTAGCTGGGATTACAGGCACCTGCCACCACACCTGGCTAATTTTTGTATTTTTAGTAGAGATGGGGTTTCTCCGTGTTGGCCAGGCTGGTCTCAAACTCCTGACCTCTGGTGATCCACCTGCCTCAGCCTCCCAAAGTGCTGGGATTGCAATCATGAGCCACCGCACCTGGTCTTTTGTGGAGTTTTAAAATAAGTGAATGAGGCCAGGCATGGTGACTCGTGCCTATAATCCCATGCTTTGGGGGGCAAGGTGGGCAGATCACTTGAGCTCAGGAGTTTGAGACCAACCTGGGCAACATTGTGAAAGCCCGTCTCTACAAAAAATACAAAAATTAACAGGGCATGGTGATGTGCACCTGTAGTCCCAGCTACTTGGGAGGTTTAAGTGGGAGGATTGCTTGAGCCTGGGAGGCAGAGGTTGCAGTGGGCCAAGATCACACCACTGCACTCCAGCCTGACTGACAGAGTGAGACCCTGCCTCTGAATGAATGATTGGCTGAATGAATGAATGAATTAAAAAAAAAGAAGAGAAATTAAGGTGAAGAAACACCAAGCACAGAGTTCTATTGAACTTTCAAGAAACAAATTCTAATTATATAACAGACTGTTTCAGAGAACACTAGTTTGTTCCACGAGACCAGAATAACCTGGATACTGCGCGGTGGCTTATGCCTGTAATCCCAGCACTTTGAGAGGCCGAGGTAAGCGGATCACGAGGTCAGGAGTTCGAGACCAGCTTGGCCAATACAGTGAAATCCTGTCTGTACTAAAAAATACAAAAATTAGCCAGGCGTGATGGTGTGCACCTGTAGTTCCAGCTACAGGAAGCTGAGGCAGGAGAATCGCTCGAACCTGGGAGGTGGAGGTTGCGGTGAGCCAAGATCACACCACTGACTCCAGCCTGGGTGACAGAGCGAGACTATCTAAAAATAAATAAATAAATAAAATAATCTGGATACCAAATCTGGAGAAGAAGAGTAAGAGCAAAGAAGATTACAGGCCAATATTATTTATAAATGTAGATACAAAAATCCTGAATACAATATTAGCAAACTGAATCTAGTAATGTATAGAGATATTTTATTTATCCCAGGAAAGCAAGGGTAGCTTTACTTGAGACAGTCTATAAATTTCATTTGCTGTATTTACAGAAAAATACATTGATAAAATTCATTGTCCATGTAAACAGATAAAAGGAAACTTCAGAACCTGATAAAAAAGCCTTGAATACAAAGAGTAGGGGCTGGGCATGGTGGTGGGCACCTGTAATCCCAGCTACTCGGGAAGCTGAGGCAGGAGAATCGCTTGAACCCCGGAGGCGGAGGTTGCAGTGAGCCGAGATCATGCCACTGCACTCCAGCCTGGGCGACAGAGGGAGACTTTCTCAAAAATAAATAAATAAAATAAAATAAAAAACAAAGTTAGGTACTATAATGGGAAGACTATCACAAAGTTGTTCTTCTAAATTGCTGGCTAGATTCAATGCACTTCCAATCAAAATCCTAATAGAATATATTAAGGAATTTGACAAGGTGTTCTGCATTTTATGTGGAAGTGTAAAGGCTTGAGAATATCAAAGATACAAAGTGGAGGGATTTGGCCTACCCAGATAACAGGACATAATAAAACAGGGAGTATGAGGCTGGGTGTGGTGGCTCAAGCCTGTAATCCCAGCACTTTGGGAGACCGAGGTGGGTAGATCACCTGAGGTCAGGAGTTTAAGACCAGCCTGGCCAACCTGGTGAAACCTCGTCTCTACTAAAAAATACAAAAAATTAGCTGGGCATGGTGGTGGGCACCTGTAATCCCAGCGACTTGGGAAGTTGAGGCAGGAAAATCGCTTGAACACAGGAAGTGGAGGTTGCAGTGAACTGAGATGGCACCATTGCACTCCAGCCTGGGCAACAGAGAGAGACTGTGTTTCAGAGAAACAAACAAAAAAAAAAAACAGAGAGTATGGAATTTATACAGGGATAGCCAAATTGACCAGTGGAACAGAATGTAGAGCCCACAAACAGACCTATGTATTTAAACTGATATTTCTGAAAGGGGTAGCAATGTAGATCACTGGGGAAAAGGAGAAAACTATTCATTAGACAGGGACAGTTCCATTATAATATAGGGGAAAAAAAGGAAAATGAACTGTATCGTGCTATATACAAAATGTCTTTATTTATTTATTTATTTATTTATTTTTTTTGATACGGAGTCTTGCTCTGTCGCCCAGGCTGGAGTGCAGTGGCCAGATCTCGGCTCACTGCAAGCTGCGCCTCCCGGGTTTACGTCATTCTCCTGCCTCAGCCTCCCGAATAGCTGGGACTACAGGCGCCTGCCACCTCGCCCGGCTAGTTTTTTGTATTTTTTAGTAGAGACGGGGTTTCACCATGTTAGCCAGGATGGTCTCGATCTCCTGACCTCGTGATCCGCCCATCTCGGCCTCCCAAAGTGCTGGGATTACAGGCTTGAGCCACCGCGCCCGGCCTTAAATTTTATTTTAAATTTTTGTTGTTGTTGTTTGTTTTTTGAGACAGGGTCTGTTCTGTCGCCCAGGCTGGAGTGCAGTGATGCAATTTTGGCTCACTGCAACCTTTGCCTCCTCGGCGCAAGCCATCTACCCACCTCATTCTCCCAAGTAGCTGAGACTACAGGCACACACCACCGTGCCCAGCTAATTTTTGTATTTTTTGTAGAGGCCAGGTATCGCCATGTTGCCCAGGCTAGTCTCAAACTCCAGAGCTCAAGCGATCTGCCTCCTCAACCTCCCAAAGTGTTGGGATTACAGGCGTGAGCCACTGTGCCTGGCCACAAAAATTACTTCAGCATAGGATAAAGGCAAATACAAAAGGCTAACTAAACAAAGGTTTTATCAGAAAATAAAGAACATCTTTATGACCATAGTATAGGGAAATAATTCTTTTTTTAAATGTTTTTATTTCCGTAGGTTATTGGGAAACAGGTGGTATTTGGTTATATGAGTGAGTTCTTTTTTTTTTTTTTATTATTTTTATTTTTTTTATTTTTTTTATT
>NW_016806834.1:2100553-2107538 GCF_001698545.2 Rhinopithecus bieti | reverse complement strand
CTTTCTTTCTTTTTTTTTTTTTGGTTGAGACAGAGTCTCGCTCTGTCGCCCAGGCTGGAGTGCAGTGGCCAGATCTCAGCTCACTGCAAGCTCCGCCTCCCGGGTTTGCGCCATTCTCCTGCCTCAGCCTCCCAAGTAGCTGGGACTACAGGCACCCGCCACCTCGCCCGGCTAGTTTTTTTGTATTTTTTTAGTAGAGACGGGGTTTCACCGTGTTAGCCAGGATGGTCTCGATCTCCTGACCTCATGATCCGCCCATCTCGGCCTCCCAAAGTGCTGGGATTACAGGCTTGAGCCACCGCGCCCAGCCATGAGTGAGTTCTTTAGTGGTGATTTGTGAGATTTTGTGCACCCATCCCCTGAGCAGTATACACTGAACCCAATTTGTGGTCTTTTATCCCTCACCCCCTTCTCACTCTTTCCCCTTGAGTCCCCAAAGTCCGTTGTGTCTTCCTTTTGCCTTTGCAGTCTCATAGCGTAGCTCCCACATATGAGTGAGAACATAGGATGTTTGTTTTTCCGTTCCTGAATTACTTCACTTAGAAAGTAGCCTCCAATCTCATCCAGGTCACTGCTAATGCAATTAATTCATTCCTTTTCATGGCTCAGTAGTATTCCATTGTGTACATATATATATATATATATATACACACACACACACACACACACACACCACAGTTTATTTACTCATTGACTGATGGGCATTTGGGTTGATTCCACATATTTGCAATTGCAAATTCTGCTGCTATAGACATGTGTATGCAAATATCTTTTGGTTTTTTTTTTTTTTTTTTTTTTTTTTTTTTTTTTTTTTTTTTTGAGACAGAGTCTTGCTGTATTGCCTAGGCTGGAATGCAGTGGCACCATCTTGGCTCACTGCAGCCACCGCCTCCGTATTCAAGCAGTTCTCCTCCCTCAGCCTCCCAGGTAGCTGGGATTACAGGCACATGCCACCATGCCCCGCTAATTTTTGTATTTTTAGTAGAGACGGAGTTTCACCATGTTGGCCAGGCTGGTCTCGAACTCCTGACCTTGTGATCTGCCTGCCTCAGCCTCCCAAAGTGCTGGGATTACAGGCATGAGCCACCACGTCCGGCCACAAGTGTCTTTTTCATATAATGACTTATTTTCCTCTGGGTAAATACCCAGTAGTGGGATTGCTGGATCACATGGTAGTTCTACTTTTGGTTCCTTAAGGAGTCTCCACACTGTTTTCCTAGTGGTTGTACTAGTTTGCATTCCCACCAGCAGTGTAGAAGTGTTCCCTTTTAACTACATCCATGCCAACATCTATTAATTTTTGATTTTTTGATTATGGCTATTCTTGCAGGAGTCAGATGGTATCGCATTGTGGTTTTGATTTGCATTTCTCTGATCATTAGGGATGTTGAGCATTTTTTCATATGTTTGTTTGACATTTGTATACTTTTTTTTTTGAGACGGAGTCTTGCTCTGTCGCCCAGCTGGGTTGCAGTGGCTGGATCTCAGCTCACTGCAAGCTCCGCCTCCTGGGTTTACACCATTCTCCTGCCTCAGCCTCCTGAGTAGCTGGGACTACAGGTGCCCGCCACCTCGCCCGGCTAGTTTTTTGTATTTTTTAGTAGAGACGGGGTTTCACCGTGTTAGCCAGGATGTTCTCGATATCCTGACTTCATGATCCGCCCGTCTCAGCCTCCCAAAGTGCTGGGATTACAGGCTTGAGCCACCGCGCCCGGCCAACATTTGTATACCTTTTGAAAATTGTGTATTCATGTCCTTAACTCACTTTTTGATTGGTTCGTCTGTGTTTTTTTGTTTTGCTAATTTGTTTGAGTTTATTATAGATTCTGGATATTGATCCGTTGTTAGATGTATAGATTGTGAAGATTTTCTCCCACTCTGTGGATTGTCTGTTTACTCTTGCTGACTGTTCCTTTTGCTCTGCAAAAGCTCTTTAGTTTAATTAAGTTTCAGCTTTATATCTTTGTTTTTATTACATTTGCCTTTGGGTCTTGGTCATGAAATAGTTGCCTAAGCCAATGTTTAGAAGAGTTTTTCCAATGTTATTTTCTAAAATTTTATAGTTTGAGGTCTTAGATTTGTGTCCTTGATCCATGTTGAGTTAATTTATTTCCTATAAGGTGAGAGATGAGGATCCAGTTTCATTCTTCTACATGTGGCTTGCCAATTATCCCAGCATCATTTGTTGAATAGGGTGTCCTTTCCCCACTTTATCTTTTTGTTTGCTTTGTCAAAGATCAATCGGTACTGCCATTATCCTTCACAGAATTAGAAAAGACAACCCTAAAATTCATATGGAACCAAAATGCAAGACTAAGCAAAAATAACAAATCTGAAGGCATCACATTACCTGATTTCAAACTATACTCTAAGGTCATAGTCACTAAAGCAGCATGGTACTGGCATAAAAATAGGCACATAGACCAATAAAACAGAATAGTATAGGGAAAGAATTCTTAAACGAGGCGCACTATGCTAGCCATAGTAAAAATCATGTTTACCACAATAAATATATAAATTCAGCATTATTAAAATTAAAATTTTCTTTCTTTTTTTATTTTTATTTTTGACACAGAGTCTCACTGTGTCACCCAGGCTGGAGTGCAGTGGCACGATCTCGGCTCACTTCAACCTCCACCTCCCAGGTTCAAGCAATTCTCCTGCCTCAGTCTCCCAAGTAGCTGGGATCACAGGCACCCGCCACCACCTTCGGTTAATTTTTGTATTTTTAGTAGAGATGGGGTTTCACCAAGTTGGTTAGGCTGATCTCGAACTCCTGACCTCAAGCGATTCGCCTGCCTCGGCCTCCCAAAGTGCTGGAATTACAGGCATGAGCCACTGCACCTGGCCAAAACAACAAGTCTTATTGATTCTGTTGGTGTTTTGCTTTTTTGGGTGGTGGGGAAGTCAGGTTTATTGTGTTATGATTTACATGCACCAAAGTTTATTCTTTAAATGTACCATTCTATAAATTTTGATAAATTTATAATTGTGTATCCACCACAATTAAGATAAAGAGCTTATATAAGTTCTGTTACTCCCCATTTTTACTGAACTGCTTTCCTCTTTGACCCACTATTTGACCTTATAGTTTTGACTCTTCCAGAATGTCATATAAATGGAGTAATGTAACCTTTTGAGTCTAACTTCTGTCATTTGGCATGATGCAATTGTAGTAAAATATACATAGCAAATTTTTTTTTTTTTTTATGAGACGGAGTCTCGCTCTGTCGCTCAGGCTGGAGTGCACTGGCACGATCTCGGCTTACTGCAAGCTCCGTCTCCCCGGGTTCACGCCATTCTCCTGCCTCAGCCTCCCGAGTAGCTGGGACTACAGGCGCCCGCCACCTCGCCCGGCTAGTTTTTTGTATTTTTTTAGTAGAGACGGGGTTTCACCGTGTTAGCCAGGATGGTCTCCATCTCCTGACCTTGTGATTCACCCTCCTTGGCCTCTCAGAGTGCTGGGATTACAAGAGTCAGCGACCGCACCTGGCCAATTTTCTTTTTGTTGTTAAATAGTGTTCCATTTTAAGGATGTGTTACAGTTGTTGAAGGACATTTGGGTTGTTTTATTCTTGGTAATTATGAATAAAGCCACCATAAGCATTTCTTATTTATTTATTTATTTATTGAGACAGAGTCTCGCTCTGTCACCCAGGCTGGAGTGTAGTGGTGCCATCTCCGCTCACTGCAACTTCTGCTTCCCGGGTTCAAGCGATTCTCCTGCCTCAGCCTCTAGAGTAGCTGGGATTACAGGCATCTGCCACCAAGCCCAGCTAATTTTTTTCTGTTTTTAGTAGAGATGGGCCTTGAGCAACACACAAGCATTTCTTAACAGTATCTTTAATTTATATATTTGTTTATTTTGAGACAGAGTTTCATTGCGTTTCCCAGGCTGGAGTGCAGTGGCATGACCTTGACTCACTGCAACCTCTATCTCCCAGGTTCAAGCCATTTTCCTGCCTCAGCACCCCGCCTCCTGACCCCCGCCCCACAGTAGCTGGAATTACAGGCACCTGCCACTACGCCTGGCTAGTTTTTGTATTTTTATATTTATTTTATTTTATTTTATTTTTTCCTCCCTTTCCCTTTCCCTTTTCTGACAGAGTCTCACTTTGTCGCCCAGGCTGTAGTACAGTGGTATGGTCTCTGTTCACTGCAATTTCCGCCTCCTGGGTTTAAGCCATTCTCCTCCCTCAGCCTCCGGAGTAGCTGGGATTACAGATGTGCACCACTATGCCTAGCTAATTTTTGCATTTTTGTAGTTACCGGGTTTCACCATGTTGGCCAGGCCGGCTTGAATTCCTGACCTCAAGGGATCCACCCTCCTCAGCCTCCCAAAGTGCCTGGATTACAGGCGTGAGCTATCGCACCTGGCTAATTTTTGTATATTTAGTAGAAACAGGGTTTTGCCATGTTGGCCAGGCTGATCTCAAACTCCTGACCTCAAGGAATTGACCTGCTTCAGCCTCCCAAAGTGCTGTGGTTACAGGCATGAGATACCACACCCGGCCTTAACAGCATTTTAAAAAAACAGTAATTTCTTAATTTTGATGAAGTCCAGTTTATTTTTAAAATTTTAACGGATTATATTTTCGTTATATATAAGAAATCCTCCCCAATTCAGTCATAAAGAATTTCTCCTATATTTTCTTCCAGAAGTTTTATTTATTTTAATTAGTTTATTTTTTGAGAAAAGGTCCCAGTTGGTTACCCAGGCTGGACTGCAGTGGTGCCATATAACTCACTGCAGCTTCAACCACCTGCGCTCTAGGGATCCTCCCACCCCATCCTTTGGAGTAGCTGGGATCACAGACGCAAGCCTCCTTACCTGGCTAATCTTTTAATTTTTTTATAGAGAAAGGTCGTCCTATGTTGCCTAGGCTGCTCTCAAACTCCTGGGCTCAAGCAATCCTCCCACCTTGGCCTTCCAAAGTGCTGGGATTACAGGCATGAGCCACTATGTCTGGCATAGAAGTTTTATAGTTAGGTTTTACCTTAGGTCTATAATGCATTTTGAATTAATTTTTGCAAATAGCATGAGGTATGGATCAGTTTTTTAAAATGGGTATCCAATTGTTCGAGCACCATTTATCGAGAAGCCAGTCCTTTCATCATTAAATTGTCTATGCACCTTGCACCTTTGTAAAAAAATCGATTGCTGGCTGGGCATGGTGACTTATGCCTGTAATCCCAGCACTTTGGGAGGCCGAGGTGGGTGGATCACCTGAGGTCAGGAGTTCGAGACCAGCCTGGCCAACATGGTGAGACCTCGTCTCTACTAAAAATACAAAAATTAGCTGGACTTGATGGCGGGCGCCTGTAATCCCAGCTACTTGGGAGGCTGAGACAGGAGAATTGCTTGAACCTGGGAGGCGGAGGTTGCAGTGAGCCGAGATCGTGCCACTGCACTCCAGCCTGGGTGACAGAGTGAGACTCCGTCTTAAAAAAAAAAAAAAAAAATTGCCCGCATATATATATGCTGCATTGGTTATTATAGCTTATATGGAAATCAGGTAGTGTGCATCTTCTAACAAAATTTTCAAAATTATGTTGTCTATTCTAGGTCTTTTGTTTTTCCTTATAAAGTTTAGAATCAGCTTGTTGATTTCTACAAATAATCCTGCTGGGATTTTGATTAGGACTAAATTGAATGTGTACATTAATTTGGTGGCCGAATTGTTAAATATATTTAGTTGTCCATAAATATGGTATATCTCTCCATTTATTTAGGTCATCTTTGATTTCTTTTATCAGTGTTTTGCACGTTTTTCAGCATAGCGATCTTGCATATATTTTGCTAGATGATAATCTAAGTCTTTCATGCTCTTATAAATGGTACTGCTTTTTTTAAAGAAAAATTTAGTTTCCCCGTTTGTTGCTATGTAAGAATATAATTGACTTTGGTATCCTGCGAATATAATTGACTTTGGTATCCTGCAACCTTACTAAACTTATTATTAGTTCAAGTACCTATTTTGTAGGGTCTCTGATTTTTCTATATGGATAAATCATGTCTACATAGAGACGGTTTAGTTTCTTCCTTTCTAATCTATATACTTTTTCTTTCTTTCCCTTGCCTTATTACATTGGCTGAAACTTCTAGGATGATGGTAGCAGCAGTCCCCAACTGGAAGAGACCGGGATGGGGTTGGTTTTGGGATGAAACTGTTCCACCTCAGATCATCAGGCATTGTTCTCTTAAGGAGTGCACAGCCTACATCCCTGGCATGTGCAGTTAACAATAGAGTTTGTGCTCCTGTGAGAATCTAATGATGCCACTGATCTGACAGAATTTGGGGCTCAGGGGGTAATGCTTGCTCACCCACCACTCACCTCCTACCATGTGGCTCAGTTCCTAACAGGCCGCTGGGCTTGGGAAACCCTGTGTAGAGAAAGGGTAAGGGTGAACATTCTTCTTTTTCCCCTGTTCTTGGGGGGATAGCTTTTGGTTTTCCACCATTATATATGATGTTAGCTGTAAGTTTTAAATAAATGTCCTTTGAGGAAGTTCCTTTATATTTCTAGTTTTTGGAGACTTTTTTTTTTTAATTATTATTATACTTTAAGTTCTAGGGTACATGTGCATAACGTGCAGGTTTATTACATATGTATACTTGTGCCATGTTGGTGTGCTGCACCCATTAACTCGTCAGCACCCTTCAACCAGTCATTTACATCAGGTATAACTCCCAATGCAATCCCTCCCCCCGCCCTCCCCATAATAGGTCCCGGTGTGTGATGTTCCCCTTCCCGAGTCCAAGAGTTTTCGGAGACTTTTTATCATAAATGAATGTTACATTTTATTGATCCTTTCATAGTACTTTAAAAAAAAAATTTAAAAAAGAGGGCTGGGCACGGTGACTCACGCCTGTAATCCCAGCATTTTGGGAGGCCGAGGCGGGTGGATCACGAGGTCAGGAGATCGAGACCATCCTGGCTAACACGGTGAAACCCCATCTCTACTAAAACTACAAAAAATTAG
>NW_016806834.1:2094821-2100479 GCF_001698545.2 Rhinopithecus bieti | reverse complement strand
AGTCTCATAAAAAAAAAAAAAAAAAAAAAAGACACTGTCTTGGCTGGGCATGGTGACTCACACCTGTAATCCCAGCACTTTGGGAGGCTCAGGTGGGTGGATCACCTGAGGTCAGGAGTTTGAGAACAGCCTGGCCAGCATGGTGAAACCCCGTCTCTACTAAACATACAAAAATTAGCTGGGCATGGTGGTCCAAGCCTGTAGTTCCAGCTACTCGGGACGCCGAGGCAGGAGAATTGCTTAAACCTGTGAGATGGAGGTTGCAGCGAGCTGAGATCGTGCCACTGCACTCCAGCCTGGGTGACAGAACAAGACTCCTACTCAAAAAAGAAAGGCAGAGTCTTACTTTGTTGCCCAGGTTGGATCGTAGCTCACTGCAGCCTCGATCTCCTGGACTCAAGCAATCCACCCACCTGTGCCTCCCAGCATGTGAGGATTACCCCTTTCATAGTACTTTTGATGGTTTGGTTTGTTTGTTTGAGACGGGGTGTCACTCTGTCACCCAGGCTGGAGTGCAGTGACACAATCTCAGCTCACTGCAAACTCCGCCTCCCGGGTTCACACCATTCTTCTGTCTCAGCCTCGCAAGTAGCTGGGACTACAGGCACCCGCCACTATGCCTGGCTAATTTTTTGTGGTTTTAGTAGACACGGGGTTTCACTGTGTTAGCCAGGAGGGTCTCTGTCTCCTGACCTCGTGATCCGCCCGCCTCAGCCTCCCAAAGTGCTGGGATTACAGGCGTGAGCCACTGTGCATGGCGGGGTTTTATTATTACTATTTTTTTATTTTTTGAGACAGAGTCTCACTGTCACCCAGGCTGGACTGCAGTGGCGCGATCTCGGCTCACTGCAACCTCTGCCTCCCAAGTTCAAGCAGTTCTCTGCCTCAGCCTCCCAAGTGGCTAAGGTTACAGACTCCCACCACCACGCCCAGCTAATTTTTTGTATTTTTAGTAGAGATGGGGTTTCACGATCTTGGCCAGGCTGGTCTTGAACTCCTGACCTTGTGATCCACCGGTCTCGGCCTCCAAAAGTGCTGGGATTACAGGCATGAGCCACCGTGCCCGGCCTTGATGGGGTTTTAAATGGAAATAATGGCGGTTGTAAAGTCAAACATTTGCACACCTATCTTCAATTCAGCAGTTCTACTCTTGGACATGTGCCCCAGAATACAGATATAAAAATATTCATATCAGCTTTATTTATCACATAAAAATGTAGAGAACAGGCCAAGTGTGGTGGCTCACGCCTGTAATCCAAGCATTTTGTGATGTCAAGACGGGAGGATTGCTTGAGCCCAGGAGTTTTGAGATCAGCCTGGGTAACATAGTGAGATCTTGTCTCTACAAAAGAATGAAAACAGCCACATGTGGTGGCACATGCCTGTGGTCCCAGCTACTCAGGTGACTGAGATGGAAGGATCACTTAAGCCCAAGAGGTTGAGGCTGCAGTGAACTGTGATTGCACCACTAAGCTCTAGCCTAGGCAACAGTGTGACAAATCAAGATCCCCGTCTCAGAAAAGAAAAGAAAATGTGGAAACAACCTGAATGTCCATCAGCAGCTCAATGGATAAAACTGGTATATTCACAATGAAACCTTTTACTGCAGTGAAATAAATGTAGGTATATGTTATAAAGTGAAAAGCTCCGCTTCACCTTCTTTCTCTACATACCCAGTTCCATTTTGAGTGATGTCTTCTATATTCTTATAGCGTGATTTAATACTTGCATACATATATATTATCAGTTTTTTTTAAACTGTGGTAAAGTGCACATAACATAAAATTGACCATTTTAACCAATTTTTAGTGTAGGTACAGTGGCATGAAGAACATTAACATTGTTATGCAGCCATCAGCACCGTCTGTCTTCAGAACTTCGTCTCACTTTCCAGACTGAAAGTGTATACCCATTAAACAATAACTCCATTCCCCAGCCCCTAGCAACCACCATTCTACTTTTTGTCTCTGAATTTTACTACTCCTAAGTACGTCATGGTATTGGAATCATATAGTATCTGTTCATTTGTGACTGGGTTATTTCCATAACATAATGACTTTGCAAGGTTCATCCATATTATGGCATATGTCAGAATTTTCTCTTTCTTATGGGTAGATAATATTCCATTGTATATGACCACATTTTTGGAGACAGAGTCTTGCTCAGGCCCAGGCTGCAGTGCAGTGTCATGATCCCAGCTCACTGCAACCTCTGCCTCCCAGGTTCAAGCAATTCTCATGCCTCAGCCTTCCGAGTAGCTGGCACCACTGGTGTGCTAAGTTTTGTTTTTTTTAGTAGAGATGGGATTTCACCCTGTTGCCCAAGCTGGCCTGAAACTCCCGAACTCAGGCATTCTACCCACCTTGGCCTCCCAAAGTGCTGGAATTACAGGCATGAGCCACTGCTGCACCTGGCCTCTTTTACCCAACGTTTTCTTAAAAGAAAGCTTCCTGTAGGTCTAGAGATTTTTAAAATTATAGACAAATAAATGTTTACTTTACACTAATAAATTGAAAGCCTAGAGGAAATGGAGAAAATGTCCATGAAAATACTAACCCTGTTGACTCCAGAAGTAGAAAACCTGAAAAAAAACCTAAGACCCAGCTGATTTAGCAGCCACACTTGTGTGATTATGTGTTTGTGTTTGCTTTTATTAACGCATGTTTTGTGGTTAAATATTAGTTTGAAATAATTTTTTAGGTTCAAAATTTTGAACAAGGCTGTTTTGTTTTGTTTTGTTTTGTTTTTTGAGATGGAGTCTCACTCTGTCATCCAAGTTGGAGTGCAGTGGTGCAGTCTTGGCTCACTGCAACCTCTGCCTCCTAGACTCAAGTGATCTTCCCACCTCAGCCTCCCGAGTAGCTGGGACCACAGGTGCTTGCCACCACATCCAGCTGATGTTTTGTATTTTTGGTAGACAGGGTTTCACCATGTTGCCCAGGCTGGTCTCAAACTTCTGAGCTCAGGCATTCCTCCTGCCTTGGCTTCCCAAAGTGCTAGGATTATAGGTGTGAGCCACCACACCTGGCCTAAGGAGTCTGTTTCTTATAGCTAAAGTGGATATCTTTGCTAGGCTGTATCAGATCTCATCCAAATAAAATAAAATGTTTTTGAAGTGGGATCTCCCTATGTTGCCCATGTTAGTCTCAAACTTCAAACTTTGAACTCTGAACTCCTAGGCTCAAGCAGTACTCTTTCCCCAGCCTCTTGAGTAGCTGAGATTACAGGTGTGTGCCACTGTGCCTGGCCTCATCACATATTTTTTAAAAATCTGTATAACTTACATTCAAGAGATCCTATCCAGAATTCAGTCTGGTTTTAGACCTCATTTTAATATTTACTGCACCTTTAGTGCATGTCTCTCCATTATTACATATTGTCATTTCAGTGCTTATTAGTCCCTTGAATTCAGACTACCATGTCTTACCTATTCTTACCTATTATAGCATGTGCTTTGCATGAAGCGGGTAGTTTATGAAAATTTGTTGAATCTGTACCAACATTTCACGGACTTTGCCAAGTATTGCTGAGGTTGTCTGCAGGACAGAGAAAAGAAATTGATGCTTGGAGTTTTTCCTTTGGAGGATTTGGTATCGTTTGTTACAGATTGTTGTGATTCGCAGGTCCTGGGTGAAAATGAGAACAACTGACAAGGGAAGAATGTGGATTCTTGTAAAAAACAAAACCAATGCCTGGAACGAATGCGGAACTAATTATGATGAGAGACATCTGAAAGTAAAAGACCATCTGAAAACAGGGAAATAGTGATTATCTCCTAGCTTAGGTCTTTGGCGCTTAGTCCACAACTTAACATTAACATCATCTTAGCCTCTTATTTGCTTATCGGCCTGCTTTCTTACCTGTAATTAGAAGGATTATGATTTATAGGCTGGGCATGGTGGCTCACCCCTGTAATCCCAGCATTTTGGGAGGCCGAGGCGGGCGGATCACCTGAGGTCAGAAGTTTGAGACCAGCCTGGCCAACATGGTGAAACCCTGTCTCTATTAAAAATACAAAAATTAGCTGAGTGTGTGGCAGGCACCTGTAATCCCAGCTACCTGGGAGGCTGAGACAGGAGAATCGCTTGAACCCAGGAGGCAGAGTTTGCAGTAAGCTGAGATCGTGCCACTGCATTCCAGCCTGGGCAACAGAGGGAGACACCATCTCACAGAAAAATAAAGGATTTCGATTTATACAGTCCAGTTCTATCTATAACTACCATCCGCTACAGAGACAATGAGAAGCTTATTTACTATAAACTCTAGGACTGCATAAAATAACCACCAAAGTCCAAAGAACAAGTGTAGCTTTTGGTAAAATGTGAAGTTTTTTTGTGTTTTTTTTTTTTTTTTTTTTGAGATGGAGTCTCGCTCTGTCACCAGACTGGAGTGCAGTGGTGCTATCTCTGCTCATTGCAACCTCCGCCTCCCGGGTTCAAGCGATTCTCCTGCCTCAGCCTCCCAAGTAGCTGGGACTAACAGGTGCGTGCCACCACGCCCAGCTAATTTTTGTATTTTTAGTAGAGACGGAGTTTCACCATGTTGGCCAGGATGGTCTAAATCTCTTGACCTCGTGATCTGCCTGCCTTGGCCTCCCAAAGTGCTGGGATTGTAGGCGTGATGTGAAGTTTTAAATGTCTTACTAAAATTACTATACTGCAAAGTATTTTATCACATAAACTCTTTGCTGCAGTGTGCTATTTTTAGCTGCTTTTTGCATTTTTGTGATCTGGAGAGTATGGTCCATATAATCTCCATTGCGCCACGGAGCCACCTTGTCCATATAATCTCAAGAAAATTTTCCAGCAAAGTTAAAACACAAGGCTAATTATCAATTATAAAAAGCAGACTAAGTAAATGAAATATTTAAGCATGCATTAATTTTGGTAGCTCACAGTAAGAGGCAAAGAAGAACCTCTGGATTAGGAGAAATGAGCCAATCAATTTAAGAAAATGAAAACTATGGGTGCTGATATAGAATTGTTTATATTGCTAATTAAGGACATTAAAATTGCTAACATCATGTCAGAAAGACATTTTACTAGAAATAGAAGAAGATAATAAGCAACAGTCTTTTAATTTGGATATATTTTGCTTTAGAATAAACAAACTATGTCCTCATTTTTCTAATTTGTCTGCAAACCAGTGGAAATCTCATCACAGTCTAAAGCCAGAATTTGGGAACTGTTGTACCAGGCCATACTGTTTCTTGGAAACTTTTCTTTGCATATTAGATAAATGGAGAAAAGAGTCAAGGCACAGTATCTGACTGAAAACTGATTAGCTGACATTGTATTATAAAGGTTTTATGGAAAAATCTTCCAAGTTTTTTTGGTTTTGCTGTTTTTTTTTTTTTTTAGAAAGGGTCTCTGTCATCCAGGGTGGAGTGCAGTGGTGTAATCATGGCTCACTGTAGCCTCAACCTCCTGGGCTCAAGTGATCCTCCCACCTCAGCCTCCTGAGTATCTGGGACTACAGGTACATGCTAGTGGGCTCAGCTACAGTCTCCCTGTCGCCCAGGCTGGAGTGCGGTGTTGTGATCTCAGTTCGCTGCAACCTCTGCCTCCCAGGTTCAAGTGATTCTCCTGCCTCAGCCTCCCAAGTACCTGGGATTACAGGTGCCTGCCACCACGCCTGGCTAATTTTTTTTTTTTTTTT
>NW_016806834.1:2075126-2094182 GCF_001698545.2 Rhinopithecus bieti | reverse complement strand
TTTTTTTTAATTGAGATGGAGTCTCACTCTGTCACCCAGGCCGGAGTGCAGTAGCACCATCTTGGCTCACTGCAACCTCCACTGCCTGGGTTCAAGAGATTCTTAGGCCTCAGCCTCCCAAGTAGTTGGGACTACAGGCGCGCACCCCCATGCCTGGCTAATTTTTTTGTATTTTTAGTAGATACGGGGTTTCGTCATGTTGGCCAGGCTAGTCTTAAATTCCTAATCTCAAGTGATATGCCTGCCTCGACCTCCCAAAGTTCGGGGATTACAGGCATGAGCCATCGCGCCCAGCCAGCTCAGCTACTTTTTAAATTTTTGTAGAGAAAGGGTTTCCTGTATTGCCTAGCCTGGTCTGCAACTCTGCGGCTCAGGTGATCCTCTCACCTTAGCCTCCCAAAGTGCTGGGATTACAGGTGTGAGCCACTGCACCCAGCTTCTTCCAAGTTCTTTTTCAAATGTGTAATTTTATAACTCCTGGTCTCAGATGTGCTCTGTTATTGGTGATGGTAATGTTGGTATTAAAATGTTAAACAATATCCTGGTTAATACATTGTTTTGTCAATATACTATTTGATATAGTAGACTTCTAGATAATCATATATAACAATGTGTAACAAATATTCTGAATAGTAAATTAAGTAACTGGTGGATTGATACCTTATGAATGTTAACAGACTACTTTGAGATTTTCAGTTTAGATATGGCTCTTTCAGTGTATATTGAAGTTATTTTACTCAGGACTTGGGTTCTAAAGTCAGTACATAAAATGAAATTAGGCTTGAAAATACTGGAAATTTTAGTAATGACAAAATTTTCATTTTTTTTGTAAACAGCCTTGTACAGAAATATATATATGCATGATTTGTGCTATATTTGGTAGCATATAATTCTGTAGGGTGAATCATATTAAGAGATTAAATCAGCTGAATGTTTTGATGCTTGGAACATGAAGCCGATTTAGGGAGAGTCAAACTTCCTGGTTTTTCTGTCTCTCATCATCTTTATGAAGATAATATTTCTTCTGGTTCTTCATCAGTGAATATTTCTCTGTGGCCTCAAACGTCTTTGTGACTCTTACAGTTTAACTTTCCTAGGTTAACCATGCCTAAAATATTAAGTGGAAAATTGCAGAAATAAACAGTTCATGAGTTTTAAATTGTGCACTATTCTGAGTAGTATAATGAAATCTCATGCCATCTTGCCCAGGACAGGAATTCTCTCTTTGTCCTTTGTGTCCATGCTGTTGACGCTTCCCATGCATTAGTGCCCCTGTTATATTAACTGCCAGGGTATTGCAGTGTTTGTGTTCAAGTAACCCTTAGTTTACTTAATAATGGTCCCAAAGCACAAGAATAGTGATGCTTTTAATTTGGATATGCCAAAGAAAAGCCATTAAGTGCTTCCTTTAAGTGAAAAGGTTAAAATTCTTAATAAGAAAATAAATCATATGCTAAAGTTGCTATGATCTGTGATAAGAATGAATCTCCTATCTGTGAAATGATGAAGAAGGAAAAATAAATTTGTGCTAGTTTTGCTGTTGCACCTTATACTGCAAAAGTTATGGCCACAGTGCTTGATTAACTGCTTGGTTAAGATGAAAAGAGCATTAAGTTTTTGGTGGAAGATATGAACAGAAATGTGTTTCAGTTGACAGCAGTTTCTGTACTGTCTGGTTTCAGGAATCCACTAGGGGTCTTAGAACATACGCCCCGAGGTTAAGGAGGGACTACTGTAATTGCCTTTACCCCTGAACATTGTTGAAGGTTCTTGTTAATTGTTTTCTCTCTCACACTCTGGCTTAGTACTTACATGTAAATTTTTTTTTTTTTTTTTTTTTCTTTTTTTTTTGAGACGGAGTCTCTCTCTGTTGCCCAGGCTGGAGTACAGTGGCACAATCTCAGCTCACTGCAACCTCTGCCTCCCAGGTTCAGGTGATTCTCCTGCCTCAGCCTCTCGAGTAGCTGAGATTACAGGCGTTTGCCACCACGCCTGGCTAATTTTTACTATAGATGGGGTTTCACCATGTTAGTCAGGCTATTCTTGAACTCCTGGCCTCAAATGATCCTCCCGCCTAGGCCTCCAAAAGTGCTAGAATTACAGGAATGCGCCACCGTGCCTGGCCAAGTACTTAAAAGTAAATTTTTTTTTGTTGTTTTTTTTTTTTTTTTTTTTTTTGAGACGGAGTTTCGCTTTTGTTGCCCAGACTGGAGTGCAATGGTGTGATCTTGGCTCATTGCAACCTCATGGGTTCAAGTGATACTCCTGGCTCACCCCCCGAGTAGCTGGGATTACAAGCATGCGCCACCACGCCTGGCTAATTTTGTATTTTTAGTAAGAGACAGGGTTTCTCCATGTTGGTCAGGCTGGTCTCAAACTCCTGACCTCAGGTAATCCACCCGCCTCAGCCTCCCAAAGTGTTGGGATTACAGGCGTGAGCCACCATGCCCAGCCTGTAAATTCTTGTAAGTGCGAATATGATATGACCTATAGTAATGTACATCTCTTGCTAGCTCTGATTCTGTTAGTGCATTCTTTGTACTTCATTCTGTAAAGCATATGGTATTCACATAATACTTTTGGTTATAGGGTATGGCACATACAGTGCTAGGGTTCTCATTGTTTCTCAGTCCCAACAAGAACATCTCATCAGAGGAGTTTAAGGTACATTTTAAGTTCATTCATTAATATCTCCCCAGATAAACTTAATTGTAAATCTGAACCCCTAAGCAAGAAATTAAGGTACTCCTTTAAAAAATATATTATTTAGTAAATACAGCATCTCTGACTTCTATACATATAGCACCATTTGTTCAGTATTTTCAGTTCTTAAAAAAGAAATAAAATTATAACATTTAGATCCAAAAGGGGCCTTAGAAACTTTTTGAGTACATTCATTTTACATAGACTTAGGCTAGTTGCATCTTAGCTCAGCCTAACATATCTGAGCACCTGTCCTGATGTGATGCCCTTTCACTCTCAAAATGTAACAGTTTGAATGATAATGTGATAGTCCTCACATAGTGGTGGAGGAGTATGGCACTCAGATTTTCTACATAGTTCAGTGTTCTTTCTGCTACCTTGATACTTTTACAGATAATTTTTTCTTGTTAACCCTCAACAAAGCAACTAAGTGATTTTAAGGAAGTTGGAGGATTTATCTTTTTAAAGAGAAGATGTAGATTCTTTGAAAAAAAGGTGTTGTTTTCTTCTATTTTTCAAGTGACACTGCCATTATTTGTACTGAGTGTCCTTACAGTTAAATATTTATTTAATCATAGGATATTGAAGCCAGAGGGTATGTTATGGATGATCTAATTTAACTTAGTTATTTTATATGGTTTGTGTGTGTGTGTGTGTGTGTGTGTGTGTGTGTGTGTGTGTGTGTGTGGAGACAGGGCCTTGCCCTGTCATTCAGCCTGGAGTGTAGTGGCACAACTATGGCTCACTGCAGCCTTGACCCCCCTAGGCTCAACCGATCCTTACATCTTGACCTCCCAAAGTGTTGGAATTATGGGAGTGAGCCACCACACCTGGCCTATGCTTTTATTTTTTATATAAAGGTATTATAATTGTAGCATAGAAAGTTTAGAAAATAACATTTATTTTAAAATATTCATATAATTTTTTTTTTTTTCGGAGACAGTGTCTCACTCTCGCCTAAGCTGGAGTGCAATGGCGCAATCTCAGTTCACTGCAACACCTGCCTCCCAGGTTCAAGCAATTATCCTGCCTCAGCCTCCCAAGTATCTGGGATTACAGGCACCCACCACCACGGCCAGCTCATTTTGGTATTTTGTATTTTTAGTTTAACCATGTTGGTCATGCTGGGCTCAAACTTCTGACCTCAGGTGATCTGCCCACCTCGGCCTCCCAAAGTGCTGGGATTATAGGCAAGGGCCACCGCGCCCGGCCCACCTATACATTTAGATAGTGTATTTACATAGTTTAAATAATGGTATATGTACATTCTTCTTTCCTGTGTTTTTACTAACTCTCATGCAAGCATCTTCATGTTATTTACAGACATGTACTTATCCATATAATGTGGATGTACCTTTACATATACATTTGAATAGTGTATTACATAATTTACATAATGGTATATGTACATTTTTCTTTCCTGTGTTTTCACTCTCATGCAAGCATCTTCATGTTATTTATAGACATATACTTATTATCCACATAATATGGATGCACCTTTACTTAACTGTTCCCCTGTTACTATTCTTTAGGTTGCTTCTAGTTTTTTCTGCAACTATAAATAACATTTTTGTCCATGTGGGTTTTCTTCTTTTGTTTTCCTTTCTGCAGCCTGTTTTACAAATGAAGACAGATCTAAGCTAATGAAAATGAATGTTTTTCAAGGGTTACAACTCAGATCTGGACTCTCGTGCTGATGCCCTTTCCATTATACCATAGTGATTGTTTTCTATAATTGAAAGACTACATGGATTGAAAACACTTTACGTATCGGCTATCTTAGCCCATTGTTGGAACAAGGCAAGGTAGACATAAAATACAAATTCAAGTTAAAAATTATCTAACCCATCTCCTACCAAGTTAATGGTTTTATTTTGTAGGTACTTAGACTCAAATCAGTAACCTTACAGTTTCCTGTTGTTAATTCTTTTCCCCTTCTGCATAATAATTAAAAGAAGGCTGAATGCTTAGCTTATAGATAGTTAAGGAATTGATGTTGTGAGAACACTGACTATATCTAGATTAACTTCTGCAACAGCCCCTAGAATACTTCATTGTACCTAGTCCCTACCTATGCTGTGCATTTACAGAGAAGCCTTACGGATTGTTAGCCAAACTGAATAGAGAACTCCTCTTTTTTTCCCGTTTTCTTTTTTCCTTCTCTTTTTTTTCTAATTTATTTATTCAAGAAATAGTTACTGAACGCCGACTAAGTGTTAAGCACTATTCTAAGTGCTGAGAATTCAGCAGTAAACGAAACTGACAAAAATTCTTGCCCTTATGAGGCTTATATTCTCGTGGGGGAGATAGGCAAAAAATAAATTGTATAGTATATTGGAAAATTATGTGTTATTTGGGAGAATAAAGCAAAGGAGGGTGGTAGGAGTGTTGTTGGCTTGATGTTGCCGTTTTTTTGTTTTTTGTTTTTTTTGTTGAGTCGGAGTCTTGCTCTTTTGCCCAGGCTGAAGTGCAGTGGCACAGTCTTGGCTCACTGTAACCTCCGCCTCTGGGTTCAAGCAATTCTCCTGCCTCAGCCTCCTCAGTAGCTGGGATTACAGATGCATGCCACCACACCTGGCTAATTTTTGTATTTTTAATAGAGATGGGGTTTCACCATGTTGGTCAAGATGGTCTTGAACTCCTGACCTCAGGTGATCCACCCATCTTGGCCCCCCCAAAGTGCTGGGATTACAGGCGTGAGCTGCCACACCTGGCCTGATGTTGCAGTTTTAAGTAAGGTAGTCAGGAACATATTTACTGAAGGCTAAGCATTCAGCCTTCTTTTAATTATTATGCAGAAGGAGAAAGGAACATTTGAGCAAGATTTAAAGGCAGTGATTGAATGAGCCATGAGAAATACGGGGGAAGAAAGTTCCAGAACAGTGAGCTTAACAGACCGTGAGGCAAAGACTCAGCCAGGTGTGTTGGAGGCCTTGTAAAGACAGCAAGGTGGCCACTGTGGCTACAGTGGAATCAGTGGTGATGAAGAAATTAGGTCAGAAAGATAAGACAGTGCCAGATTGTTTAGGATTTATAGGCCATTGTAAGGACTTTGAACTTTACTCGTATTAAAGAGGGGACCATTATGGGAGTAATTTAAGAAATGGAATAATACAATCAGTTTATATTTTTAAAGGATCACTCCCTCTTCTGAGTTGAGATTAGACTGAAGCCAGGCAAAGGCAGAAGCAGGGAGACTAGGTAGGAGGCTACTGCAATAATTCAAGCAAAAGATGATAGTGACTTAGACCACAGGCAGTGGTGGAGGTAGTAAGTAGTGGTTGGATTCTGTATATTTTTTTAAACTTGTTAATTTTGAATAATTTCAAATGTTAAAAAGTTACAAGAGTATTACAAAAACCTTCTGTGTACTTTTCACTCAGATTCCCCAGTTATTAACATTTTAACATATTTGCTTTATCTCACTTACTGCTTTCTCTACAGGCACACACACTTTTTATTTCTGAACTGTTTGAGCGTATGTTGCAGACATGCTGCCCTATGTGGTACTTTGGTGTTCATTTCCTAAAAACAAAGATAGTCTCCTTATACAGTTGCATTAGTCAGCTTGGCTGCCATAACAGAATACCACAGACTGGGTGGCTTAAACAAAGAAATTGATTTTCTCACAGTTCTAGAGGTTGCAGAGTTCAAGATCAAGGTCCAGTTTGGTCTCTGGTGAGGGCTCAGGGCTCCTTCCTGGCTTTGGTCTGTCACACAGACCAGAGTACAGTGGGGCGATTGTGGCTCACTGCACCCTCAGCCTCCCAGGCTCAAGTGATCCTCCCACCTCAGCCTCTGAGTAACCCAACTACAGTTGTGCAATTACGCCTGGCTAACTTAAAATTTTTTTTGGAGAGATAACATCTTACTGTGTTGCCCAGGCTGGTACCAACCTCGTAGAGTTGTGGTGAGGATGTAAGTTAATATCTGTATCCTCTTTAAAACAGTCCCTGGCATATATAAAGTATTAAATAAATTAAAAATTAAAGGCTGGGTGCAGTGGCTAACGCCTGTAATCCTGGCAGTTTGGGAGGCCCAAGGCAGGTGGATTACCTGAGGTCAGGAGTTTTAGACTAGCCTGACTAACATGATGAAACCCCATCTCTACTGAAAATACAAAAATTAGCCAGGTGTGGTGATGCGCACCTGTAATCCCAGCTACTCAGGAGGCTGAGGCAGGAGAATTGCTTGAACCTGGGAGGTGGAGGTTGCAGTGAGCCGAGATCGCGCCACTGTACTCCAGCCTGGGCGACTACCTCAACCACTTTTTTAAGACTCTGTCTTAAAAAAAAAAACAGAAACCAAACAAAAGAAAAGGCAGTAGGCCGGGCATGGTGGCTCATGACTGTAATCCTAGCACTTTGGGAGGCTAAGGTGGGTGGCTCACTTGAGGTTAGGAGTTCGAGACCAACCTGGCCAACATGGTGAAACCCTGTCTACTAAAAATACAAAAATTAGCCAGGCGTGGTGGCCGGCACCTGTAATCCCAGCTACTCGGGAGGCTGAGGCACAAGAATCGCTTGAACCTGGGAGGCGGAGGTTGCAGTGAGCCGAAATTGTACCACTGTACTCTAGCCTGGGTGACAGAGTGAGACTCAGTCTCCAAAAAAAAGAATAAGGCAGTGAACAAGAGAAATTCAGTCTTCTGGGTGCTTATAATCCAGTGGGGATACAGACAAGTACACTACAGTGTGATAAATGCTATAGTAGGTAAAGTATAGGGTGCTTAAAGACCACAGACTTTAAGCATCTTCCCAGACTACCTCAACCACTTTTCATTCCTCCAGAATTTCCAAAGTGCTCTGACTAGAGTGGAGAGTTTACATTGAGGAAAAGTAGTAATAAAATAGTTTGGGGTGGTTTGCAGGAAGAAGGAGAGATTTAACATGGGGGTGGTCAGAAACTGACATGAGTTAAATTTAAAATTTTGGACGTTTTCCTATGGATGAGTAGAAAACCACTGAAAACTGTTTAGGATGAGTTATAGAAAAGGAAAATTCTGACTAAAAGAGAAAACACAAGTTAGCAGGGTTTTTGGCAATTGTGAGTAATTCATTAAAGATGGAACTTTGAATTTGAGGGGGGAGAAATGAGACTGGAAGAGAAGGCAGGATGCAGACTGTAAAGGAAGCTGAAGTGTTTCCGCTTTTTCCATTGAGCAGTGTGAAATCATTGACAGATTTGATATGAGAAATAATTAGATAATTTTGCATATTTGAAAATGAATTTGACTCCCACTTTCCTACCTTGCTCCCCTGTTAAAATAGAAACGGGGATTAATTTATATCCTGCTCCTGAATGCATGTAAAATTTATACAAAATACCTTCTATAAAATGATTTGTAATCTGTAGACCTAATACCTGGAGATGTCTTGAGATATAAATTCACATCCTTTGGGCTGTGGGTTTTTTGTTTTCTCCAAACAAATCTGATCTTTTCTTAAAAAAAAAAAAAAAAAAGGAAGGAAGGAAGAGAAAAAAAAGAAAAGAAATAAATTTGGCAACAATATAGGGAGGAAATTTAAGGGGAGCAAGTCTAGGGGCAGATGCCTAGGAGGCTGTTGCAGGAGTGGTCCAGGTCAACGATAATGAAACCCGGAAAACAGCAATAGTAGGAAGGGAAAGACAAGAGGGTATAAAGTTGAGAAATATTATTGGAGACAAAATTGGCTAGAGTTTGGAGATTTATTAATGGGTGTAAGGGTGTAAGGGTGTAAGGAGGAGTCAGAAAGAATTGCTAAAATTCTGACTAAGGAGTAGTAACAGACAGAAAAAGAGAAAGGTGATTAATAGAATAATAAGGCCGAGTGCAGTGGCTCATGCCTATAATCCCAATACTTTGGGAGGCTGAGGCAGGCGGATCACCCGAGGTCGGGAGTTCGAGACCAGGCTGGCCAACATGAAGAAATCCCATCTCTACTAAAAATACAAAAAAAATTAGCTGGGTGTGACGGCGCATGTCTGTAATCCCAGCTACTCGGGAGGCTGAGGCAGGAGAATCGCCTGAACCTGGGAGGCAGAGGTTGCGGTGAGCCAAGATCGCGCCATTTCATTCTAGCCTGGGCAACAAGAGTGAAACTCCATCTCAATAAATAAATAAATCACAATAAAATAAAATATTAAAATCAGCTGGGTGCGGTGGCTCATGTTTGTAATCTCAGCACTTTGGGAGGCTGAGGCTGGTGGATTCCTTGAGGCCAGGAGTTCAAGACCAGCCTGACCAACATGGAGAAACCCCGTCTCTACTAAAACTACAAAATTAGCAGGCATGGTGGCGCATGCCTGTAATCCCAGCTACTTGGGAGGCTGAGGCAGGAGAATCACTTGAACCCGGGAGGCAGAGGTTGCAGTGAGCCGAGATCGTGCCATTGCACTCCAGCCTGGTCAACAAGAGCGAAACTCTGTCTCAAAAAGAAAAAAAAAAAAACATTAGCCAGACATGGTGGCATGTGCCTGTAGTCCCAGCTACTTGGGAGGCTGAGGTGGGAGGATCACTTGAACCCAGGAGGCAGAGGTTTCAGTGAGCCAAGATTGTGACTGCATTCCAGCCTGGGTGACAGAAAAAAAAAAAATTAAAATCAAGCTCAGGGTGCCTCGGAGACTTTGAAGTGGATGTGTACATTGACTGGTAAAGGGAAATCCAGGCTTGATATTTACAAATATGGGAGTCATTGATACATTGGTTGAAGTAGTTAAAGCAACTAGAAGGAGGTGATTATGCTGATAGCATTCCATTTGCTGTGCATTAAGCCCTATCTTAATTGTTTTCCATATATTGTTTTATTTAGTTCTTCTAACAATCCTGTGAGGTTATCATTTTACAAAGGAAAGCAACATAGAGAAGAGTTAAGTAATGTAAAAGACTCCAAAGCTAACAAGTGACAGAGCCAGAAATGGAAAAGATTGACTTAAAGCCTGAAATCTTAAAACACTATGCTATGAGTAGAGAAGAGTGCTCAGGAGAGAATCCTGGAGAACATCAACATTTAAACAAGGATGATCACAGCCAGACTGGCTACCTGTACATGATTCTAGAGGAGGACCCGGAGAGGTAGGATGAAAACCAGGAGAGTGGTTAAGACAGAAGCCAAAGGAGAAAGTACTATGACAGATTATTCTGTGTGCCAAAGCTACAAAGAAATAACATTAAAAAAAAAAATCTCCATTGGGTTTAGTAAATTGAATTTATTAGTAAACTTGAAAATTGGCGTTTGAGTGAACTATTGGCAACATAAATGAGATAATATAATTTATAAAAAGCTCTTAGCATGGTAGATTGCATATTTTTTAAGTGCAATAAAAGAGTGGTTCCTATAATTATGGAGTTAATGGGAGTTAAAAGTGTAGACAGTGATCATACAAAACTCTTTCAGACTCTTCACACTAAAAGGTCTTAACTAACATTAGGCAAGGAAGGAAAGGCTAGGGGTAACCTAAGGTGGTCGCAAGAAAACTTTAAGATAGGAGAGACGTGTATATACCTATGTTGAGAGACAGCCTGAAGGAATACAATGTAAATATATAAATAAGAGGTCGGGTGCGGTGGCTCATGCCTGTAATTCCAGCACTTTGGGAGGCCAAGGTGGGTGGATTACCTGAGGTCAGGATTTCAAGACCAGCCTGCCAACATAGTGAAACTCCATCTCTACTAAAAATACAAAAAAATTAGCTGGGCATGGTGGCAGGCGCCTGTAATCCCACTTACTTCAGGAGGCTAAGGCAGGAGAATAGCTTGAACCTGTGAGGCGGAGGTTACAGTGAGCCAAGATTGTGCCATTGCACTCTAGCCTGGGCGACAAGAGTGAAACTCTGTCTCAAAAATAATAATAATAATAATGATAATAATAATAATATAAATAAGAATCAAACTAAATTACAAGAAGCAAGGATAAGCCAGGCGCAGTAGTTCATGCCTGTAATCCCAGCAATTTGGGAGGCTGAGGTGGGCAGATTGCTTGAGCTCAGGAGTACAGGACCGGCCTGGGCAACATGACAAACCCTTGTCTCTACTAAAAATACAAAAAAAGTTAGCCAGGCATGGTGGCATGCCTTAAGTCCCAGCTTCTCGAGAGACTTGAGCTGGGAGGATCACCTGAGCCCGAGGAGGCTGCAGTGAACTGTGATCGCACCACTGCACCCCAGCCTAGGTGACAGGAGTGAGACCCTGTCTCCAAATAAACAAAAAACACAAAAAATGAAGCAAGCATGGTTAATGTAGTATAATGTTCTCAAGGTGTGAATAGAGTCTAGGAAACAGTATGTAGTGGAAGGATTACTCTTTAATAGGAGTAATGCTTTTTACTAGGTAAATTGATCTAGGTAAGTTTAAATGTGGATACATTTTTTTGACAAGATAATTTCCATCTAATGACTTTTGCCTTCTCTGTGAAACACCATATAAGCTTATCTCCTGAGAGTGAGAAGTGATGTGGTAAAGATTCGGGCCTGACAAGTGGTTAAAATTCGAAATACTTCTTTGAGAGAGGATGCTGACTAAGCACATGTGGAGGGTCCAGGTGAAGAAGGAGACTTTTAATTTGTATGATTTAAATTTTTTTTGGTACGATTTTTCTTCAGCAGAATCCAGCAGAAGAAATAAAGGTGCAGTAAATGCAGTTAGATTGATCCAAATTTGGGATTTCATTAAGTACATGAGATAGAAGGCTGAATTAGAGAGGAGAAGGACAAGAGTATGAGGGTTTAAAAAAAAATATTGGTTTAAATAATGGACAAAGACTCTGGAATTGGTGAAGAATTGAGTACTGAGAAAAGAATGTAGAATTAGAGAAAATAAAAAGCTGAGATCTTGGTGAAATTAAAGAACAAGTATAATAGGAGTGGGAGACTGTGATCAGAGGAGGAGATTTTTAAATGTGCAAAGGAGTGGTTCTTGAAGGTCACCGAATATGAGGTCAAGGAACCGAGAGACAAGAAAACATGGTAGATCATCCATTTAGACATTGAAATTACCTAGCATAATAATGAAGCTTAAGGGGACTTTGCTCAGGGTTCCAGATAGTACATTGATTGGGCCTTGTTGTGAGCCACTGAAAAACTTAACCAACTGGGCGCGGTCGCTCACACCTGTAATCCTAGCACTTTGGGAAGGCCAAAGCGGGCAGATCACCTGAAGTCAGGAGTTTGAGATCAGCCTGGCCAACATAGTAAAACTCCATCTCTACTAAAAATACAAAAAAATTAGCTGGGCATGGTGGTGCACACCTGTAGTCCTAGCTACTTGGGAGGATGAGACAGGAGAATTGCTTGAGCCCAGGAGGCAGAGGTTGCAGTGAGCTGAGGTTGTGCCACTTCACTCCAGCCTGGACGACAGTGAGACTCCATCTCAAAAAAAGAAAAAGAAAAGCTTAACCTAGATGCATACATAGGATTGTATTATTTTGCAGGACATTCGTCTAGTGATGAAAGCAGCAGCAGAGCCTCCCTTCAGTAGATGGGAAGACTAAGATGTATCTGAGTAGTATCTGGATTGGTTGATGGGGAGGAGGGTCTATCTATAATAAATGTTAAGCAATTTGCTTAAGGTCGCATTCTGATTTGATTACAAAGCCCATGCTCTTTCTACTAACCTTGGTATTTCTGCAACAAGTTGAGCATGTTCAGCTCATTTTTTTTTTTTTTTTTTTGTCTTCCCAGATGTTTGAGACTATAATTGTGTTTTATTTTAGCTTCTCCAGAGTTACTGGGTCTTTTTTTTAGTGCCAAACATCTACAAAGTGAGGGAGAAATCTCCTTGAGGAGTATCTTGAACAGAATCTTAACCTGAAGTAGTCAAGGTTTTTAGTATGTTTGGTAAACTGATCCATTAGTTCATTTGCTAGTTTGTCTATCCATCCTTCCTCCCTTCCATCCATTAGTTCATTTGTCAGTTTATCCATCCATCCTTCCTCCCTTCCATCTATGTAATTACATTCATCTTTTTATATCCATGTAAGAAAAAAAATACCAGTTATAGTTTGAGAACACTGTATTTGGAATAAGTTGAAATAACTGTAAATTGACTCATTTGGTTTTATTTATTGTCTTTTGTCATCTCTAGCTGCATATCCCCACCGTTTGAATCTCTTTTACCTTGCCAATGATGTCATACAGAACTGTAAAAGGAAAAATGCAATCATATTCCGTGAATCATTTGCTGATGTACTTCCTGAAGCAGCTGCTCTAGTGAAGTAAGTAAATCTTTGTTGCTCTATGGGATCTAAACTTAGACAATTTAGAATTTTAGTTTCTTTACCCATTAAGAACTGTAATAGTTGAACATGCTTGAAGATTGAAGGATAATTTGCCTAAATGGTTGATTATTACTTTCTTATTAACACACACGTCTTTCTCTTTCTCTTTCTCTTTCTCTTTCTCTTTCTCTTTCTCTTTCTCTTTCTCTTTCTCTGTCTCTCTCTTTCTCTTTCTCCCCCTCCCCTCCCCTCCCCTCCCCTCTCCTCTTTTGTTTTTGAAACAGTCTCGCTCTGTCACCCAGGCTGGAGTGCAGTGGTGCGATCTCAGCTCACTGCAGCCTCCGCCTCTTGGGTTCAAGCAATTCTCCTGCCTCAGCCTCCCAAGTAGCTGGGACTACAGGTGCATGCTACCATGCCCAGCTAATTTTTTGTATTTTTAGTAGAGATGGAGTTTCACCATGTTAGCCAGGATGGTCTTAATCTCCTGACCTCATGATCCACCTGCTTCAGCCTCCCAAAGTGCTGGGATTACAGGCATGAGCCACCATGCCCAGCCATGTTTTTCTTTTAAAAACTCTTTCTTCTGTTTTCAAAAGCTGGTCTCCTGTTTATCCTTACTTGACCATGTATGTCTCCTGGTGATAATCTCTGAATGTGCTTCCTTCTAACTACTGTGTCTGTTTTGTTTGTTTTAACACATTTCATTTCTTCTGAGTCTTACTGAAATTTTTTTCCCTCCATGAAATCTGTAAAGAGAAATGGAAATTATTTCCCAACGTCATACTCGCAACTCCATATTGATTTAACTTCATTTTTAGTGGTAATTGGATCCAGCACTTCCCACAGTGTATTCCTATGAAATGATCAGAGGAAGAAGGGTTCTGTGCTCAAATAAGTTTAGAAAATGATCCATACTACTTTTCCTTTCCTGAAGATTCAAAGTTCACATTACCATATCAATAATTTGATTTCTTTTTGGGGCTTTACAATGCTAATTTCAAAACAGCATTTCCTGGCTGAGCACGGTGGCTCACACCTGTAATCCCAGCACTTTGGGAGGCTGAGATGGGCAGATCACAAGGTCAGAAGATCAAGACCATCCTGGCTAACACGGTGAAACCCCATCTCTACTAAAAAATACAAAAGAATTAGCCGGGCATGGTGGCGGGCACCTGTAGTCCCAGCTACTTGGGAGACTGAGGCAGGAGAATGGCGTGAACCTCAGAGGCAGAGCTTGCAGTGAGCCCAGATTGTGCCACTGCACTCCAGCCTGGGCGACAGAGTGAGACTCCATCTCAAAACAAAACAAAACAAAACACAGCATTTCCTGAACTCTGACCATGGGCCCTTCTTTTTGAATGCCTATTGAACATCCCCACATTTGGGGAGAATTCTGGTATATATACAGTACAAGCTTATATCTCATCTTACTTTTGCCCTGTATTAATAGTGTGTTCTTTGTGTTGCATCCGTATTTGTAAATTGTTTTCTACAAGAGACACACACAGTTACAGGATAAACAATATATGTAACAATATATAAACAGTTATATGGAACAACCATAATAGCTAAATGCTTCCTCAGATTATGTATTTATTATCATTGACCCATTTGTATTAACCCAGTCAGAACTGAGTGATCCTGTGAAACTGGAATATATTGAAAATAAGAAATAAAAGAACTGACTGATCCCTCTTCCTTCCTTAGGATTGTTAACTTGAAATGTCTACCTTGCTATTAGAAAAGATTAAAATATGGTACTACTTGAATGTACTAAGTAAACAAGTACATAAAATAATAACACCTACCATTTGTTGGATATTTATAATTGACTAAATATTATACAGAGTGCTTTATCATTTAATTTTGAGAACAACTATACCGTGGGCACTATTGTTACACGAATTTTTTCTTTTTTTGAGATGGAGTTTCGCTCTTGTTGCCCAGGCTGGAATGCTATGGCACAATCTCGGCTTACTGCAACCTCCGCCTCCTAGGTTCAAGCAATTAGGCAGTTCTCCTGCCTCAGCCTCCCGAGTAGCTGTGATTACAGGCATGCGCCACCATGCCCAACTAATTTTGTTTTTTTAGTAGAGATGGGGTTTCTCCATGTTGCTCAGACTGGTCTCGAACTCCTGACCTCAGGTGATTTGCCTGCCTCAGCCTTCCAAAGTGCTGGGATTACAAGAGTGAGCCACCGCGTCTGGTCTTGTTACTCTAATTTTAAAGAAGAAGAAACTGTGACTTCGAGAGGTTAGGTAAATTGCCTAAGCTCCAAGAGCTACCTGGAGGCAGAGAGCCAGATTCCCACTTCAGGCTATCTAAATCCAGAGCCCATGTTCTTTGCCACTTAACCACTAATCCATGCTGCCTCTTTATATATAAAACCCAGTGTAATTGTGAATAAGAACAATACACTAGAGTTTCTGCTATAAATATCACTGTAATATCTGTAACTTAGCCTAGTGTTTCCTAGACATGAATTTCATGACCTATTTCATGGATTAATATACAGTTGTCAACCTTTTTTTTTTTTTTTTTTACCATGTAAAGATATGTTTAAAAACAACTACTTTGTGTGTTACTACCATTATTTCATGGAAAAAAGTGAGAAGGACATAATCTTGGAATAAAGTACAGTTCTTAAATTAAAACCTTAAGCCCCCAAGAATGTTTTAACTCAATGAAACATGTCTTCAGAAACCTGTAGTAAACATCATATGTAATGATGAAACAAAGCATTCCAAGACAGAAGTCCTCCATTATCATTACTGTTGATCATTATGCTGGAGGTTCCATTTATTTAGAAATGAATGAATGAATAAATAGGTCAGGTGCAGTGACTCATGCCTATAACCCCAGCACTTTGGGAGGTCGAGGCAGGCAGATCACTTGAGGTCAGGAGTTCAAGACCAGCCTGGCTAACATGGTGAAACCCCATCTGTAGTAAAAGTACAAAAAGTAGCTGGGTGTGGTGGTGCACACCTGTAATCCCAGCTACTTGGGAGGCTGAGGCACAAGAATTGCTTGAACCTGGAAGGCAGAGGTTGCAGTGAGTTGAGATCGTGCCTCTGCCCTCTAGCTTGGGTGACAGAGCAAGACCCCATCTCAAGAAAAAGAAAAAAGGAATGAATGAATAAATAAAATGCATTTAGAAGAGACAGACTTGTCATTACTTGCAGGTAATATAATTATCTACATCAGGTGGGCTGGGCAACCCTTTTCTATAAAGGGTCAATAGTTCAGTAGTTTACGCTTTTTGAGCCATAGTATCTCTGTCACAGCTCTTTAACAATGCCATTCTAGCATGAAAGCACCAAACAGTACAGAAACAATTGGGTATGACTATGTTCCAATAAGAATAGGCAGCAGGCCAGATTTGGTCTGAGGTCCATAATTTGCCAACCCTTAGCCTACACAGAGAGTCATGATGATCAACTCATAAGATAACTCAGCTAAATAGCCAGATTCAAGTTGAACATACAAAATCAGTAGCTTTCCTATGTATGCCAGCAGCAACTTATTTTAAACTGTAATTAGGAAGAAAGATTTATTTTGGAAGACAAAAAATAAAAGAAAAACCCCACCCAAGAATAAATATAAGAAATATGTAAGGCTTTTATAAAAAAAATTTTAAAATTTAAAGGATATTAAAGAAGATCTGGATAAATGAAGAGATATATATGTATGTGTATATATATATGTATATATACATATATATGGGGTTTTTTGAAGGGAAAGATTTGGTATTGTTAAAAATACATTTCTTTCCTAATACGTAATTTATACTCTATAATCCCAATCAAAATCTCAATAGGATTTCCTGTGGAAGGATAAATATCCAAGGTAATTTTTTTTTAAGAATGGTAAGGTTAAAATTCCCTACCAGTTATAAAATATATCTTAAAACAATAAACAGGAATGGAAGATTGTATTAGTGAAACAAAATACACTCTTGCTTATAAATAAATTAATTATAAATTATATGGTAAATCAGAGGATATTAAAATAAGAGCTTAATGCCAGGTATGATGGTTCTCATACCTGTAATCCTTGCACTTTTAGGAGGCTGAGGTGGGAGGATCACTTGAGGCCAGGAGTTTGAGACTAGCCTGGGCAACACAGTGAGAGCCTGTCTCTGTAAAAAAATTAAAAATTAGCCAGGTATGTTGGCATGTGCCTGTAGTCTCCTAGCCACCAGGAGGCCAAGGCAAGAGGATCTCTTGAGTCCAGGAGTTCAAGACTGAAGTGAATTATAGTCATACCATGGCACTCCACACTCTAGCCTGGGTGACAGAGCAAGATGCTATCTCTGAAATAAACAAATAAAGGACTTACGTATTCCTTAAACAGCCCCATCCTGACCACCACTTCCCCTTTTAAAACTCACGCCTGTAATCCCAGCACTTTGGGAGACCAGGGAGGGTAGATCACAAGGTCAGGAGATCGAGACCATCATTCCTGGCTAACACAGTGAAACCCCATCTCTACTAAAAATGCAAAAAAAAAAAAAAAAAATTAACCGGGCGTGGTGGCGGGTGCCTGTAGTCCCAGCTAGCCGGGAGGCTGAGGCAGGAGAATGGCATGAACTCGGGAAGCAGAGCTTGCAGTGAGCCGAGATCACGCCACTACACTCCAGCCTGGGTGACAGAGCAAGACTCCGTCTCAAAAAATAATAATAAAAATAAATAAAATAAAGCTCTTATTCACAATTCTACTATAAACTGATTTCTTTTCTGAATTTTTTTCTGTTAACTTAAGACTGTTTTGAGTCCTTTAATTCAAGGAGGGCAAATGTCTAGAAGTTCCTGGCAGGTAATACAGATGAGTAAAGTAGGTTGAGTATGAGAAAAAAATCCACTTAAGAAGGACAGCAGTTACTCAGTCCTTGGCTAATGGCCATGAAGAAATGTGAGCCCAGCATTAACATACGCTGCCGAACTTTTCTCACTTTTAAACTAGGACAGAAATTTGGATTTTTATATGTGTGACATTGTCAGATTTAAAAAATAATATTGCTGACAAAACACATTTGATGATCATATTGCACCATGGGCAACTTATTAGGGACATTAATTTTATTCCTTGAGTCCCTTTAAAGTGTTTGTTGATTTCACTTGATTAAAAGTTGGTATGGGGTGGACTCACGGCCACATGTTAAAAGAGATGCCCAAAGAAGGGAAAGTAGGACTTTCAGATAAGTTGGGAAACTATTTTCTCTAGTACTTATCTAATTATTTCAGTTCTTTTTATTAAATTTCAGTTTATCTTTTCTATCACTGGTTGGAAATTCCATGGGCTGGAAACCTGGAGATTGTATTTTAGATATACTAGTTATTATTGTAAGAAAATATGTATGTGAGAGGGAGGGGTAAAAATGAAAGTTAAACCAACCTGATATTTGCCATTTGTGTCCTAGAGGTCCTAGCTAAGGGACAGAAATACCAGTTTATCTGAATATACATCACCGTGAGACCAGAATAGTTGAAACTTTAATTTGAAGCACAGGGAAAGAAAAGTGTTTATGAATGTCAGAGTTGAGTTACACTTGGGAAACGGTGGACTACTCTGCAACCAGCAATGACTTCAATAAGTTATATATAGATTATGGAAGAATCCCTTTAAGAACTGAGGGTTTGCTTGTATTGTGTCAGGATGGTGTGAGAGTAGGTATATCTTTGATGTGGGTAGAGCTTTCCAAAATCCTGTCCCTATCCCAGGTGTTCGTAAAAGGCAATTATTTGTGCTTATACATTTTCATCTTTAATTGAACTGAAAAATGAATTTATGCTAGTTGTTATATAAGAGCTTAATGTGATTTTATTGACTCTTAAGGGTGTATAGAGAATTATATGGATGATCTTTTTTGGGAAAAGGTGTCATGACAGATTTTGAGGAAATAATGAGCTTGTTACCAGTTAAATACCCATAATCTGAAAATTTGAAATCCAAAATGCTCCAAAATCTGGAGCTTTTTGAGCACCAACATGACGCTCACAGAAAATGCTCATTGGAGCATTTTGGATTTCAAATTAGAGATGCTCAACCAGTAAGGATAATGCAAATATTCCAAAGTCTGAAAACAAACTTTTTTCTTTTTCTTTTATTTTCTTGTCTTTTTTCTTTTTCTTTTTCTTTTCTTTTTTTTTTTTTTTTAGAA
>NW_016806834.1:2072386-2074755 GCF_001698545.2 Rhinopithecus bieti | reverse complement strand
TTTTTTTTTTTTTTTGAGACGGAGTCTCGCTCTGCTGCCCAGGCTGAAGTGCTGTGGACGGATCTCAGCTCACTGCAAGCTCCGCCTCCCGGGTTCACACCATTCTCCTGCCTCAGCCTCCCGAGTAGCTGGGACTACAGGCGACTGCCATCTCGCCCAGCTAATTTTTTGTATTTTTTAGTAGAGACGGGGTTTCACCGTGTTAGCCAGGATGGTCTCAATCTCCTGACCTCGTGATCCGCCCGTCTCAGCCTCCCAAAGTGCTGGGATTACAGGCTTGAGCCACCGCGCCCGGCCGCTTTTTTCTTTTTCTTTGAGATAGAGTCTTACTCTGTCACCCAGGCTGGAGTGTAGTTGCACGATATCAGCTCACTGCAACCTCCGCTTCCCGGGTTCAAGCGATTCTCCTGCCTCAGCCTTGAGTGGCTGGGATTACAGGCACACGCCACCACACCCAGCTAATTTTCATATTCTTAGTAAAGACAGAGTTTCACCATATTGATTAGGCTGGTCTCGAACTCCTGACCTCATGATCCTCCTGCCTTGGCCTCCCAAAGTGCTAGGATTACAGGCATGAGCTACTGCACCTGGCCCAGATTTTATTATTTCTTTCTACAAAATGAGAAAAACTGAAGTCCAGAGCAGTTAAGATACCGCCCAAAGGAAAATGACAATTTAGTGTAAGTCCTGGGACTAGAACCCAGATTTTCTAACTCTTGGTCCTCTATTGTTTCTGTTCTGCCAAATAGCCCTCCTAAATCTAACTTACAGTTTTTCATTTTATAACAGCCCCTTAGTAATCTTAAATTTTTCTTTCTTATTTCTTAGTCACTTACCAACAACTGATTCTTCTGTTAAAGTTTCTTCCTCCTTTTCTCTCTGCCTTTTGATTTTCTGTTATTGTTGCTCTGTTTGATACATGAATATTATATCCTGCTAACTATTTTCCCAGTTTGTTACCTTTTTCATTCACTTCAAACTACATACACATAGATGTCCAGAGATACAATGGTTTAAGACCATAGTCTCTGGAACCCAGTGTGCATAGATTTGAATTCTGGCTCTGCCATCTCATAACTCTATAACTTTACGTAAATAAAATTAGTTTCTCATCTGTGTAATGAATCCAATAATAGTACCTACTTCATAAAGCATGGAAACTAAATGAGTTAATAATATATATAAAGGGCTTAGAACAGTGACTGATGTTTAATAAACAACAAATGTTAGCTGTTGCTATGATGAGGAAGATGACTGTGCCTACTACTGCTATTATTATAATTAACAAATTAGTATTAGCAAGGCATACTCTGAAATCCTTTAAAATATATTTTTACATTGCTTTATGATTTAAGAAATTTCTGGCTGGGTGTGGTGGCTCACACCTGTAATCCCAGCACTTTGGGAGGCCGAGGCAGGTGGATCACCTGAGGTCAGAAGTTTGAGATCAGCCTGACCAACGTGGAGAAACCCTGTCTCTACTAAAAATACAAAATTAGCCAGGCGTGGTAGCGTGTGCCTATAATCCCAGCTACTCAGGAGGCTGAGGCAGGAGAATTGCTTGAACCTGGGAAGCAGAAGTTGCAGTGAGCCAAGATCACACCATTGCACTCCAGCCTGGGCAACAAGAACAAAACTCCGTCTCAAAAAAAAAAAAGAAAGAAAGAAATTTCCTTTCATCTTTATTATTTTCTTTGATTCTCAAATCAAATATATGATATAATTAGGGGCAAAGATTATTATCCTCATTTTACAGATGAGGATACTGATGATAAAATAAGTCATATAAAATGACTTGAAGATAGGAAACAACATTAAAAAATAAGAGAGGGCTGGGTGCGGTGGCTCATGCCTATAATCCCAGCACTTTGGGAGGCCAAGGCAGCAGTATCACCTGAGCCCAGGAGTTCGAGACCACCCTGGGCAACATAGGGAGACCTCATCTCTACTAAATTAACTGGGTGTGGTGGCATGTGCCTGTGTTCCGAGAGGTGAAGGCTACAATGAGCTGTGATGGTGTCACTGTACTCTGCCCTGAGCAACAGAGTAAGAGCCTGTGTCAAACAAACAAAAAAAAGGGATGCCACTTAAAGACTTCTACAGTCAAATCTCAGTCTTCCCATCCTTACCACCAACTCTCCTAAATCCCAGTAATGAGCCATTGCTCTAGCCAGCCGCTCATACTATATATCTTTTCTTTTTTTTTTTTTTTTTTTTTTGAGACGGAGTCTTGCTCTGTCGCCCAGGCTGGAGTGCTGTGGCCGGATCTCAGCTCACTGCAAGCTCTGACTCCCGGGTTCACGCCACTCTTCTGCCTCAGCCTCCTGAATAGCTGGGACTACAGGCGCCCGCTACCTCGCCCGGCTAGT
>NW_016806834.1:2046199-2071785 GCF_001698545.2 Rhinopithecus bieti | reverse complement strand
CCCGTCTCGGCCTCCCAAAGTGCTGGGATTACAGGCTTGAGCCACCGCGCCCGGCCTATATATCTTAATATAAGTGCTTATGAGTTTTTCTTCAAGGAGTAGCTCTTCCTCCTTGGGAAGCAGCAGAGCTTAGAGGTTAAAAATGCAAGGTTTGGAGTCAAACTTGCAAGGTTGCATGGGTTTCAATCCTGGATCTCTTACTTGGTAGAGTAATTTATTTAACTTTCTCATGCTTCAGTTTTCCCATCTATAAAATGAAAATAATAGTACAGTTTGTCTCTTAGGGATACTGTGAGGATTAAATAGGCTAATATATGTAAAGCATTATAAAGGAACATGAAAGTACTCTAAAAATCAGTGAACTAAGTATCCATCTCAAGAAGTTTTAAAAGAAGAGCAAAATAGCCCAAGAAAGGAAGGATATAATAAAATAAGAACAGAAACTAATGAAAAAAAAAAAAAAAAAAAACAAATACACAGTGAGGTACTTTCACTGTCAAATTCATAGAAAGAATAGAATAGTGTTTGTCGGGGACTGGGGTAGGGGTCAGGGAATGGGGAGTTATTGTTCAATGGGTATAGAATTTCAGTTTTGCAAGATGAAAAGAGTTCTGGAGATATGGATGGTGGTGATAGTTGCACAATATGAATGTACTTAATGCCATTGAATTGTACACTTGAAAATGGTTAAGATAGGCTGGGTACTATGGCTCACGCCTGTAATCCCAGCACTTTGGGAGGACAAGGCGAGCGGATCATGAGGTCAGGAGTTCGAGACCAGCCTGGCCAACATAGTGAAACCCCGTCTCTACTAAAAATACAAAAATTAGCCAGGCATGGTAGCATGCACCTGTAGTTCCAGCCGCTTGGGAGGCTGAGGCAGGAGAATCACTTGAACCCGGGAAGTGGAGGTTGCAGTGACCCGAGGTTATGCCACTGCACTCCAGCCTGGGTGATACAGTGAGACTGTCTCTCAGTAAGTAAGTAAGTAAGTAAGTAACTAACTAACTAACTAACTAAATAAATAAATAAATAAATAAAAAGTTTACCAAAAAAAGAAAAGCCGGGCGCTGTGACTCACGCCTGTAATCCCAGCACTTTGGGAGTCCGAGGTGGGTGGATCGCTTGGGGTCTGGATATTGAGACCATCCTGGCCAACATGGTGAAACCCCATCTCTACTAAAAATGCAAAAATTAGCTGGGCGTGGTAGCGCACGCCTGTAGTCCTAGCTACTCGGGAGGCTAAGGCAGGAGAATCACTTGAACCCGGGAGGCAGAGGTTGCAGTGAGCTGAGATCGCCCGACTGCACTCCAGCCTGAGCGACAGAGTGGACTCTGTCTCAAAAAAAAGAAAAGAAAAGAAAATCGTTAAGATATCTGGGTGTGATGTGGTGGCTCACACTTGTAATCCCAAACTCCCATTGGGAGGCCAGGGTGGGTAGATTGCTTGAACTCAGGAGTTTGACACCAACCTAAGCAACATGGTAAGACCCCATCCCTACAATAAATACAAAAATTAGCTGGATATGGGGGCGTGTGCCTGTGTTTCCAGCTACTCAGGAGGCTGAGGCAGGAGGATCTCGAGGTCAAGGCTGCACTGCAGCCTGGGTGACATAGTGAGATTCTGTCTCAAATATGAACTCCTTAATAACGGATTCTGGGGTATAACACTTTCTGTATAGAAAAAATAAAGTTAAATGATTTCCTACACTGTACACAGAAATGTATTACAAGTGAATTACTTTGGTGTGTAAAACAAAACTTTAAAATTATTTGAAGAAAATATAAATATTTTTATGATTATAGGGGATAAAGGCGCTTAAGACACAAAAAACAGTAGTAAAAATATTTGAGTTTGATTACATAAAAATTAAACTTCTGCATTACAAAAGATAACATAAAATTAAAGTGATACATTAGGGAAGATATTTGTCATAGACTAAGTTATATGAGTGGGAATTAAGTTAGGAGATAGAAGAGTGGCAAATTTGAATTTTTAGAATGAAAATATATCCTCATACCCTGTTTTTCAGCTTTAAGATTTTTTGACTGAGTGTTGACTGTCTCTCTCTTGAGGTGATCCTTCCTCCCTCCCTTTCCCTGTCTCGAGCTGTTCTCCTGCCTCAGCCTCCCAAGTAGCTGGCACTATAGGTGTGTGCTACCTGGCCTGAGTCAACCCATTACTTAGTCTTTTATTCAGACATTTAGCAAATGTTACTAAGGACCTGTAAGATAGCACGTTATTCTGATGACTTCCCAGTAATGAGGTATTGATAAAGGAAAGAGACTCCTCTGAGTGAGATACAAGATTATGGTGTTTAGTTTTACATAACTGTGACATCTGGACACCTCCTCTTGTACTTTATCAACTTTATCCTTTGAAGTAATTTGCTAGTACCTTCCTGTTATAAGAGTAAGGGGGGTGTCACTAGCAAAGAAAGCATCTGTTGAATATCCTAGCAATTCTATAAGGTCACTGTTGAACATCCTAGCAATTCTACAAAGTCAGCCAAATTTTTTTTTTAACTTAAAAATCAAAGAACAAAAGGTTATGTAACTAAGCATGTTACATGGCTTGTGGTGATTATAAATCTGTGAAAATTGACATTGTGGTCAGTAGTGGCTTTTTTTTTTTTTAACTGGAGTTTTGCTCTTGTTGCCCAGGCTGGAGTGCAATGGTGCGATCTCTGCTCACCACAACCTTTGCCTCCCGGGTTCAAGCAATTCTCCTGCCTCAATCTCCCGAGTAGCCGGGATTACAGGCATGCGCCACCACACCCAGCTAATTTTGTATTTTTAGTAGAGACGGGGTTACTCCAAGTTGGTCAGGCTGGTCTCGAACTCCCAACCTCAGGTAATCCACCTGCCTCAGCCTCCCGAAGTGTTGGGATTACAGGCGTGAGCCACCACGCCCAGCCAGTAGTGGCTTTTTAACCTCCCAGGCTGGAGTACGGTGGCACGATCACGGCTCACTGCAACCTTGACCTCCGGGTTTCAAGCAGTCCTCCTACCTCAGCTCCCCAGAAAGCTGAGACTACAGGTGCGTGCAACCATACCTGGCTAATTTTTGTATTTTTTGTAAAGGCAGGGTTTTACCATGTTGCCCATGCTGGTCTCGAACTCCTGGCCTCAAGCCATCCTCCCACCTCGACCTCCCAAAGTGTGAGACCTGTCTCAAAAAGGAAAAAAAAAAAGAAAACAATATCCTGTTGTCATTCATTCAGCTACTATTTAGTAACAGCAAAGAAACAACGACGAATAAGTTGTAATCATTGTTTTGAAGAAGTTCTGTAGTCTAGTTGAAGAAACAGACGTTTATATATAATTATGACTTGACTTCTGGCAGAATAGTCAACCGTCTATTCCAAGGAGTCGTTTTGTTATAAAATACCTGTGTCCCAGCAGATCCAGAAACAGTGGATGTATTAGAATGGCAAAGCCAACATTAACCAGCATGCGGATAACATTAATAGTATGTGATCTTGGCATTTAAACTAGGCTCTGGAGAAGGGCAAATGTGCTCTTGGGTAATTAGCTCCCCCTGGCTTCTGAGATATATTTTCTCCATATGAACATATTTTCTATTTAGGCCACAAGGAATCCCATAGGTTAAGATCAAACAAACGTGCTCACAGTGAAAGATCTCTGAACACACAGAAAAACAAACCACCACAATTGAAAATCCGTTGATTTAGTTCCTCCCAAAATGAGTTTCAGAGATTGGAATTACCAGACAGAATGTATAAAGCAATGTGTATGAAATGTTAGAGAAGGATTAAATGGAATAACAAAATGAACAACAGGTAAGATATTTGGACAGATTGAGAAAAATAATTTATAGGAACTCTTGAAAGAAAAGAGAATACGCAAGAATGTAGTTCTGAAGAAATCAGAATGCAACAGGAGAAACAAGGAGTGGGGAAAATGAATAATGAAGGCCAGGTGTGGTAGCTCACACCTATAATCCCAGCACTTTGTGAGGCCAAGGTGGGAGAATCACTTGAGCCCAGGAGTTTGAGACCAGCCTGGGCAACATAGTGGGACCTCATTTCCACAAAAAAATACAAATTAGGCAGGTGTGGTGGTGTGTACTTATAGTCCCAGCTACTCAGGAGGCTGAGGTGGGTGGATCACTTGAGCCTGGGAGATTCTGTACAAAAGGAGAGAACTTTTGAGTGATTTAGAAGATAACACTGTTTGGCCGGGCGTGGTGGCTCATGCTTGTCATCCCAGCACTTTGGGAGGCCAGGGCAGGCAGATCACATGTTGGGAGTTCGAGACCAGCCTGACCAACATGGAGAAACTCTGTCTGTACTAAAAATACAAAATTAGCGGACCTGGTGGCGCATGCCTGTAATCCAGCCAGTTGGGAGGCTGAGGTGGGAGAATCACTTGAACCAGGAGGTGGAGGTTGCAGTGAGCCGAGATCACGCCATTGTACTCCAGGCTGGACAACAAGAGCGAAACTCCGTCTCAAAAAAAAAAAGATAACACTGGCTGAGAACACTTTAAAAGTGATGAAAAATATGAATCTAAGATATAGGAAGCAATAACATATACTAAATAGCATAAATAAAAAATTTTATACCTAGTTATTGTAATGAAATTATAAAACAAGCAGTTTTAAAAGCATCCAAAGTTTACATCTACTAGGGTAATTACAATTCAAAACAAACAAAAAACTAGAAAATGACAAGGCTGAGGGAGGGTGTGGAAAAATTGGAACCCATTTACATTTCTTGCAGTAATGTAAAATGGTGCAGTTGCTGTGGAAAACAGTTTGGTGGTTCCTCAAAAATTAAACTTAGAATTACCACATGATCCAGCAGTTCTACCTCTAGATATATACCCCAAAAGAAATGGAAACGGAGACTTAAAACAGATAGTTGTATAGGCATGTTCATAGCAGCATTAATGACAGTAGCCAAAAGGAAGAACAATCCACATGTTCGTTAGTGGATGAATGGATAAACAAAGTGTGATGTATACAAACATGGAATATTATTCAGTCTTAAAAAGGAAAGAAATTTTTTTTTTTTTTTTTTTTTTTTGAGATGGGGTTTTGTTCTTGTTGCCCTGGCTGGAGTTCAATGGCGCGATCTTGGCTCACTACAACCTCCACTTCCTGGGTTCAAGCAATTCTCCTGCCTCAGCCTTCTGAGTATCTGGGATTACAGGTGCACGCCACCATACCCAGCTAATTTTTGTATTTTTAGTAGAGATAGGGTTTCACCATGTTGGTCAGGCTGGTCTTGAACTCCTGACCTTAGGTGATCCGCCCACCTCAGCCTCTCAAAGTGCTGGGATTACAGGCGTGAGCCACTGTGCCCGGCCAAAAAAGAAGGAAATTCTAATACATGCTGCAACATGGGTGAACTTTGATGACATTATGCTAAGTGAAACATGCCTGTCACAAAAGGACAAGTATTATATGATACCACTTACATCAGTCACCTTCAGTAGTTAAATTCAGAGACGAAGTAGAATCGTGGTTGCTGGGGAAAGGGGAGAATTGAAAGTTATTGTTTAGTGGATATAGTATACCAATTTGGGAAAATAAAGTTTTGGAGTTTGGTTGCACAACACTGTGAATGTACTTGACTGTTGAAGTGTACACTAAAAAATTGGTTAAGATGGTAAATTTTATGTGTATTTTACCATGTTTTTTTTTAAAAAAGGAATGACATTACACTTTCTTCTGGGTGATGGAACAAGACCCTAAACCTTAAAAAAAAAAAAAAAAAAAAAGATAAATGCTACAAAATGGTTGAAACCATGAAAACATGCTGAAATAAGCCAGACACAAAAGGACAAATATTTATCAAAATACCTAGAATTGGCAGGTCCATAGAGAGAGAAGATTAAAGGTTATCAGGAGCTGGGAAAAAGAGGCCAGGGGGAGTTATTGGTACAGAGTACTGTGGTCTGAATATTTATGTCCCCCCAAAATTCATATGTTGAAACCTAGTCCTTAACGTGGTGGTATTTAGAGATGGAGCCTTTGGGAGGTGATGAGGTCTGAGGGAGGTAGTGACAAATTTTGGAAATAGTAGTGAAAATTGCACAACATTGTGAATGCAGTTACTGCCACTGAATTGTACATTTAATGGCTGAAATGGCACACTTTATGTTACATATATTTAATCACAATAAAAAAATGATTAAAAAAAAACAGCAGCCAAAAAAAGATCAGTATAAAAGGACTACAATTAAAGAGTAATAATTGGAGCTGGGCATGGTGGCTCACACGTGTAATCCCGACACTTTGGGAGGCCGAGGTGGGAGGATTGCCTGAGCCAAAGAGTCTGCGACCAGCCTGGGCAACATGGTGAGATTCTGTCTCTAAAAAAACACAAAATTTAGCCAGGTGTGGTGACATGTGCTTGTTGTAGTCCCAGCTACTCAGGAGGCTGAGGTGGGAGGATCACCTAAGCCTGAGCAATCCAGGCTGCAGTGAGCCAAGATCGCACCACTGTACCCTAGCCTGGGGGACCAGAGTGAGACCCTGTCTCAAGGTGAGGTGGTTGGGGGAGAAGTATAATTGGAATGATTGTAACCCAAAGAAATGATAAATGTTTGAGGTGATGGGTACCCTATTATATACTCCAATGTGATTATTACATACTATATCAACATATCTCATGTACCCCAAAAAGATACACATCTATGTACCCATAAAAATTTTTTTAATTTTTAAAAAAAGACTACAATTAAACTGATGACAGACTTCTCAGCGGCAATGGAAGCCAGAGGCAGTTGTGAAAAAATATTTTTATAGCATTAATAGAAAGTAGCTGTCAGTGTAGATTAGCATACAAAGCAAAACTACTTTCAAGAAGTAGGAAAACATAAAGACAAAGAAACGAAAACAGATAATTCACCATCAGCAAACAGACCCTCTCTTTTTCTGTATATAGTGTATATATAATAATATATATACACTATATATATACACATCACACAGACATAATTTTTTGTTTTTTTTTTTTTTTTTTTTTTTTTGAGAAGGAGTCTCCTCCACTCTGTGGCCGGCAGGCTGGAGTGCAGTAGCCGGATCTCAGCTGCCACGCAAGCTCCGCCTCCCGGGTTCACCCATTCTCGCCTGGCCTCAGCTCCCACGAGCTGGGACTAGCAGCGCCCACCACCTGCCGCGGCTAGTTTTTTGTAATTTTTTAGTAGAGACGGGGTTTCAGCCGTGTTATCCAGGATGGTCTCGATCTCTTACGCTCGGTGATCCGCCACCCGCTCGGCCTCACAAAAGTGCTGGAATTAGCAGGGAAATTGAGGCCACCGCGACCTGGCCATAATTTTTTTTTTTTCTCTGAGACGGAGTCTTGCTCTGTCACCCAGGCTGGAGTGCAGTGGTATGATCTCGGTTCACTGCAAGCTCCTCCTTCTGGGTTCACGCCGTTCTCCTGCCTCAGCCTCCCAAGTAGCTGGGACTACAGGCGTCCGCCACAATGCCCAGCTAATTTTTTGTATGTTTAGTAGAGACGGGATTTCAGCATGTTAGCCAGGATGGTCTCGATCTCCTGACCTCGCGATCTGCCCGCCTCGGCCTCCCAAAGTGCTGGGATTACCGTAATTTTTTTTTAACCAAGAAGAATCACTGAACCATCACCAAACTTCTAAATGAGTTTTACACTGGGAGGTTAGCAATATATGTAATATTATATGTATAATATATGCAATATAATATACATAATATGGCACACGCACACACACACACACACACACAGGCATATAATTTTTTTTTTTTTTTTTTTTGAAGCGGGGTCTCGCTCTTTCCCCCAGGCGGGGGTGCAGGGGCCGGATCTTGGCTCACTCCAAGCTCCGCCTCCCGGGTTTACGCCATTCTCCTGCCTCAGCCTCCCGAGTAGCTAGGACTACAGGCGCCCGCCACCTTGCCTGGCTAGTTTTTTGTATTTTTTAGTAGAGACGGGGTTTCACTGTGTTAGCCAGGATGGTCTCGATCTCCTGACCTCGTGATCCACCCGTCTCGGCCTCCCAAAGTGCTGGGATTACAAGCTTGAGCCACCGCGCCCGGCCTATAATTTTTTTTTTAACCAATCAAGAAGAAACACTGAACCATCAACAGACTTAATAAGTGAGTTTTACTCTGGGAAGTTAGCAATAAGGATGGTGAGTCATGCTAGCAATAAAATATATGAAATATCTGGCCAGGCATGGTGGCTCATGCCTATAATCCCAGCACTTCGGGAGGCTGAGGCAAGCAGATCACTTGAAGCCAGGAGTTCGAGACCAGCCTGGCCAACATGGCAAAACCTGTCTCTACCAAAAAATACAAAAATTAGCTGGGCATGATGGCGCATGCCTTATAATCCCAGCTACTGGGGAGGCTGAGGCAGGAAAATTGCTTGAGCCTGGGAGGTGAAGGTTGCAATGAGTTGAGATCGTGCAACTGCCTCCAGCCTGGGCAACAGAGTGATACTGTCTATATGTGTGTGTGTGTGTGTGTGTGTGTGTGTGTGTGTATGTAAACAGTTTTTAAGAACAGTTAAAGCTGTTCTTAGATATTGAAGAACAGCGTTAACAGAAAATATGAGAAACCCTTATAAATAAAGTTTGGAAATGTTAAATATAAATTTATAAATACTAATGGAGTATTGTGTAGTCATTAAAAGTAATGTTTAGGGCTGGGCACCGTGGCTTACGCCTGTAATCCCAACACTTTGGGAGGCCGAGGCGGGTGGATTATTTGAGGTCAGGAGTTCAAGACCAGCCTGGCCAACATGGTGAAACCATGACCTGTCTGTACCAAAAATATAAAAAGTAGCCAGGTGGTAGTGGCGCATATCTGTAATCCTAGCTACTTGGGAGGCTGAGGCAGAAGAATCGCTTGAGCCTGGGAGGTGGAGGTTGCAGTGAGCCGAGATCATGCCACTGTACTCCAGTCTGGGTGACAGAGTGAGACCCTATCTCAAAAAAATAAAAAAGAAAGAAAGGAATGTTTATAAAGAGTCGATTGGAAGATGGGGAAATGTTTGTTAAGTGAAAATAATAGAATAGAATTTTTTGAGTGTGAAGAGAGTTAGGGCATACTTTGTTTTATTGTGCATTGCAGGTAATGTGGTTGTTTTTAGAAATTGAAGGTTTGTAGCAACCCTGTGCCTATTGGTGCTATTTTTCCAACAACATATGCTCATTCTCGTCTCTGTGTCACATTTTGGTAATATTTGCAACATTTCACATTTTTATTGTATCTGTTATGGTGATCTGTGATCAGTGATGTTACTATTATAATTGTTTTTACTTATTCCTAACTTCGTCCATGTAAGACAGTGAACTTAATTGGTAAATGTTATATGTTTTCTGATTGCACTAACCTGCCATTCCGCATCTCTTTCTGTCTCCTGGGACCTCCTTATTCCCTGAGACACCACAATATTGAAATTAGAACAATTATTAGCCCTGCAGTGGCCTCTCAGTGTTCAAGTGAAAGGAAGAGTCACACATCTTTCACTTTAAATAAAAAGCTAGAAAAGATTAAGCTAAGTGAGTAAGGCATGTTGAAAGCCAAGACAGGCTGAAAGCTAGGCCTCTTGCACCAGTTAGCCAGGTTGTGAATGCAAAGTTCTTGTAGGAAATTAAAAATGCTATTGTAGGGAACATATGAATGATAAGAAAGCAAAAGAGCTTTATTGCTGATATGGAGAAGGTTAGTGGCCTGGATAGAAGATCAAGCCAGATAGAACATAAAGCCAAAGCCTAATACAGAGCAAGGCCCTAACTCTCTTCAATTCTATGAAGGTTGAGAGAGGTAAGGAAATAGGTTCATGAGATTTAAGAAAAGAATTCATCTCTATAACACAAAAGTGTAAGATGAAGCAGCACGTGCTGATGTAGAAGCAGCAGCAAGTTGTCCAGAACTTCAGCTCGGATCACTCATGAAGGTGACTCCATTAAACAGCAGATTTTCGAGGTAGATGAAACAGCCTTCTGTTGGAAGATGCCATGTAGGACTTTCATAGCTAGAAAGAAGTCAGTCCTTGCTTCAGAGCACAGGCTGACTCTCTTGTTAGGAGCTAATTCAGCTGGCTGGCAACTTTAAGTTGAAGCCAGTGTTCATGTACAATTCTGAAAATTCTAGGGCTGTCAAAAATTATGCTAAATCGGCCGGGCGCGGTGACTCAACTGTAATCCCAGCACTTTGGGAGGCCAAGATGGGCAGATCACAAGGTCAGGAGATCGAGACCATCCTGGCTAACCCGGTGAAACCCCGTCTCTACTAAAAAATACAAAAAAAAAAAAAAAAACTAGCCGGGCGAGGGGCGGGCGCCTGTAGTCCCAGCTACTCAGGAGGCTGAGGCAGGAGAATGGCATAAACCCGGGAGGCGGAGCTTGCAGTGAGCTGAGATCCGGCCACTGCACTCCAGCCTGGGCGACAGAGCGAGACTCCGTCTCAAAAAAAAAAAAAAAAAAAAAAAAAAGCTAAATCTACTCTGTCTATGCTCTGTAGATGGAACAACAAAGCCTGTATGACAGCACATCTGTTTACAACGTGGTTTGCTGAATATTTTAAGCCCAATGTTGAGACCTGCTCTTGTTCAGGGGAAAAAAAACAAAACACAGATTCTTTACAAAATATTACTATTCATTGACAATGCACCTGGTCACCCAAGAGCTCTGATGTATAAGGAGATTAATGTTATTTTCTTGCTTGCTAACACATTTATTCTGCCCATGGATAAAGGAGTGATTTGACCTTTCAATTCTTGTTATTTAAGAAATACAGGGCTGGGCATGGTGGCTCATGCCTATAATCCCAGCACTTTGGGAGGCCAGGACTAGTGGATCACTTAAGGTCAGGAGTTTGAGACCAGCGTGGCCAACATGGTGAAATCCTGTCTCTACTAAAAATATAAAATTAGGCATGGTAGCACACACCTGTAATCCCAGCCACTCAGGAAGCTGAGGCAGGACAATCGCTTGAACCCAGGAGGCAGAGGTTACAGTGAGCCGAGATCACACCATTGCACTCTAGCCTGGGCAACAAGAGCAAAACTTCTCAAATAAAAAGAAAAAATACAGGCTGGGCACGGTGGCACTCACCTGTAATCCCAGCACTTTGGGGGTCTGAGATGGGAAGAACTCTAGAGCTCAGGAGTTCGAGATCAGCCTGGGCAACATTGTGAGACCTAGCCTCTATTATTAAAAAAAGAAAGACAGACATTATAAAGCTATAGTTGCCACTAATAGTGATTCCTTTTATGAATCTGGGCAAAGGGAATTGAAAACCTTCTGGAAAGGATTCACCATTCTAGATGGCATGAAGAACATTTGTGATTCATGGAGACAGATCAAAATATCAATATTAAGCCTAGGCATGGTGGCTTAACGCCTGTAATCCCAACACTTTGGAGGCCGAGGCGGGCAGATCATGAAGTCAAGAGATCGAGACCATCCTGGCCAACATGGTGAAACCTCGTCTCTACTAAAAATACAAATATTAGCCAGGTGTGGTGGTGCACGCCTGCAGTTCCAGCTACTCAGGAGGCTCAGGCAGGAGAATCCCTTGAACCTGGGAGGCAGAGGTTGCAGTGAGCCGAAATCGCACCATTGCCCTCCAGCCTGGCCACAGAGCAACACTAACTCTGTCTCCAAAAAAAAAAAAAAAAATATGTGTATATATATATATATATAAACATAAAACAAGAGTTTGGAAGAAGTTGATTCCAGCACTCATGGATGTCTTTGAGGGGGTTCAAGACTTCAGTGGAGGAAGTAACTAAAGGCGTGGTAGAAATAGCAAGAGAACTAGAATTGGAAATAGAACCTAAAGATGGGACTGAATTGCTACAATCTCATGAATAAAGTTTGAACAAATGAAGAGTTGCTTCTTATGGATGAGCAAAGAAAGTGGTTTTGCTGGGCACAGTGGCTCACGCCTGTAATCCTAGCACTTTGGGAGGCAGAGGCAGGTGGATTGCCTGAGCTCAGGAATTCAAGACCAGCCTGGGCAACATGGTGAAACCTCGTCGCTACTAAATATACAAAAAATTAGCTGGGTATGGTGGCGGGTGCCTGTAGTCCCAGCTTTTCGGGAGGCTGAGGCAGGAGAATTGCTTGAACCCAGGAGGCAGAGGTTGCAGTGAGCTGAGATCGTGCCACTACACTCCAGCCTGGGCAGCAGAGTGAGACTCTGTCTCAAAAAAAAAAAAAGTTTCTTGAGGTGGAATCTACTGATGAATATGCTGTGGATATTATTCAAATGACAACAAAGGATTTTAGAATATTGCATTAATGGAGCAGCAGCAGAATTTGAGAGGATTGACTCCAGTTTTGAAAGAAACTGTTATGGGCAAAATGCTATCAAGCTACATTGCATGCTACAAAAAAAATCTTTGTGAAAGGAAGAGTCAATTTATGTAGCAAACCTCATTATCTTAAGAAATTGCCAGAGCCACCTCAGCCTTCAGCAGTCACTAGCATGATCAGTCAGCAGCCATCAACATCAAGGCAAGACCCTCCACCAGCAAAAAGAATATGATTTGCTGGAGATTCAGATGATTGTTAAGGTTTTTTGAGCTATAAAGTATTTTTTTAACTAACATGTGTATTATTTTTAACACATAATGCTATTGCACACTTAATTGACTATAGTATAGTGTGAATGTAACTTTTTTTCTTTTTTTTTTTTGAGACGGAGTCTCGCTCTTTCGCCCAGGCTGGAGTGCAGTGGCCGGATCTCAGCTCACTGCAAGCTCCGCCTCCCGGGTTTACGCCATTCTTCTGCCTCAGCCTCCCGAGTAGCTGGGATTACAGGCGCCCGCCACCTCGCCCGGCTAGTTTTTTGTTTTTTTTGTTTTTTTTTTTTTCAGTAGAGATGGGGTTTTACCGTGTTAGCCGGGATGGTCTCGATCTCCTGACCTCATGATCCGCCCGTCTCGGCCTCCCAAAGTGCTGGGATTAGAGGCTTGAGCCACCGCGCCTGGCCAATGTAACTTTTTAAAAATTTGTTTGTTTGATTTTAGAGACAGAGTCTTACTCTGTCACCCAAGCTGGAGTGCAGTGGCTTGGTCAGGGCTCACTGCAGACTCGAACTGCTGGTCTCAAGCGATCCTCCCACCTCAGCCCTCCAAGTGGCCAGGACTACAGGTGTGCCCCACCACGTCTGGCTAGTTTTTGTATTTTTTTCTGAGACAGGGTTTTGCCACGTTGCCCAGACTGGTCTCAAACTCCTGGGCTCAAGTGATCTGCCAGCTTCAGCCTTCCAATGTGCTGGAACTGCAGGCATGAGCCACTGTGCCCAGCCTAAACCTTGCAATTTTCTAGAGGTTTATTAACCAGAAAGAACAGACTCTACTGTCATTTCTTATATTTTTTTTATGCTGAGATTCTTTCTCTCATTATTTAAAAAAAAAAAAACAAAAACAGAAAAGTCGAGCCGTGCACCGTGGCTCACATCTGTAACCCCAGCACTTTGGGAGGCCGAGGCGGGCAGATCATGAGGTCAGGAGTTCGAGACCAGCCTGGCCAATACGGTGAAACCCCGTCTCAACTAAAAAAAAAGAAAAAAAACAACCAAAAATTAGCTGGGCATGGTGTCACGGGCCTGTAGTCCCAGCTACTTGGGGAGCTGAGGCAGAAGAATCGCTTGAACTGGGGAGGCGGAGGTTGCAGTGAGCAGAGACTGCACCACTGCACTCTGGCCTGGGTGACAGAGCAAGACTCATCTCAAGGAAAAAAAAAAAAAAGTCGTGTTGCTTAACATCAAGAATATATTCTGAGGCCCGGTGCGGTGGCTTACGCCTTTAATCCCAGCACTTCGGGAGGCCAAGGCGGGCAGATCACTTGAGGTCGGGAGTTTAAGACCAGCCTGGCCAACGTGGTGAAACCCTGTCCCTACGGAAAAAAAAAAAAAAATTAGCTGGGCATGGTGGCAGGCGCCTGTAATCCCAGCTACCCGGGAGGCGGAGGCAGGAGAATTGCTTGAACCCAGGAGGCAGAAGTTGCAGTGAGCTGAGATCACACCATTGCACTCCAGCTTCAGTGACAGAGCAAGACTCAATCTCCAAAACAAAAAAAGAATATGTTCTGAGAAATGCGTCATTAGGCAATTTTATCCTGTGAACATCGTGGAGTGTACTTACATAAACGTAGATGGTATAGCCTACTAAAAACCGAAGCTATATTGTGTAACCTATTGCTCTTCGGCTGTAAACCTGCACTGCATGTCACTGTATTGAATACTATAGGCAACTGTAACAGTGCATGTCACTGTATTGAATACTATAGGCAACTGTAACACAATGGTAAGTACTTACATATCTAAACTTTTTTTTTTTTTTAAACAGAGTCTCACTCTGTCTCCAGGCTGGAGTGCAGTGGCGTAGTCTCAGCTTACTGCACCCTTCGACTCCCTGGTTCAAGCAATTCTCCTGCCTCAGCATCCCGAGTAGCTGGGATTACAGGCGTGCACCACCATGCCCGGCTAATTTTTGTATTTTTAGTAGAGACGGCGTTTCACCATGTTGGCCAGGATGGTTTCGATCTCCTGACCTCTTGATCCGCCGGACTCAGCCTCCCAAAGTGCTGGGATTACAGGCGTGAGCCACCGTGCCCGGTCATATCTAAACATTATAGAACACAGAAAATTGTGAAAAGTATAAAGAAAATTCACTCACTTTCACCAAATGGAGATTTACAAGATAACAATTTCAGTATTACTATCTTAAAGTCTTTTTCTTCTATAAATGTTAGCATTGTATTTGAAACCAGTCACACACATAGTCAGGCATACCTTGGAGATATTGAGGTTTCAGTTCCAAACCACCACAATAAAGCAAATATTGCAGTAAAGCATGTTACATGCAGGTTGATCACTTGAGCCCAGGAGGCTGAGGCTGCTGTGAGCCAAGATCACGCCACCATAGTTCAGCCTGGACAACTGAGTGAGACCGTGTCTCAAAAAAAAAAAAAAATTGTAAGGTTTAATACAATTTTCTCTGTTTCTTACATAAGCCATTCTTAGGCAAGAAAAAAAATTCTTTGTGAACACATGATGTTACGGATTCATAGACTCTCATCCTTGAAAGAGGCCTTAAGTTTGACATAGCTTTTTTTTTTTTTTTTTTTTTTTTGAGTCTTATACTTCAATCTCCACATGGCTTGGTGGATTCACTTAAGGAGAGGTTAAATTCCTGTTTTGTCTTTTGACAGATCTATTAAATTATTAGAATGGTTTCTGTTCTTTGGCAGATCTGTTAGAGTAAAATTTCTTTTCCCTATGGCTTCATACTTTTGTCCTTGTTTTGCTTCCTGAGATCACACCAGTTTGATTCCTCTTCCTGACAATGGTTATGCCCTTCCTGCATTGTTTTTTTATATTTCTTCTACATTTCACATAAGCATAATTAAAATCTTTACTTAAATTATTAATTTTACTGGTAATTATTTCTCATTCACTTCTACTTTAACACTTTATTTTATTTTATTTTATTTTTTGAGACAGGGTCTTGCTTTGTGGCCCAGGCTGGGTTGCAGGGTTGTAATCACCGGTCACTACAGCCTGGATCTCCTGGGCTCAAGTGATTCTCTTGCCTCAGGCTCCCATGTAGGAGGTACTACAAATGTGTGCCACCACATGTGGCTAATTTTTTCATTTTTAGTAGAGATGAGGTCTCTCTCTGTTTCCCAGGCTGATCTTAAACTTCCAAGCTCAAGTGGTTTTCCCAACTCGGCCTTTCAAAGTTGGCCAGACTGGTCTCGAACTCCTGACCTCAGGCAGTCCATCCACCTCGGCCTCTCAAAGTGCTGGGGTTACAGGCGTGAGCCACTGTGCCTGGCCAACATATTTTAAAGTTAGATAGCCAACTTGAACCAGAAGCTCATCTGTGATCCAGCCAGAATAAACCAATACCCTTTACTTCCTTCATTCTTATTGTGTATTCTCATAGTATTATGTAATAGTCTTTTAGAAAACATGTTACAGTATGTGATTGATTCAAGATTTTTTTCTAAACCTTTAAAAAATGAAAAAATATAGCATTGCTAAACCTTGTCTTCTTATTCAGTACTACTATAATTGTGTTTTAGACCAGGTTTTTCAATCTCTTTTAGAATGCAAGTTGTGTCCACACATTCCTAGCCCTCTCAAGTTCATATCCATCAAAGCTCTCAGTATGTCATCTGTAGTTTCATCTATGTCATTTATAAAAGTGTTGAATTGGTAATTTAAGATTCTTAAAATCCTTAAAGTTTAAGATTTCTTTAGTCCTGGATATTATAGAAAAAAAGTTTTGAAATAAACAGAAGAAATTTGGAAAGTAATTTTATTGATAACTTTATTTTCAGATTTCTAGTTTGGAATAGAAGTCAAAGTTTTATCGTCTGTATTACTTTTCTTTGTTTTCAGGGATCCATCTGTCTCTAAGTCTGTAGAACGAATCTTTAAAATCTGGGAAGATAGAAATGTATACCCAGAAGAAATGATTGTGGCATTGAGAGAAGCTTTGAGTAAGTGTCTTTTTTCTCTCCTAAAATTTTGAGTCAGTCTTTACAATTACGTAATTTTATAGATCTGGTCATGTTGTATAATAGTGAAAAATTAAGTTTTGAATCTAGCCCTATTTGTTTAAAATTAAATACTTATGAGAAACCTAGATCTGTTTGAATTAAAATGTAAATAGAATTGGTTTTAGGGATGGGGTTGGATTTTGTTTTTTAGTGACTACAAAAGTCAAGCATATTAAGTGGTGATAGCCATCTGGTTATTCTCCTGCATTTGCGTTGAGTGTTTCAAATGGTTCAGTGTTTGTGTTAATAAATACTGCCCTGTGCCCTTACTGTTGGGGAATTTTTCACAGGGTGTCAGTTCTTACTAAGCTGTTTGGTAGTAAGCATGTATCAGCAGTCTTTAGACTGTCTTTTGATTTAGATTTACAGTAAGTTGTGTACTGTTTTGTTAAAAGGAATTTAATTCTTGTGTATTATATGCTTGTAATTAAGTTATTGAATAGAAGTTGGTGATAATCTGCTACCATGACCGTCATTTGACTAGAAATTTGCTTTAAAAATGGCATCTTCTAAGAAGCTGTTAAATTCTTCATTTTAATTTGTTCATTAGTATTTTTAAGCCTCCTTCCCTATTCTTTTCAGAATTGGTAATTTCACTGATGATAAAAATCGTGTTTATTTGACAGCTTCTTAGATCGGGTAGGAATTTCTATTTTTTCATAAAAATGAAAGAAAAGGAAAGAAAGAAACAACACACAGTCTCGGATTGCCTTTTTTCATGCTGCAACTTTGGCACTGAAGTGGACAGACAGAACAGCTTCCCATAATGCCAGATTGCAAAAACTGAAATGTTTTCCAGGTACCACTTTCAAAACTCAGAAGCAGCTGAAAGAAAATCTGAACAAACAACCGAATAAGCAGTGGAAGAAATCACAAAGTAAGGAACAAAATCTCAACTAATATAAAATTACCTCCTCTTTTTGGAGCAGAAGAAAATGTAGACCATTTGACATCGTACCTGGCATAAACCATGGGCAAGCCTGTTTTCCAGGCCTGGGAGGCTCCCAGTGACCTATGCTAAACAAGCCATCATGGAGTTACTTCTAAAAAAAAAAAGCAAACAAAAACTACACTTTAAAACAAAGGAAATGCAGAAAAGGGTTTAATTGAGTGAAGATTCAAGAGTAGTTGGGGGTTTGAAAGAAGAAAAAAATACTTGATAGTGTCCAGGCTAATTTTCAGGTTCAAGGATCTATGATGTTAGAGGCAGCTGGCATTAAACAACAGATCTGAAGAGGAGACTAGGCATTAAGAAGCATTTCTGTGGGAACCATGAAATCTCCAGATTTGGGAGATATACTCTACCAAATTAGACGTGGGCCTCAGATCCTGGCCAGAAGCTCATTCTATAATGGGAGCTCCTGTTGTATTTATCATATTTACCCAGCATGAGATCAAGGGAATGGAATACTGCATGTGATAGGCTGCTGTGGGCAAACTGAGGAATATTGAGAGAGACTTGAAGGTATGGAGGGAACAAAGTAAAAGACAGTGAGAACTGGGAGGTGAAACAAGACACTTGGGATGGTTTTGCTCCAGCGAGCATATGATATCCATCATGATTAAGGGAGTCCTCAGACATCCTTTTGGTCATAAGTTGCATGCTTAGGAACAACAAGAGTCGTCATTTCAGCCAAAGTTCAACCACAGTGTTAATATACCTAGAAGTTTCCTTGCCTATTTTTGCTATGAATTGAGTCAGCAGAAAAAGAAATTCAAAGGATAAATATATAGAAATAGAATTATTTGTCACTAATTTTCTTCAGCCAGTGCTCAGGATTAATTGGATGTCCTGTTCCTGAACACTCTTAATTTGAAGTATTTAGATCCTCTTACACCCACACTAGGAAAAAAAAGTACTTGATGTATCTCGGTGTCTCCAAATCAATAATTCTAGGACTTTATGACTTCAAGGGTCTGTTGGAGGTAAGTAGATTAGGTCTGTCTAAATAGCATATTTTTACATTGACCACATTTAGGAGTGTTCAAATTTCCTAGTCCATTATTTATTTTAGGAATTATGACTTAAATGTGCATGTTGCCATATGTTCAGAGTATATCCTTAACTATAGAGCTAAAATTTTTCCTATTAGTCAACTTTTGTGTCTGTATTCTTAATGACCTTTTGTTTAATTCCAACAGCATCTACAAATCCAAAAGCTGCTCTCAAGTCTAAGATAGTTGCGGAATTTCGAGTAAGTTACAGAATTTGTTTAATATGGCAAAGTATTATTCACCCCTTTTGTATTATAGTTTCCTGTATAGTCCAATAAGATTTATTTGTATTCAGTTACACCTGTCATGTTTTAAACATGTGGGAACTGTTCTAAAGGAACCCAGATTGGGATTAGATTGCTTGGTGTTTTATGTGTTCCCCTAATGGTAGAAATAACCTTCTTCCAGTTTATCTATTATCAGCTGAGTTCTGTATTCAATTTATGCCAGCAAGAGAATTTATTTTCCTGTGAAACTCTTTCTAAATTAGAATTTGCTTACAGAAGGCTATGTTTATGTAATTAAAATTTAAAGAGGCTTTATAAGTGGACCTTTGTCTGTTTTAGTCTTAACTCTGTATCCATAAATTAGCTTTGTATAATTAAGGAAAAAGATCTTTTAAAGTCTATAACTAAACATGGTTTTGACATGAGAATTGATCATTAATATCTGTGACTGTGAGAAAAAGTGAAAAGTTTTTTCCTCCCAGGGTTTTGTTAAGCTTTAGGGTTTTGTTTTTGTTTTGTTTTGTTTTGTTTTGTTTTATAAAACAAGGAGAGATAGAATGAGAATAATTGAATGATCTTGTAAATGAAATATGACTCTGGTCTGTGTTTAGTCTCAGGCCCTAATTGAAGAGCTGTTGCTATACAAGCGCTCAGAAGATCAGATAGAACTGAAGGAAAAGCAGTTGTCAACTATGAGGGTGGATGTGTGCAGCACAGAAACTCTCAAATGCTTAAAAGGTAATGCTTACATCCTTTTAGAATAAGTCAGATTTTCTTTCTATCTGTCATTTTTCCAGTAATCATACTGGTTTACCTCATAAGGAGATCCTTGGGTAGAAAGTAATTGTGGCACCTCTGGTTTCCCAGGTAGCTGTTTCATGCATATAAATTTTGTAAGTAAATTCTATCTTTCTCATTTCTTGGTGTATTGGGTTATATATAGACAGTTGTATTTCACATGTGTGGTTACTTGGTATGGGTATGCTCTTCAATGAAGTTACTCTAATGCCTCATAAAATCTAGTTAGACCATCTCTTTTCCTTGCATTGTAAATTGTAAATCATACTAATAATTTATTATAATGTAAGCCTCATGAAGGCAGAAATTATATTGATTTGTTCATTGCTATACCCTGGCACCTAGAGCAATGCTTGGCACATAATAGATATTTGATGAATATTTTTGAAATAATAAGTAAATGACTACTAGCTATTAATTTTGGCACCAATTTTATTCCTGTACCATACTTTAAATTTAGCAGACCAGATACAGTGCCTATATTCTCAACTCTTTGGGAAGCCAGGGCAGGAGGATTGCTTGAGACCAGGTGTTTGAGACTAGCCTGGGCAACATAATGAGACCCTGCCTCTACAAAAAAATTAAAAAATTAATGTGCTTGGGGACACACCTGTAGTCCTAGCTGCTCAGGAGGCTGAGGGAAGCAGATTGTTTGACCCCAGGAGGTCGAGGCTATAGTGAACTGTGATCATGCCACTGCACTCCGGCCTGGGTGACAGAAGAGACCATCTCTAAAGAAAACATTTTTTTGGCCGGGCGCCGTGGCTCAAGCCTGTAATCCCAGCACTTTGGGAGGCCGAGGCGGGCGGATCACGAGGTCAGGAGATCGAGACCATCCTGGCTAACACGGTGAAACCCCGTCTCTACTAAAAAAATACAAAAAACTAGCCAGGCGAGGTGGCGGGTGCCTATAGTCCCAGCTACTGGGGAGGCTGAGGCAGGAGAATGGCGTAAACCCGGGAGGCGGAGTTTGCAGTGAGCTGAGATCTGGCCACTGCACTCCAGCCTGGGTGACAGAGCGAGACTCCTTCTCAAAAAAAAAGAAAAAAAGAAAAAGAAAACTTTTTTTAAACAAATAATTAATTTAACATATATTATCTAATTCAATCCTCATAACAGAAAACATGCTAAAAATCTCTGTTTTATCACATGAGAAATCTGAGGTCTTGTAAGGAGATTAGTAGCTTGCCCAAGTTACACAACTGATAAGAGGCAAAGCCAAAATTTATACTCACATCCAAAGCCATATTCTGCCAGCCACTGGGAAAGAAGTAGATGTACTGAATTATCACGAATCTTTTTCAGATAGGAAAGAATAACTTTTATTGTGTGCATACAGAGGTCACTTTATTTTTACTTTTCTGAACGTTACTTTTCTTGTTTAAGAGATAACATCTTACTGCCTTCTGTAATGCAAAAGTTATGGTATAAGTGAATAGAATTGAGCTTCATTCTGTTATTCCTAAGTAAGTAGCAGTGTAGAATCCAATTTGTGAAGAAAATAAGTAATCAGCAAACTCTTTTAGTTGAACTTTCTTTTCTTTACCTTAATTACAAGTGCCTTCACTCTAGCAGGTTCACATGAGTCTGTTTTGTAAAGGATTTTAATAATCTGTTTTGTGATTTTGTAATTTGGAGAAGCTTCTTTAAGATAAAATTGTTAGGCCAGGTGCGGTGGCTCATGCTTGTAATCCCAGCACTTTGGGAGGCCGAGGCAGGCAGATCACGAGGTCAGGAGATCGAGACCATCCTGGCTTACACAGTGAAACCCCATCTCCACTAAAAATACAAAAAATTAGCCGGGCATGGTAGCGGGCGCCTGTAGTCCCAGCTACAGGCTGAGGCAGGAGAATGGCGTGAACCTGGGAGGCAGAGCTTGCAGTGAGCCGAGATCGCGCCACTGCACTCTAGCCTAGGTGACAGAGCAAGACTCCATCTCAAAAAAAAAAAAAGAGAAAAAAAAGAGATAAAACTATGAAACTAAGAGTATTGCACAGTAAGGCAGCAAGAGTATGTTCACAAAGAGAGGTTTTCTTGAAAAGTCAAAAGACTAAATTTTTTTTTTTTTATCCTGAAACGAATACTTCCCATGTCATTTTAGATAAAACAGGTGGGAAGAAGTTCTCCAAAGAATTTGAAGAGGCAAGCTCCAAGCTGGAAGAATTTGTGAATGGATTAGATAAGCAGGTGAAAAATGGACCCTCATTAACAGAAGCACTGGAAAATGCTGGAATTTTCTATGAAGCACAATACAAAGAAGTAAAAGTGGTGGCCAATGTAAGTAATAATTAAAGCTGTCTTATACTGAATGCTTGTTACTATGTTTCAGAGATTATTAACATGCATTATCTAACTGTTAGGATAAGCATTTTTTATCTCATCGCAGATGAAGAGATTACTTTTGGGATAGATGTTTTAATCCCAGCACTTTGGGAGGCTGAGGCAGGAGGATTGCTTGAGTCCAGGACTTTGAGACCAGCCTGGGCAACATAGTGAAACCCTGTGGCTAGCAAAAAAGTACAGAAATTAGCTGGGTGTGATCTCAGGCTGCAGTGAGGTGTGATCATGTCACTGCAGCCCAGCCTGGCCAACAAGAGTGAGACCCGTCTCAAAAAAAAAAAAAAAAGAAGAAGAAGAAATTACGAGGATTAGTAACCTTGTATAAGGTAATATAGCTAGTGAGTGGTGGTGGTAGAATAAGACCTGGGTCTGTTTTTTTTTTTTTTTTTTTTTGAAACAGAGTTTCGCTCTTGTTGCCCAGGCTGGAGTGCAGTGGTGCGATCTCAGCCCTCCTCAACCTCCGCCTCCCAGGTTCAAGCAATTATCCTGCCTTAGCCCTGCTGAGTAGCTGGGATTACAGGCATGTACCATCGTGCCTGGCTAATTTTGTATGTTTAGTAGAGATGGGGTTTCTCCATGTTGGTCAGGCTGGTCTCAAACTCCTGACCTCAGGTGATCCGCCCGCCTCAGCCTCCCAAAGTGCTGGGATTACAGGCGTGAGCCACTGCGCCCAACCAGGGAACTTCTTTTTATTCCCCCAAGAAAGGGAGAGAGGTAATAAGTGGGCATGTGTCTAATGACCTCTGAAAGAAACTGTTTCATAATGAATTTTTTTTTTAAGTTTTGTTTTTTTGTTTTTTTTTTTTTCTTTTTTTTTTCTGAGGCGGAGTCTCGCTCTGTCTCCCAGGCTGGAGTGCAGTGGCCGGATCTCAGCTCACTGCAAGCTCCGCCTCCCGGGTTTACGCCATTCTCCTGCCTCAGCCTCCGGAGTAGCTGGGACTATAGGCGCCCGCCACCTCGCCTGGCTAGTTTTTGTATTTTAGTAGAGATGGGGTTTCACCGTGTTAGCCAGGATGGTCTCGATCTTCTGACCTCGTGATCCGCCCGTCTCGGCCTCCCAAAGTGCTGGGATTACAGGCTTGAGCCACCGCGCCCGGCCAAATTTTTGTATTTTTAATAAAGACAGTGTTTCACTATGTTGGCCAGGCTGGTCTTGAACTCCTGACCTCAGGTGATTTGCCCGCTTCAGCCTCCTGAAGTGCTGGGATTACAGGCGTGAGCCACCGTGCCTGGTCAGAAATTTATCATTATAAAAACACAGATATATACTTAGCATATTACATTACATTGGGATTATTTTAGGTTGTCGCAAAGGTGTAGTCATTTGATTCAGAGGCATAGCCTGCTTGCTGGCATGTTGGTTGTTTAAAATGTGGCCTGTTCTGACCAAGAAGTTGGACAGTATTGGTTTTGATGACTGTCTTGCCACTTATTTTTTAAAATGTGGTAATTTTTACATCCAGATAGTTTTTCATCTTTTTTTTTTTTTGATGGAGTCTCACCCTGTTGCCCAGGCTGGAGTGCAGTGGCACTATCTCGGCTCATTGCAAACTTCGCCTCCCAGGTTCAAGCGTAGCAGGGACTATAGGTGCCTGCCACCACACCCGGCTGATTTTTTTTACTTTTAGTAGAGATGGGGTTTCACCATGTTAGCCAGGATGGTCTTGAACTCCTGACCTTGTGATCTGCCCACCTTAGCCTCCCTAAGTGCTGGGATTACAGGTATGAGCCACCGTGCTCTGCCTAGTTTTCATCTTTTAAAGCACATTTCTGCTGATATCATTTGACTGGATAGGTGAAAAGATATCCATTTTGCAAAGTAGATTTTTTATATTTAGTGATCAAAATCTTTATCTTTTAAAACAATTTTATAAAATAGCCACAAAATTTCATACCCTTTAACTTATTTACTTAATTCCACTTCTAGAAATCTATATTTAGAAAATAATTCAGTCAGCACGGTGGCTCACGCCTGTAATCCCAGAGGTCAGGAATTTGAGACCAGCCTGACCAAAAATGGTGAAACCCCGTCTCTGCTAAAAATAAAAAAATTAGCCAAGCGTGGTGGCGCCCACCTGTAATCCCAGCTACTTGGGAGGCTGTGGCAGGATAATCACTTGAACCCAGGAGGTGGAGGTTGCAGTGAGCCGGGATCGCACCACTGCACTCCGGCCTGGGCGACAGCGAGACTCTGTCTCAAAAAGAAAGAAAATAAGGCTGGGCGCGGTGGCTCACGCCTGTAATCCCAGCACTTTGGGAGGCCGAGGTGGGCAGATCACGAGGTCAGGAGATCGAGACCGTCCTGGCTAACACGGTGAAACCCTGTCTCTACTAAAAATACAAAACATTACCCCGGCGCGGTGGCCAGCACCTGTATAGTCCCAGCTACTCGGGAGGCTGAGGCAGGAGAACGGCGTGAACCCGGGAGGCGGAGCTTGCAGTGAGCCGAGATGGCTCCACTGCACTCCAGCCTGGGGGACAGAGCGAGACTCCCTCTCAAAAAAAAAAATAATAATAATAATTAGAGATGCTGGCAAAGATTTAGATTCAAGGATGTTTATTACAGTGTCGCTTATATTAATATTAGCAAAGAACTGGAAATAGCCTAAATGTCCAATAAAACAGAGAAATTATTCAGTAAGTTATGATTTATTCGTAAGCTGAGATGGGCTGTTGTATGAGCATTAAAGTACTGCCTATTAAACTATTATACTTCCTCCAATTCATTCTCCACACTGCAGTCAAGTGACCTTTGAAAAAGTACATTGTGGCCAGATGTGGTGGCTCACGCTTGTAATCCCAACACTTTGGAAGCCAAGGTGTGAGGATCACTTAAGGTCAGGAGTTCAAGACCAGCCTGGGCAACATAGTGAGACCCCCCGCCCCATCTTTATAAGACATTTAAAAATTAGCTGGGTATGGTGGCATGTGCAGGTAGCTACTCGGGAGACTGAGGCAGAGGATTGCTTTAGCCCAGGAGTTTAAGGCTGCAGTGAGCTATGATTGTGCCACTGCACTCCAACCTGGGCAACAGAGTAGGACTCTGTGTCTTAAAACTATAAAAATAGAGAGCCAGGTATAGTGGCTCATGCCTGTAATCTTAACACTTTGGGAGGCTGAGGGCGGGCAGATCACTTGAGGTCAGGAGTTTCGAGACCAGCCTGGCCAACATAGTGAAACTCTGTCTCTACCGAAAAAAAAAAAAAATTACCTGGGCGCAGTCACATGTGCCTATAATCCCAGCTACTCAAGAGGCTGAGGCAGGAGAAGTGCTTGAACCCAAGAGTCAGAGGTTGCAGTGAGCTGAGATCATGCCACTGCACTCCAGCCTGGGTGACAGAGTGAGACCCTGTCTCAAAAAAAAAAAAAATATATATATATATATAAGTAGTCTAGGCACAGTGTCTCATGCCTGTAATCCCAGAAGTTCGAGACCAGCCTGAGCAACAGGGCAAAACCCTGTCTCTACAAAAAAATACAAAAATTAATTAGCCGGGCATGGTGGTGTGCACCTGTAGTCCCAGCTACTTGGGAGGCTGAGGTGGAAGGATTGCATGAGCTGGGGAGGTGGAGGTTACAGTGAGCCAAGATGGCACCACTGTACTGCAGCCTAGGCGATAGAGCCAGACCTTGCCCCCACCCCCAGAAGGAAGGAAGGAAGGAAAGAAGGAGGGAAGGAGGGAGGGA
>NW_016806834.1:2041225-2045909 GCF_001698545.2 Rhinopithecus bieti | reverse complement strand
AAAAAAAAAAAAAAAAAAAAAAAAAAATATATATATATATAGTTTCTGTTGAATCTTATCTATGGTTAAACCCATCTATTCTTAGTTGGTTTACTTTTTGGTTCTAGAATTGCCACTTCAATTTAGAGACGAGTCTCACTGTGTCACCCAGGCTAGAGTGCAGTGGCGCAATCTCAGCTCACTGCAACCCCCGCCTCCTGGGTTCAAGCAATTCTCCTGCCTCAGCCTCCCGAGTAGGTGGAACTACAGGCGCCCACCACCACGCCGGCCAATTTTTGTATTTTTAGTAGAGATGGGGTTTTGCCGTATTAGCCAGACTGTGGTCTCAAACTCCTGACCTCAGGTGATCCACCTGCCTCAGCCTCTTAAAGTGCTGGGATTACAGGCATGAGCCATCGTGCCCCTCCAGTTGTAGTTATATAATCAGGAAATTAGTTGATACTTTGACACACTTATAATCTAATCCTCAGAACCTATTCAAATTGGCCAGTTTTTATAGGAAAATATGCTATCCAGAATCACAAGTTGCATTCGGTTGTCATCTCTTTATTTTCCTTTGATCTGAAACAGTTGCTTAGCTTTCTCCTTGATTTTCATGACCTAAATGTGTTTGAAGATTACAAGTCAAATATTTTGTGTAATGTTTCCCAGTTTGAGTTTATTTGATATTTCTTTGTGATCAGATTGAGATTATGCATCTTTAGAAGGAATATCACAAAAGTGATTCTGTGTTCTTCATGTTTCGTCTCGTCAGATGGCATACAAGTTTGGTTTATCTCACTACCTGGAATGTTCCCCTTGATATTCTGATTAATGTGGCATCTTCCAGGTTTGTCCATTATAAAGTTTTCCCTTGGTAATTGTTATGGGTTAAATTATGCACCCCAAAAAGATGTGTTGAAGCCCTAACCTCCAGTACATGTGAATGTGGCCTTATTTGGAAATAGGGTCTTTGCTGATATAATCAAGTTAAAATGAGTTCACTGGGGTGGGCCTTAATCATCCAGTATAACTGGTGTCCATATAAGAAGAGGGAAACTGGCTGGGTGCAGTGGCTCACACCTGTAATCCCAGCACTTTGGGAGGCCGAGGCAGACACATCCCTTGAGGTCAGGAATTCAAGATGAACCTGGCCAATATGGTAAAACCCTGTCTATACTAAAAATAGTAAAAATTAGCCAGGCATGGTGGCGGGCACCTGTAATCCCAGCTACTTGGGAGTTTGAGGCAGGAGAATCACCTGAACCCAGGAGGCAGAGGTTGCAGTGAGCCGAGATCACACCATTGCACTCCAACCTGGGCAAGACAGCAAGACTCTGTCTCAAAAAAAAAAAAAAAAAAAAAGAGAGAGAAACTGGAAAACTGGACAGAAGCACAAGGAGAACATCATGTGACAACATAAGCAGATATTGGAGCGATGCAGCTACAAGCCAAGAACATCAAGGATTGATGGGCACCACCAGAAACCAGGAAATCGCAGGAAAGAATTCTTCCCAGTGTCAGAGAGAGCGCAGCCTGCTGACATCTTAATTTTGAACCACTAGCCTTCAGAGACAATAAATTTCTATTGTTTTAAGCCACTCATTTTGTAGTACTTAATTAACCACTGCCCTAAGAAACTAATATACCAATTAATGAGTGTTTGTGAGGAAGTATTTTGAAACTATGTAAATATCTTGTTCCTTACCAGACTTTCGATGTATTCATTTATTTATATGAATGGACTTGAATCCTATTTACTCACTGTTTTAATTCATTACTGCTAATATTTACGTTGATGCTCAGATTGACAAAGATTTGGTCAATGTGAGCTCCTTTCTGTGTTCTTTTGACATATCCCTTTATTTATTTATTTATTTTTTTGTAAGACGAACTTTCGCTCCTGTTCCTCAGGCTAGAGTGCAGTGGCACAATTTTGGCTCACTGCAACCTCTGCCTCCCAGGTTTAAGCAATTCTCCTACCTCAGCCTCCCAAGTAGCTGGGATTACAGGCATTCGCCACCATGCCCGGCTAATTTTGTATTTTTAGCAGTGTTGGGGTTTCACCGTGTTGGCCAGGCTGGTCTTAAACTCCTGACCTCAGGTGATCCACCCGCCTCTACCTCCCAAAGTGCTGAGATTACAGGCGTGAGCCACTGTCCCCGCCTTTTTACACTTCTAATTGCTTTTCTAACAGTGTAAAGCCTTGCTCCCTGTCTTCAATATATTTACTTTTTTCTTTTTTTTTTCCCGAGATGGAGCCTCGTGCTGTCACCCTGGCTGGAGTGCGGTGGCACAATCTTGGCTCACTGCAGCCTCTGCCTACCAGGTTCAAACGATTCTCCTGCCTCAGCCTCCTGAGTAGCTAGGACTACAGGCGCATGCCACCATGCCCAGCTAATTTTTGTATTTTAATAGAGTCGAGGTTTCACCATATTGGTCAGGCTGGTCTTGAACTCCTGACCTCATGATCTGCCTGCCTTGGCCTCCAAAGTGCTGGGATTACAGGCATGAGCCACCGTGCCTGGCCTTAATATTTTTACTTAATCAGTTGTGGCCAGTCTCCCAGCACTTCCATCTCTCTCCAGCCACCTTTATGGATTTTCTTTTTATCCTGCTTATACTCCAGCATCCTTTGCAATTCCTCCCTCCTATGCAGACATTTTTCTCATTTTTGGGTCCATTCCCTCTAAGCCACTGAGTTTTTTCCCTCAGCTCCAGCTAATGAGTTTAGGACTGAATTGTTCACAAAGGAAGGGAAAGAAATTTTTCACTATTTTCATGAGCATATTAATCATAGCTGTTTGGGTTTTGTCATATAGTTCCAATATTGGCTTCACCTGTTATGGGTATATTCGTGGTGTTTGGTGTTTTTGTTTTGTTTTGTTTTGTTTTGTGCCCAGAGGTAGTTGCTAATGTAGTGTCTGCATTTTCTTTTTAGCTATTTAGACCTATCTCTTAGCATGTCTGCTAATTTTTTATTGAATGCTGAACATTAAAATATTATGGAGTCTCTGGATGATTTTTCTCCCTCCAGAGACAGTTCACCCTTCTTTTGCTAGGCAGATGTTGAGGCTGATCATATTAATTAAATCTGAAACCTAACTGACTTGAGGCTGAATTGCAGTTTGAGCAAGCCCTGCTTCTGGAATGTAGATTTTTCCCACAGAGAGCCTGGAATGACCACTAAGCCCCCTTCTCCATGGCATGATTTAAACTCTCTAGTCCTTGTTTCCTCATCACCATGAGACCACTGCTTTTTCGAAGATGTTCTGCTTGGCTTCTTCCCTTTCAAGCAGCTCAGAATTCAGCAAATATCATGAAGGAAAAATTGTTGAACCAGTTCTGTCTTTCCTCTTTCATAAGAATCTTGGCCTTTCAGGTCTCTAATTTTTGCCTGTTAAGATCAGCAAGACTGTTAAAACTCTGCTTTTTCCTCTTTAATAGTGGCCCTCTCTTGTCCTTTTTGCCTTAATTCTCAGCTTCTTGCCTAGCTCCCCAGAATCAGCAGAACCCTAAGAGAAAATAATGTCAGCTTAGCTCTCCATGCTTTCCCTCTGATAGTATTTGCCACTTAGTTTTTGGTAGCCTTAGCACTCTCCAGTACATTCAAACAAGTGTGTCTATGTATCTGGCTTTTCTACTTGTTCTTGATGAGAGCATTAGTCTACTATAAGCTACTCAGTTATATCAAAACCAAAAAGCTAGAGTCTAATGTGTTCGTATCTTTTTAAAAATAATGCTTCTTGGCTGGGCACAGTGGCTCACAGATATAATCCCAGCACTTTGGGAGGCTGGGGCAGGCAGATCACCTGAGGTCAGGAGTTCGAGATCAACCTAGCCAACATGGTGAAATCTTGTCTCTACAAAAAATACAAAAATTAGCCAGGAGTCGTGGTGTGTGCCTGTAGTCCCAGCTACTTGGAGGACTGAGGTAGGAGGATCACTTGAACCCGGAAGGCGGAGGTTGCAGTGAGCTATGATCGTGCCACTACACTCCAGCCTGTGTGATAGAGCGAGACCTTGTCTGAAGTAAAATAAAATAAAATAAACGTTCTTGAATTTACAAAACAAAATGATAACACAATCTAATGGTCATTGACTCTCAAAAAATGAAAAATTCAAAAGATAACTTTAAAACATTAGCAATTAAGACCATCAGGACATCTATAGGAATTAAGCCAAGTGGTCAGTATTAACATCAACAGTGGAAAGTCATATTGATTGTATGTGCCCTTGATACGGTGTGATCACAGTAACAATTTACCTCTGTGGCCTTCCGCCGAAAAACTTTTTACCCCAGTCTAGCCATGAGAAAAATATCAGTCAAATCTCATTTGACAATCTACAAAATACCTGACCAGTACTGTTGAAAACTGTCAAGATCATCAAAACCAGTGAAAGTCCAGGCCGGGCACGGTGGCTCATGCCTGTAATCCCAGCACTTTGGGAAGCCGAGGCGGGCGGATCACAAGGTCAGCAGTTCAATACCAGCCTGGCCAACATGGTGAAACGCTGTCTCTACTAAAAATACAAATATTAGCCAGGCGTGAGGGTGCGCGCCTGTAATCCCAGCTACTCAAGAGGCAGGGGAATCACTTGAACCCGGGAGGCAGAGGTTGCAGTGAGTCAAGACCGCGCCACTCCGCTCCAGCCTGGGTGACAGAGCAAGACTCCGTCTCTCTCTTTTTTTTTTTTTTTTTTT
>NW_016806834.1:2032414-2040662 GCF_001698545.2 Rhinopithecus bieti | reverse complement strand
AAAAGGACATTAGGTTAAAAAAAAAAAAAAAAACCTGAGGAAATCTAAAGTATGGACTTTTCATAATTATCAATATTGGTTCATTAATGTGACAAATGTATCATACTAATATTAGATGTTAATAATAGGGAAAATTGGATATAGGGTATATAGGAACTATCTTTGCAATGATTTTCTAACACCTAAAACTTCTTTTACAACAAATTGTATTTTTGTTTTGAGATAGGGTCTCTCTTTGTCACCCAAGCTGGAGTGCAGTGGTGTGATCACTGCTCACTGCAGCCCTGACCTCCTGGGCTCAAGCAGTCCTCCTACCTCAGCCCCCTGAGTAGCTGGCACTACAGGCAGCTGGGACTACAGGCACATGCTACCATGCACAGCTAATTTTTTATTTTTTTGTAGAGACAGAATCTCACTGTGTTGCCCAGGCTGGTCTTGAAATCCTGGCTTCAAGTGATCCTCCTTGCCTCAGCCTCCCAAAGTGCTGAGATTACAGACATGAACCACCAGACCCAGCCCCTGTTTTTTAAAACAATAGCCTTTGACCTCCCAGGCTTTGTTTTATTTTTGGATTTGATTATTATTATTATTATTATTTTTTGGTCTGTCTCATTTCTTGCTGTATCTCCAGTACCTAGAAGATACATTTAGGTTTTCAATAAATATTGGTTGGTTGGATAGATAAACAGGAGCAAGGGAATAGAAAATACAGATAACTGCTAGGTTTCTAACTCAGGCAACTGTGTGGACGGTAATACTCACTTAGGGAGTATAAAAAGCAGAAACTAGAAACTCCTGCATGCTTGACAGATGATATATTATCTTGTTTTGTGCCAGCAATGTACGTGGTTAATAATAATCAGAAAATCTAATCAGAGCCAAAATGGGTGGCCAGAGATGGTAGTGTATGCCTGCAATCCTAGCATTTTGGGAGGCTGAGGTGGGAGGATCACTTGAGCCCTGGAGTTCAAGGCTAGCCTGGATAACATAGCAGGACCTCATCTCATTTAAGAAAATAAAATTTTATTTAAAAAAAAAGAGGGGGGCGGCCAAGCACGGTGGCTTAAGCCTGTAATCCCAGCACTTTGGGAGGCTGAGGCGTGTGGATCACTTGAGGCCAGGAGTTCGAGACCAGCCTGGCCAACATGGTGAAACCCCATCTCTACTAAAAGTACAAAAATTAGCCAGGCATGGTGATGTGTTCCTGTGGATCCAGCTACTTGGAAGGATCACTTTAGCCCAGGAGGCGGAGGTTGCAGTGAACTGAGATCATGCCACTACACTCTAGCCTGGGTGACAAAGTGAGACTAACTTTTTGGTCTTTTTCCAAGGAGTAAACTCCTTTTTTCTCTTTTAGGCATATAAAACTTTTGCTAACCGAGTAAACAATTTAAAGAAGAAGTTGGATCAATTGAAGTCAACCCTTCCAGATCCTGAAGAATCACCAGTTCCTTCCCCAAGCATGGATGCTCCCTCCCCGACTGGTTCTGAGTCTCCTTTTCAGGGAATGGGAGGTGAGGAATCCCGGTCACCAACCATGGAGAGTGAGAAATCTGCCACACCTGAACCCGTGACAGATAATCGTGATGTGGAAGACATGGAACTCTCAGATGTGGAAGATGATGGGTCAAAAATCATTGGTATGTCCTTATGTGATTAATAGACAACTTATTCCTTATCTGTTTTGCCTTCCCAACAATGAATACGTCACAGGCAGGTATTGAAAGATAGTTCATTTCTTAAAAGATAGACCACCAAGGTAGCATTATAGTCTCTAGAGCAGTTGTTGAGGATTTGATATGCCAAATGTGTTAAGAATCATTGCTCGTTATCTGCATTGTTAAAATGGTAGCTACTAGGCCATGGGCGGTGGCTCATGCCTGTAATCCCAGCACTTTGGGAGGCCGAGGCAGGTGGATCACCTGAGGTCAGGAGTTCAAGACCACCCTAGCCAACATGGTGTAACCCTGTCTTTCCTAAAAATACAAAAATTATCCGGGTGTGGTGGCAGGTACCTGTAATTCCAGCTACAAGGGAGACTGAGGCAAGAGAATCGCTTGAACCTGAGAGGCAGAGGTTGCAGTGAGCTGAAATCATGCCATTGCACTCCAGGCAGGTGACAGAGCGAGACTCCATCTTGGGGAGATGGTGTGGGGAAAGTAGCTACTAGCTACCTGTGACTAAGCATTTGAAATGAAGATTGTCCAACTTGAGACGTGCTGTAAATATAAAATACACATTGAGGCCAGGTATAGTGGCTCATGCCTGTAATCTCAGCACTTTGTGACGGTGAGGTGGGCAGATTGCTTGAGTCCAGGAGTTTGAGACCAGCCTGGGAAACATAGCGAAACCCCGTCTCTACAAAAAATATAAAAATTAGTCAAGCGTGGCGGCATGTGTCTATAGTCCCAGCTGCTGGAAAGGTTGAGGCAGGAGAATCACTTGAGCCTGGGAGGCAGAGGTTGCAGTGAGCCAAGATCATGTCACTGCACTCAGCCTAGATGACAGAGAGAGACCCTGTCTCCCCAAAAAAAAAAAAAAAAAAAAAAAAAAACACCAGACACATTGGAGTCCAGAAACTAGGCCGAGCACGGTGGCAAAAACTTAATACTCTCCCAAAGAGTTAAAATATCTTTTTTTTTTTTTTTTTTTTTTTTTTTTTTTTTTGAGACGGAGTTTTGCTCTTGTTGCCCAGGCTGGAGTGCAGTGGTGCGATCTCCGGCTCACCGCAACCTCCGCCTCCTGGGTTCAAGTAATTCTCCTGCCTCAGCCTCCCGAGCACCTGGGATTAATAGTTCGAGTGCTGTAGGCACTTGTTAGGGAAGTAGCAATAAGAGTGATAGACAGGGCTCAGGCGTTGGTATATGATGTGTTTGCGGTTTCGATGATAAGATCTTTGGAGTAAAAACCTGTAAGGAATGGTATTCCTGCAAGTGCTAGGCTACCAATGGTGAGAGAGGTTGAGGTAAGGGGTATTGTTTTAAATAACCCCCCTATTTTTCGAATGTCTTGTTCGTTATTTAGGTTGTGAATAATAGACCCAGAGCAGATGAATAGTATAGCTTTGAAGAAGGCATGGGTGCAGATGTGTAGAAATGCTAGGTATGGTTGGTTAATACCAATAGTGACTATTATTAATCCTAGCTGGCTTGAGGTGGAGAAAGCTACGATTTTTTAAATATCATTTTGGATTACAGGCATGTGCCACCACACTGGGCTAATTTTGTATTTTTAGTAGAGACAGGGTTTCTCCGTGTTGGTCAGGGTGGTCTTGAACTCCCAACCTCAGGTGATCCGCCTGCCTCAGCCTCCCCAAGTGCTGGGATTACAAGCGTGAGCCACCGCGCCAGGCTTAAAATATCTCATTAATAATTTTTATATTTATAACACTGAAATGAAAATATTTGGGATATATTAGGATGGATAAAATAGATTTTTTAATTACATGTTTCTTTTTATTTGTTTGTTTTTAAAAGAGAGAGAGTCTCCCTCTGTTACCCAGGCTGGAGTGCAGTTGGGCAATCTCAGTTCATTGCAACCTCCATCTCCCGGGTTCAAACGATTCTCCTGCCACAGCCTCCCGAGTAGCTAGGACTGATTTTAGGTGCATACCACCACACCTGGCTATTTTTTGTATGTTTAGTAGAGACGAATTTTCCCCATGTTGGGCAGGCTGGTCTCAAACTCCTGACCTCAAGTGATCCGCCCGCCGCAGCTTCTCAAAGTGCTGGGAGGTGGACTTGAGCCACCATGCCTGGCCCTGGTTCTTTTTTTTTTTAATTTGGCTGCTGGAAAATTTAAACTTACATATGTGGCATATGTGGCTTAAATTGTATTCATGTTAAATAGCACTGTTTTGGGATGAGGGGTCACTTATACTGGAATTCCTTATTCTCTGTCACTTTTGACCATCAAGAATTCCAAAGTCAGTTTGTTAATCACACTTTCAGAAACAACCTGAATTGGTGAATTGTTTCTCTTGTATCCCCAGCCTTTATAAATCTTATTAGATAATTTGACTCCTGTTGAATTTAATGCATTATTGATATAGCCTTTAAAACATTAAAAAGAATTATTCAAGGTGATCAAGAGTTAAAACGTTGTAGTTTCAAATTAGTTAGTGCCTGATTGCACCCCCCAATAGGGCAATTTCAGGAAGCCAGAGGAAAATACAGTGAATACTGTAGAGGTTCTGTTTCTAAGAACAGAAGTTCTTGGAAAGTTCTCAGGTTAATAACATACTTCTTCAATTGTACAAATTTAACACACAAATACTAAGAAAATGCAAAGGAATCACTGAAAAGTAAGATACAAGATAAATCCTGGAAATTGCTTTTTTTCTTGTTTTTTGTTTTTTTTTTTGAGACAGGAGTCTCGCTTTGTTGCCCAGGCTGGAGTGCAGTGGTGCAATCTCGGCTCATTGCAACCTCTGCCTCCTGGGTTCAAGCGATTCTTGTGTCGCAGCCTCTGTAGTAGCTGGGATTATAGATGCCTGCCACCACACCCAGCTAATTTTTTGTATTTTCTGTGGAGGCAGGGTTTCACCATGTTGACCAGGCTGGTCTCAAAATCCTGACCCCATGTGAGCCATTGTCCCTAGCTGGAAATTGCTTTTAAGCAGATATTAAAGGTGGGAATTATCATAAATTACAAAGAGTATGACTTTTTCAAAAAAGCATGAAGTGAGTCGTCGTTTTCTCTAAAGTAGTGCCTTTTCCCCCAAATCCAGAAATATTAGGACATGTTATTTCATATAGGAAGCAAAGTCTGGAAAGTAGTAAGATGTAATATCTCTTTTCTTTGTTGAAACAGTTGAGGACAGGAAGGAAAAACCTGCAGAGAAGTCAGCTGTATCCACTTCTGTACCTACAAAGCCAACAGAAAATATCTCAAAGGCCTCTTCATGTACCCCAGTGCCTGTGACCATGACAGCAACTCCACCTCTTCCAAAGCCTGTGAATACTTCTCTTTCCCCTTCCCCAGCATTGGCTTTGCCAAACCTGGCTAATGTGGATCTGGCAAAGATCAGTTCCATCCTAAGCAGTTTGACGTCAGTCATGAAAAATACTGGTAAGTAAGCCCAGTAAAGAGGATAAAAAATTAGTTTCCATCTTTTTAAATTGAATCATAATCTGTTTTGGGGAGGGTTGTTGTAGTTGTTGCTGTTGTTGTTTAGACAGAGTCTTACTCTGTCTCCCAGGCAGGAGGACAGTGGTGCAATCTTGGCTCACTGCAACCTCTGCCTCCTGGGTTTAAGTGATTCTCCTGCCTCAGCCTCCCAAGTAGCTGGGATTACTGGCACCTGCCACCACACCCGGCTAATTTTTGTGTTTTCAATAGAGACGGGGTTTCACCAAGTTGGCCAGGCTGGTCTCGAACTCCTGACCTCAGGTGATACACCCACCCTCGGCCTCTCAAAGTTCTGGGATTACAGGCATGAGTCACAGTGCCCGGTCTGTCATTGATTTTTTTTTTAATTAATTTTTTTTTTTTTTTTTTTTTTTTTTTTTTTTTAGATAGAGTTTCAGTCGTGTTACCCAGGCTGGAGTGCAATGGTGCAAACTCAGCTCACTGCAGCCTCCATCTCCCAGGTTCAAGCAATTCTGCCTCAGCCTCCCAAATAGCTAGGATTACAGGCATGTGCCACCATGCCCGGCTAGTTTTGTATTTTTGGTAGAAATGGGATTTCACCATGTTAGCCAGATTGGTCTTGAACTCCTGACCTCAGGTGATCCACCCATCTTGGCCTCTCAAAGTGCTGGGATTATAGGCGTGAGCCAGCGCACCCAGCTAAATTAGTTGTTAAATTAAAAAATAAAACAATCCAATAATGGGTCATTATAGAAAAATTAGAAAATAAGCAAAGAGAATGAAGTAAATATCTAGGCCAGGTGTGGTGGCTCATGCCTGTAATCCCAGCACTTTGGGAGGCCGAGATGGTAGATTACCTGAGGCCAGGAGCTTGAGACCAGCCTTGGCAATATAGTGAGACCCTATCTCTAAATAAAAAATGAAAAATGAAAAAAAAATTTTAATAAATATCTATAATCCCGTTACCCCAAAGGAACCACTTGTGTTTACCCTTAAAAGTATATGTGTATATGAATATTTTGGAGAATTAAATATTTGTAACAATTTTTTAAAAAGTAATTTAAGTATGTTGCATATACTGTTTCAAAACTAGCTATTTAAAAGTTAATTACATATCTTGACTGTTTTTATGAATCATTAAATATTTATCTACATCATTTTTAATAGCTGCATAGCATTTGGTAACTTATCTAATCCTTTATTATTAGGCACTTAGTATGTTTCCAGTTTTTTACTGTTATGAAGAATACTGTAGGGCCAGGTGTGGTGGCTCACGCCTGCAATCCCACCACTTTGGGAGATGGAGGCAGGTGGATCACTTGAGGCCAGGAGTTCGAGACCAACCTGGACAACTTCGCAAAACCCCATCTCTACTAAAAAAACAAAAATTAGGCCAGGCGTGGTGGTTCACGCCTGTAATCCCAGCACTTTGGGAGGCCAAGGCAGGTGGATCAGCTGAAGTCAGGAGTTCGAGACCAGCCTGGCCAACTTGGTGAAACCCTGTCTACTAAAAATACAAAATTTAGCCGGGCATGGTGGCATGCGCTTGTAGTCCCAGCTACCTGGGAGGCTGAGGCAGGACAATCGCTTGAACCTGGGAGGTGGAGGTTGCAGTGAGCCAAGATCACACCACTACACTTCAGCCTGGGCGACTGAGCAAGACTGCGTCTCATAAAAAAGAAAAAATTAGCCAGCTGTGGTGGCACATACCTGTAATCCCAGCTACTCAGAAGGCTGAGGCATGAGTATCATTTGAACCCAGAAGGCAGAGGTTGCAGTGAGCCAGGATCAAGCCACTGCACTCCAGCCTGGGCGACAGAGCAAGACTCTGTCTCAAAAAAAAAAAAATACTGTAAATGATAAAAATTTTATGAATAACCCTTTGAAAGAGCTAAGTATATAACACTTTTTAATGTAATTTTGTTAATTATTTTTTATTTTTTTTGAGAAAGAGTCTTGCTCTGTCCCCCAGACTGCTGGAGTGCAGTGGCACAATCTCAGCTCACTGCAAGCTCCGCCTCCCGGGTTCACGCCCTTCTCCTGCCTCAGCCTCCGGAGTAGCTGGGACTACAGGCGCCCACCACCACGCCCAGCTAATTTTTTGTATTTTTAGTAGAGACAAGGTTTCACTGTGTTAGCCAGGATGGTCTCGATCTCCTAACCTCATGATCCGCCCGCCTCAGCCTCCCACAGTGCTGGGATTACAGGCGTGAGCCACCATGCCCGGCTGTTTATTTATTTATTTTGAAACAAGGTTTCACTCCGTCACCCAGGCTGGAGTGCAGTGGTGCAATCATGGCTCACTGTAACCTCAAACTTACGGGTTCAAGTGATCCTCCCACCTGAGCCGTTGAGTAGCTGAGACCACAGGTGTACGCCAACACATCTGGCTACGTTTTGTGGGTTTGTTGATAGAGACAGCATCTTACTATGTTATCCAGGCTGATCTTGAACTCCTGGGCTCAAGCGTTCCTCCCATCTTGGCCTCCTAAAATGTTGGGATTACAATCTTGAGCCACTGCACCCAGCCCGAAATTTTTTAAATAAATTTTGCCAGCCATGGTGGGATACCGTGTAGTCCCAGCTACTCGGGAGGCAAAGGCAGGAGGATCATTTGAAGCCAGGAATTCCAGGCTGTGTAGTTCACTGTGACCACGCCTGTGAATAGCCACTGCACTCCAGCCTGAGCAACACAGTGAGACCACATCTCAAAAACTAAATAAAAATAAATAAAGTCTTTTAATATATTATGACTAAATTGATATCCAAAAAAGTGCTATTTTATATGACTAATACATGAAAGTTTCTGTTGTTCCTTACCTTCTCCAGTGACTTGCCTTGTGGAGTCTACAAATCCAACCTTAAAAGTTGTTTAATTTCCATTTCTTCTATGAAAGATGTTAAAATTTTTTTCCTTTGCTTATCACTTATGTTTCTTTGTGAAATATCTGTTCATTTTTTTTATCTTTTTTTAAATATCAAATGTTTTTCTCTTTATATATTTTATTTCCAGTTAAAGATCAACCCAGTGTTTTAAAATGTAAAAATATAAAGGAAATTTCTTAAATAATCTCATTTTAAAAGCTGTTTCAGGCCGGGCGCGGTGGCTCAAGCTTGTAATCCCAGCACTTTGGGAGGCCGAGACGGGCGGATCACG
>NW_016806834.1:2010075-2031938 GCF_001698545.2 Rhinopithecus bieti | reverse complement strand
AAAAAAAAAAAAAAAAAAAAGCTGTTTCAAAAGCACATAACTGCCGGGCGCAGTGACTCACGCCTGTAATCCCAGCACTTTGGGAGGCCGAGGCGGGTGGATCACGAGGTCAGGAGATCGAGACCACCCTGGCTAACACGGTGAAACCCCGTCTCTACTAAAATACAAAAAATTAGCCGGACGTGGTGGCGGGCGCCTGTAGTCCCAGCTGCTCGGGAGGCTGAGGCAGGAGAATGGCGTGAACCCAGGAGGCGGAGCTTGCAGTGAGCTGAGATTACGCCACTGCACTCCAGTCTGGGTGACAGAACGAGACTCTGTCCCCCCCACAAAAGAAAAAAAAAGCACATAATTTACCAGTCACATAAAATTATGCAGTGACTGAGTTATACAACTGTAGTGGCTCTCAGCGTCCAGTCAGCCAGCAGTATTTATTGAGTACCTACAGTGCTCTAAGCTGTAGGTGCCATTTGGTGGAGAAAAAAGAAATATTGTCCAGGTGTGGCGGCACACGCCGTTAATTGCCAGCATTTTGGAAAGCCAAGGTGGGAGGATCACTTGAAGTCAAGAGTTCAAGACCACGCGGGGCAACATAGCAAGACCCTGTTTCTGTTTTTTAAAAATAAATAAGAAATATTGGGGCTCTCAAAACTATGCAAATCACTTAATACTTGTTTGTTTTTTTGAGACGGAGTCTCACTCTGTCTCAACTCTTGTCTCACCGCAACCTCTACCTCCTGGGTTCACCTCCTGCCTCAGCCTTCCAAGTAGCTGGGATTACAGGCGCCTGCCACCACACCCGGCTAATTTTTTATTTTTAGTAGAGATGGGGTTTCCCCATGTTGGTTGGCTGGTCTCAAACTTCTGACCTCAGGTGATCCGACTGCCTCGGCTTCTCAAAGTGCTGGGGTTACAAGTGTGAGCCACCTCGCCCGGCCAATACTTGTTTGTTTTAATGGTGTTCCAAGTAAAAGGAGATAATCTTAATCTTTTCAGATTTTTTTTTTTTTGTACATGTCATGTTATGATGGACCATTTGTGGATCAACCACAGAAGAATTCCTGTTAATTATATCAAACTCATTGAAGTGAGTGGAAAGTATGGGGAATTGAAGTCATTTTGAATTGCATTTTCTTGAGTTCATCTTTCTGCCACCAGGGGTCAGTCCTGCATCAAGACCTTCTCCAGGAACTCCCACCAGCCCCAGCAACCTCACCAGTGGCCTGAAAACACCTGCACCTGCCACGACAACATCTCACAACCCTCTGGCAAATATCCTCTCCAAGGTGGAGATCACCCCAGAGAGCATTCTGTCTGCACTTTCCAAAACCCAGACACAGTCAGCCCCTGCACTGCAAGGTAACTGACATGTGCCAGAGGGACTCGAATTGTGAATGTTTGTCTCTGGCTTAAATTAATCCTGGATTCCATTTCTGAGGAATCCAGAGCCATAAAATGTATAACACAGTTAATTCATTATTATTTTTATTTATTTATTTTTTAAGTTATTTTTTATTTTTGAGATGGAGTCTCACTCTGTTGCCCAGCTGGTGTGCAGTGGAGCAATCTCGGCTCACTGCAACCTCCACCTCCTGGTTCAAGTGATTCTCCTGCCTCAGCCTCCCTAGCAGCTGGGATTACAGACCTGCACCACCATGCCTGGCTAATTTTTGTATTTTTAGTAGAGATGGGGTTTCTCCATGTTGGCCAGGTTGGTCTCCAACTCCTGACCTCAGGTGATCTACCCACCCCAGCATCCCAAAGTGCTGGGATTATAGGCGTGAGCCACCATGCCTGGTGGTCATTCTTCTTTTTTTTTTTTTTTGAGATGGAATTTCACTCTTGTCGCCCATGCTGGAGAGCAATGGCCCACTCTCGGCTCACTGCAACCTCAGCCTCCCAAGTAGCTAGGATTACAGGCACCCGCCACCACGTCCATCTAATTTTTGTATTTTTAGTAGAGACGGGCTTTCATTATGTTGGGCCAGGCTGGCCTCGAACTCCTGACCTCAGGCAGTCTGCCCACCTCAGCCTCCCAAAGTGCCAGGATTACAGGCGTGAGCCACTGCGCCCATCCTATTCTTTTTATGTTTATCATCTGTGAGCGGACATCTGAAGAATTATAAAATGTCAAAGCTGAAAGAGACTAAGCATTATCTAGTCTAATCCCTTACTTTTCAAGTAAGGAAACTAAGGCTCAGTAAGGTGGTAAGACCTGCTTATGGTCACATACCTTTCTATTCAATATGAACCGAGATTGAAAGCCAGATTTCTTGACTGGAGTTCAGTATTATTTCACCTACATCATGACACCCTAGGGGCTGCATTAGTCCCAGCTTTTAATATAGGTTTATATATGTTGAGTTTTATTAATTTTAATGTTAACCAAAGCTAAAGACAATAGGAAAGGTCCATCTATTATCAAAAAATTTGGCCAGCCGCGGTCGCTCACACCTGTAATCGCAGCACTTTGGGAGGCTCCTCGCCTAAGGTCATCAGTTCAAGACCAGCCTGGCCAACATGGTGAAATGCCGTCTCTACTGAAAATATGAAAATTAGCCGGGTGTGGTGACGCACACATGTAGGTGTGCTGAGATCACATGAGCCGGGATCACGACACTGCACTCCAGCATGGGCGACAGAGCAAGACTCAGTCTCCCAAAAAACAAAAAAAATTTTTATGACGCTTCGGGAACATAGTGAAACCCTGTCTCTACAACAGAATTAAACATTAGCGCCAGGCGCAGTGGCTCATGTGTGTAATCCCAGCACTTTGGGAGGCCGAGGTGGGCAGATCACGAGGTCAGGAGATCAAGACCATCCTGGCTAACACAGTGAAACCCTGACTCTATTAAAAATACAAAAAATTAGACGGATGTTGTTGCGGGCACCTGTAGTCCCAGCTACTTGGGAGGCTGAGGCAGGAGAATAGTGTAAACCCAGGAGGCGGAGGTTGCAGTGAGCAGAGATCATGCCACTGCACTCCAGCCTGGGCGAAAGAACAAGACTCCGTCTCAAAAAAATAAATAAATAAATAGGCCGGGCGCGGTGGCTCAAGCCTGTAATCCCAGCACTTTGGGAGGCCGAGACGGGCGGATCACGAGGTCAGGAGATCGAGACCATCCTGGCTAACACCGTGAAACCCCGTCTCTACTAAAAAATACAAAAAACTAGCCGGGCGAGGTGGCGGGCGCCTGTAGTCCCAGCTACTCGGGAGGCTGAGGCAGGAGAATGGCGTAAACCCGGGAGGTGGAGCTTGCAGTGAGCTGAGATCCGGCCACTGCACTCCAGCCTGGGCGGTAGAGCAAGACTCCATCTCAAAAAAAATAAAAAAATAAAAATAAATAAATAAATAAGCTGAGCATAGTGGTGCATGCCTGTAGTTCCAGCTACTCAGGGGGCTAAGGCAGGAGGATCACTAGAGTCTTAGATGTAGTATTTTTGTTTTCAACTACCTATAATCTCTCTCATTTGACCCTTTCTGTTCAGCTGTACTAATTATGTTTTGTGCATGACACTGACTGTTTCTAACCTTTTTTCATAAATCTTTCCTACTCTCTACTCTCTTACACTCCAGATACCAACAAAACCCTTTTTAAGTACCGTAATATAATTACAAAATGAATTACAAATACCAGGATGGTATATTCAGCGTAGTGATTTACTCTGTATCAGTAGTCTCAACCAAAGGCCTCCAGGGAGGACACTTGGCATTATCTGGAGACCTTTTTAGTTGTCTCAACTGGGGTAATGGTAGGGCTGCTACTTAGGAGGATGCCTTTAGGAGGATGCTCCTAAATATCCTACAATGTGTGAGACAGCCCCCAACAATAAAGAATTATCTAGCCCAAAGTGTCAGTAGTGCTGAGGTTGAGAAACCCTGCTCTCTACGAAAGGAATGGTATAAAACAGTTTCCTAAACTGTTATGTAAGTGGATCATTCAAGCATATTATAGTGAGCTTTGTCTTGAGATACAGAAGAATTTTGTTACACAGAACTAAGTGTTATTAATAATCCACAGCCCCTATCTATTGGCATCAGCAATAAAGAATTGATGATGATTGCACCACATGTTGTGTACTACTAATATCAGGGACAATTTGAGAGTTTGACATGTTCATGCTTTCTCCCTTTTTATTTATTTATTTGTTTGTTTGTTTGTTTGTTTTTGAGATGGGGGCTTTCCCTGTTGCCCAGGCTGGAGTGCAGTGGTGTGATCTCGGCTCACTGCAACCTTCCGAAGTGCTGGGATTACAGGTGTGAACCACCACGCCTGGCCTATGTGGATTTTCTGATGAGGCAAAATTTGAACAGAACTCGGTTCCTTATCTAATGTGGAATTCTCTTTGACTTTTAAAAGGATTGTATCTAGCAACTTAAATAGATGTATTTCCTCAAAAACTGTTAACGAAATCCCAGAACTTTGTTCTGATTGTGTCATCCACAGCCCTAGGTATTGACGGATTTACAACACAAAAGAGAGAGACTTCAGGCCCAGTGTGGTGGGTCATGCCTGTAATTCCAGCACTTTGGGGAGGGGTGGATCACCTGAGGTCAGGAGTTCAAGACCAGCCTGGCCAACTGGGTAAACCTGTCTTTCCAAAAAAAAAAAAAAAAAATACAAAAAATTAGCTGGGCGTGGTGGCTCGCGCCTGTAACCCCAATTACTTGGGAGGCTGAGGCAGGAGAATCGCTTGAACCCGAAGGCAGAGGTTGCAGTGAGCTGGCCTGGGCAACAAGAGCAAAACTCCATCTCAAAAAAAAAAGAGAGACTTCAGTGGGCAAAGGAGCAGAGTATGACTTGTTATGATTAAAGAGCAAACTTTTGGCTGGACACAGTGGTTCATGCCTGTAATCCTAACACTTTGGGAGGCCGCGATGGGAGAATCACTTGAGGCCACGAGTTTGAGACCAGCCTGGTCAATATAGCAAAACCCCCATCTCTATTGTTTTAAGACTTTTAAAATAATTAAAAAAAAAAAAAAGATTGGAGAATTGGAGAAAAGTAATATTTAGTGGTGAGAGACAATTTTATCTATTACCAGAAATTTGAATAGTATATCTATCTTAAAAAGATGTTCTTTTGAAGAAGTTATCCCAAAATATCTGAAAATATGCTGAAATATCTTCTAAAATCATATTACATTATCATATATCACATTCTAATGTTTGAGGACTTCTGGGTTTTGGAGAGAACAAATGATACTAGAATTAAATCAGGCCGGGCACGGTGGCTCAAGCCTGTAATCCCAGCACTGGGAGCCGGAGGCGGATCACGAGGTCAGGAGATCGAGACCATCCTGGCCTAATACGGTGAAACCCCGTCTCTACTAAAAATACTAAAAACTAGCAGGCGACGAGGCAGGCGCCTGTAGTCCCAGCGTCTCGGGAGGCTGAGACAGGAATGCGTGAACCCGGGAGGCGGAGCTTGCGTGAGTTGAGACCGGCCACTTGCACTCCAGCCTGGCCGGCAGCAGACTCTGCTCAAAAAAAAAAAAAAAAAAAAAAGATAAAAAAAGAAAAGAATAAATCAGGCGGCATGTTGGCTCATGCCTATAATCTTAGCACTTTGGAGCTGAATGGAACAATCACTTGAGCCAAGATTTTTGAGACCAGCGGGCGCATAGTGGAGACCTATCTCTACAACTAATAACAAATTAGCTGGCATAAGTGGACACACACCTGTGTCCCAGCTACTTGCGGAGCTAAAGGCAGGAAAATCTTTGAGCCCAGAGGTTGAGGTTAGTGAGCTATTATACGCACGCACTCTACTCCAGCCTGGGTGAGAGCAAGATGCTTGTCCTCTTAAAAAAGAAAAAAAAAAAAAAAGGACCTATTAAGGCTGGGGATTAATTATGTGGCTACAGGGAACTCTTTGGAATGAAACTGGATTTTTTTTTTTTTCTTCAGGAGGATCTACACGAAACATTATTTCATTGTTTCGGATTTGTAGTTTGATAACAAAAGACCATACAACATATTAGAAATGGCTTAAATGTTACAGTGGAGGGGACTTGAAATCCTTAGATTAACCTGTAGAATATGGGTAAAACTGAATTTTGAGGAAACATTAATTGAAGTAAATCACATTAAGTAATTTCTTTAATCATATAATTACTCAAAGGACACAATTTTAGTGTATTCAGGACTAAAGCTATAAATGTGGTGAAATGTGTATAAATGTTATTTATTATTTACTTTTTTTTTTTTTTTTTTGCAGACGGAGTTCACTCTGTCACCCAGGCTGCGAGTGCAGTGGCCAGATCCAGCTCACTGCAAGCTCTGCCTACTGGTATACGCCATTTTCTACGCTCAGTCTCCGAGTAGCTGGACTTAACAGGTGCCCGCCACCATCGCCAGCTAGTTTTTTGTATTTTTTTTAGTAGAGACCGGGGTTTCCGGCGTTAGCCAGGATGGTCTCGATCTCCTGACTCGTGATCGCCATCTCGGCCTCCAATAGTGCTGGGATTAACAGGCCTGAGCACTGCGCCCGGCTAAGTTATTTTTAAATACAAGCCTCTTTTGTCCACCCAGGCTGAGTGCATGCCACATAGTGTTACTGTAACCTTGAACTGGCACAAGTGACCTCGCAGCCTCATCTCTCTGAGTAGCTAGGACGGCAGGCATGCCCATGATGCCCAGCTGATATTTTCAAATTTTTTAGAGACAGATTCTCACTATGTTCCCGGCTGGTCTCAACTCCTGGCCTCAAGCCGTCCTCCTGCTCTGGCCGCCAAAGATGCTAGGATTACAGGCATTGGACCACCATGCCCAGCCAAAAGTTTTCGTTGTGACAAGAAATTGGTAATTTTTAAAATTGATTGAAAGCCGGCGTGGGTGGCTCATGCCTGTTAATCCCAGCACTTTGGGAGGCCGAGGGCGGGTGGATCCACGAGGTCAGGAGAATTGAGACATCCTGGCTAACACGGTGAACCATCTCTACTTAAAAAAATACAAAAAATAGCAGACGTAGTGGTGGGCGCTAAGTCCCGCTGACTCGGGAGGCTGAGCGGAGATGGCGTGAACCTGGGAGGTGAAGCTTGCAGTGAGCCAAGATCAACGCACTCTGGCACTACACCCGTGGGTGACGAGCAAGACTCTTCTCAAAAAAAAAAAAACAAAGATTGAATATTATAGACCTCTTCTACCCTTCTTTTATCTTTTGTCAAATATTTTCTAAAAAATTTTCTACAGGAGCAGTTTGCTTTATTGAACTTCAGTCTTTACCCCGAAGAATTCTTTCTCAGTGCTTCTGAGAAAGTTTTGACTGCCAGTGAACACAGTTGAATTTCATCATTGTCAATCTGGACTAAATAATCCTTGGATTTTCCATGCTATAAAATGGGGATTGTGTGTTTTCTTGTGAAAGGACCAGTGTCCCTGGTGGTCTGTCTTTGTAAGTCTTTGTGGTGTATGTTTATTATAGATACATTTTACAACCAAAACTTGGATGGTTGAAAGCATTGTTTTCCAAAAAGTAACAACAGTCTACCAAGAGATGCTTCTTGAAAAAGGTGTTTCCTGTTCAGATAAATTTCTGATATTTGCATTTGCCTGTCTCCATCTTGAAAATAACAATGTATATTATTGCATTTGCCTGTCTCCCTCTTGAAAATAACAATGTATATTATTAGAGATAACTGTGGTTTGAAGGTTGGACAGGAAAGGTAGAACAGATCTGTTTGCATTTAGAGAAACATTTCCACAGATCAAACATTAAGAAATACTGGCTTAAAGTGTTGTTTGAAAAATAATTTTGCCTCCTTTCTTTTCCTGCTTTGCCTAACTTAAACTATGAATGATTCTGACATTAAAATCTCCCCTTCCTGTTGCCTTTTATTGTGCCACGTTGGGCTTATTTCTGGACTGTACTGGAAACATTTCAGTGATTTGCTCTTTATTGATAAATAGACCCAGTATTTTCTGTGACATTTAGCCATTGCTTGTTTGGTCTGGATTCCTTTTGGCCTTACACTTGTCTATCTGGTTCCCACCAAAATGAATGAGAATATCTGATTAGCCTACATTGTTTGCATTGCATGGTAGGGAGTTATTCTTTTTAACCCCTCTAATCTTTGTTTCTACAGGCCTGTCATCTTTACTTCAGAGTGTTACTGGGAACCCAGTTCCAGCCAGTGAAGCTGCCTCACAGAGCACTTCAGCCTCCCCTGCCAACACCACAGTCTCTACCATAAAGGGAAGAAATCTGCCCTCTAATGCCCAACCTTTTATTTCCAAAAGCTTCAACTATTCTCCTAACTCATCAACTTCTGAAGTCTCTTCAACCTCAGCCAGCAAGGCCTCAATTGGGCAAAGCCCAGGGCTCCCAAGCACTACTTTTAAACTACCGTCCAACTCTTTGGGGTTTACAGCTACCCACAATACTAGCCCTGCTGCCCCACCTACTGAAGTTACCATGTGCCAATCTTCAGAGGTCTCCAAGCCAAAGCTGGAGTCAGAGTCCACCTCCCCAAGCCTGGAAATGAAGATCCACAACTTCTTAAAAGGTAATCCTGGTTTCAGTGGCTTAAACTTAAACATCCCAATCCTGAGCAGTTTGGGGTCCAGCGCCCCATCAGAGAGCCATCCCTCAGACTTCCAGCGTGGCCCTACTAGCACCTCAATCGACAACATTGATGGAACCCCTGTACGGGATGAACGGAGTGGGACACCCACCCAGGATGAGATGATGGACAAGCCCACATCCAGCAGTGTAGATACTATGTCCCTGCTTTCTAAGATCATTAGCCCTGGTTCCTCAACACCCAGCAGTACAAGATCACCACCCCCTGGGAGAGATGAAAGCTACCCCCGAGAGCTCTCCAATTCTGTATCTACATATCGACCCTTTGGTCTGGGCAGTGAATCTCCCTATAAGCAGCCTCCTGATGGAATGGAGAGACCATCTTCCCTGATGGACTCTTCACAGGAAAAGTTCTACCCAGATACTTCTTTCCAAGAAGATGAGGATTACAGAGATTTTGAGTATTCAGGGCCTCCACCCTCTGCCATGATGAACCTAGAGAAGAAACCAGCCAAATCTATCCTGAAATCAAGCAAGCTGTCTGATACCACCGAGTACCAGCCAATTCTGTCCAGTTATAGCCACAGAGCCCAAGAATTTGGGGTAAAGTCTGCCTTCCCTCCATCTGTAAGGGCCCTCCTGGATTCTAGTGAGAACTGTGACCGTCTCTCATCTTCCCCTGGGCTATTTGGTGCCTTCAGCGTAAGAGGGAATGAACCTGGGTCTGACCGGTCACCATCACCGAGTAAGAATGATTCATTTTTCACCCCTGACTCCAACCACAATAGCTTGTCTCAATCTACCACTGGGCATCTCAGTTTGCCACAGAAGCAGTACCCAGACTCTCCTCACCCAGTCCCACATCGTTCCCTTTTCTCTCCGCAGAACACCCTTGCCGCTCCCACGGGTCACCCACCCACATCAGGCGTGGAGAAAGTCCTGGCCTCCACCATTTCCACCACGTCGACGATTGAATTTAAGAATATGCTTAAAAACGCCTCACGTAAGCCCTCAGATGATAAGCATTTTGGCCAGGCCCCCAGCAAGGGCACTCCAAGTGATGGTGTCAGTCTCCCAAACCTCACCCAGCCCAGCTTGACCACCACTGATCAGCAGCAACAAGAAGAGCACTACCGCATAGAAACGCGCGTCTCCTCCTCCTGCTTAGACTTGCCTGATAGCACAGAAGAAAAGGGGGCCCCTATAGAAACCTTGGGTTATCACAATGCATCTAATAGGAGGATGTCAGGGGAGCCAATCCAGACCGTAGAGTCCATCCGAGTTCCTGGGAAGGGAAATAGAGGACACGGGCGTGAGGCTTCAAGGGTGGGTTGGTTTGATCTGAGCACATCAGGTAGCTCTTTTGACAATGGCCCTTCAAGTGCCTCTGAGTTGGCATCCCTTGGGGGTGGGGGCAGCGGAGGCCTCACTGGCTTTAAAACAGCACCATACAAGGAACGGGCACCCCAATTTCAGGAGAGTGTCGGCAGCTTTCGTTCCAACAGTTTCAACTCAACATTTGAGCATCATCTTCCCCCATCCCCCTTGGAACATGGGACACCCTTCCAGAGAGAGCCAGTGGGGCCATCATCTGCCCCACCTGTCCCTCCTAAGGATCATGGTGGTATCTTCTCTCGAGATGCACCCACTCATCTACCCTCTGTGGATCTTTCGAACCCCTTCACAAAGGAGGCAGCCCTGGCCCATGCTGCCCCACCCCCTCCTCCTGGAGAGCACAGTGGAATTCCTTTCCCTACCCCACCTCCTCCTCCCCCTCCTGGGGAACATAGCAGCAGTGGTGGGAGTGGTGTCCCCTTTTCTACTCCACCCCCTCCTCCACCCCCTGTTGACCACTCTGGAGTTGTACCCTTCCCAACCCCACCACTGGCAGAGCATGGAGTGGCAGGGGCTGTGGCAGTATTTCCCAAGGACCATAGTTCCCTCCTTCAAGGGACCCTGGCTGAGCATTTTGGGGTACTCCCAGGACCCAGGGACCACGGGGGCCCCACCCAACGGGACCTCAACGGCCCTGGCCTTAGCCGTGTACGAGAGAGCCTGACCCTACCCTCCCATTCTCTGGAACACCTGGGCCCACCCCATGGAGGAGGAGGTGGGGGAGGCAGCAACAGCAGCAGTGGGCCCCCCTTGGGTCCCTCACACAGAGACACCATCAGCCGGAGTGGCATGATCTTACGGAGTCCCCGGCCAGACTTTCGGCCTAGGGAACCTTTTCTCAGCAGAGACCCGTTTCACAGTTTAAAGAGACCCAGGCCACCTTTTGCTAGGGGCCCTCCGTTCTTTGCACCAAAACGCCCATTCTTCCCTCCCAGGTACTGATGGAAACCAAGGGAAAGGCATTTTGAACAGTCTAGAGAACATTGGAAGTAGGAGTTTGGTTTATTGTTGTTTTTATTTGTTTTCTTTCTCGATTTTTTTTTATTATAACAAAGGGCCTCTCTTCCAAAGTAAGAAATCACATATGCTTACGTTTTACTATTCAATTCAATCCTCCCTCCCATTGCACTTATCTACCTTCCCCAAGTTGTTTGTATTAAAAAAAAAAAAAAAAAAAAAAAGTAAAGAAACACAACCAAAGCCACTTCATTTGGCTGGGGGGTTGGGGAGTGGGGAGGAAACAATCTTTATTTTATCCCATCTATTGAAGAGTATTATTACATTTGAAATAAAACTTCCATCAGTACAGATAACCACATGTGCAATGTTGGGATGTTATTTTGGGCTTGGCTTATCGAGTAGTCAATGGAAGGATTCCTGTTCCCTCTCTTTGCAGCTTAGAATGTGCTGTAGCCAGCTCGGCTCCCTTCCCTGTGTATCTGTGTCTGCTAACAGCCAAGAGATGTTGCAAGGGAGGAAATGTGGGAGATCTTGAACCTGTCAAGTTTATTTGTTTTGTTTCTAAAGGCATGTTGAAATTGAGTTCTTTATCCTTCTCCTAAAATCTTTTTTTAATCAGCCTCAAGGTTAAAATAAGGAGTGACTACAGTATATAAAATTAGGAAAGGAAGCATTAATGGTGTGATATGACCTGCCTGTTTTTTGTAAACAAGATAATAGGAAATGTTTTCAAGGTAGTTTCACATGTCTTGCACCAAGCTCATGCCTCTTGCTTTTCTTTTTTGACTTTCTTTATCTCCCTCAGTTTTTCTTCTGCTGTGGCCAGAAAGACAGTCACTAGAGTTGACTATTGACACAAAGGTGCAACAGAAATATTATCCCTGCATTTTTAAATATAAGAAGTAGACATTAATTTTACCACGGTGCCTCCCTAATGTAAGTGATTATTTATTGGTGGTTTTCAAAAAGGTTAACTATTTGTCTTTATCTTCCTTTTCCCCTTGCTTCAGTTGTGTTATTCACCCCTATTCTTGATATTTTAAAGGAGGAGACTCAGTAGCATTTTCCTTTATATTATACGCACGTGTCTATCCCATTTCAAGGCTCAAGTCTTACCCCCACCTCTTGCTCCCATTAGGAAATAAAGACCATTTCTGCCCTTAGTTGTTTTACATGCGAGATAAGTGCTTTCCTTCTCCCTGGACTGAAAGACTTGTTTGTATTTCTACATCTAGTACTTGGGAAATAGACAATCATCATACTTTGAGTGTTTATATCTTTAGGGACACTGAAAAGTAAATGTTGCTTTACTCCAATTTTTTTTTTTAATTTAGTATCTTACCCCAAGGCATACACACTGATAATCTCCAGTTAGATGAGTAAAACAGTATGTGCTTAGTTTTTCAGAGAATTCTAGCAAGTTTCATATTTTCTTCCAAGTTAGTGTAGAACTAACTATAGGAAGTATGGGGTTGCTTTTTCCTCCAGTGGAATATTACAGATGGGGGAGGGTGGGCAATGTAGTGACAGAAAATGAGTCTCTCGGAATGAACTTACTTTTCCGAGAAAGAGCAGCATAAACCAGATGCACATCATGATTTGGGAGTTTTTGTGTAATTTATTCTATTTATTTGGGCTCGCCATGTGTTCTGGGGTTAGGATGCTGCAGGTCATTCATCTTCCTAATGCCTGTCTGGTCTTAAAGCCAGCTGTTCTTTCTTTCCTTGACCCTCTCTGCCCTGTAGCTCTCCCCACAAAAATGCATGATACCACGATCTTATGTGTAGGATGGGGTATGTAGTGTAGCAAAGAAAAGAAAGTATAGTTATATTGAGTCCTAAGACATTTGTTAGGGAAAAGCATAAGAGAAAATGGGGTGGGGGTGGGGAAATTATATTTTACTTTCAAAATTGAAATAGGGTTTTTTTTTTCCAGAAATTAAATGGGATGTTTTTCATTCTAGAATAAAAGAATGTGAATTCTCTCTGCTGCTCTTGTTTAAGCTAAAAGTAGTGTTTACTTGAAAAGGCTCTCTGACCATTTAATTCTATCAGAAAATGTGGGGATGTCAGGCAAGTGGCTTCCTGAACGTTGGGGCGGGATAATTGTCCTCAAAAGTATGATGGTTAATACATGAAAGGAAGACTTTGTTGTACAGTTTCAAAGATGAGCTTTTAAGGAGTTGGGTTTTTGTGGGGTACTTTTTTGTTTTTTAAGCCACAAAATCCTCAATATGTTTGTTTTAGGATGGAAGTGAGGATTTGTATGAGACTGTCAGCTATTAATTTTAAGGAAATCTTAAAATTTACATTTACATCAGTTAATGAAGATGACAATGTGTATATATGTGATATAGTGAAACAAAAAAGACAGTTCTGGTATTCATAACATGAAAGAAAGGGGTTTTATTCTTTCTGTGTCTGTGATTTAAAACTCTGTGACCATGCTCTGACTTTTGTATTTCAACCTGAGTTCAAACAAATAAACAAGATATTTTTTAAAGAAAGCATAACATAGTGTGTCTTGGCAAGGACATGATTCATATGGCAGCAGAATGTGAGAAGTTGTAAGGTCCTTGGTACTCACTGTAAAATCACAGACAGAGAATTAGTAGGGGTTGTGAATACACTAGTACCACTTAAAGTTCAATGATACAGTATCAGAAATAGGGTCCTTAAGTATTTTGAAAGAGTTTACTCTTCAGGCAGCTTAGATGAGAGCTCTCTCCCTGCTCCCCTCTACCCTCTCAAAAGTTGAGAGTAAACAGAATTTGGTTTGATTCTAGGGAGGGGAAAATGAGCAGAGAATAGGACTTTTATAGTTTCCAATACCAGGAATAAAATGTTTGTGATATATATGGGGTACAGCAAACCTATCTAGATAATGTGAATACGATAAACTTCCTAATTGCAGGATATTCACTCTCAATCCTGAAGTTACCGGTTCCTGCCGAATTGAGCTTCAGCTGTTACTGTTTTGAAGCCGCTGTAAATTACTGCTTTCCCCAGATCCCCACTATTTTTTTAAATGGGCGGGGCGCCTGTTAAGATTTAAAATAGATATGTTGGATTGATATTCTCACGTGTTCAGTGTGAAAACAAAACAAGTACATGCTTTAGAAGCAACAACAATGAAATCCTTTTGAAATGTGTATTGATATCATTTAATAAAATAACTAGTTCGAAAGGTTTGACATTTTTCTTTGAGATGGGCTTGGACCAAGGGCCCCTGGCTTCCTGGTGAGTGCAAATAGGAGGGAACTTCTCAGGAGCTGAAACTGCTGCTTTGTGGAGTAGGCCTATGGTTGGAAAACCTAAGTTTTCTCCAGCAAAGACCCAACATGACTGTCCAGGGCCGAAGGTGAAACCAACTAGAGAATGCAGAAGGAAAAGCCTGGATATATCTCAGAAGATACGGTTGTATTGGCTTCTGGTCCAACGGTATGTGGGTGGGAGTAGTGGTGTGTGTGCCCACACATTTCTCAGGCACATACAGAGATACCACAGACCACCCACTTCGTGACCACTTGCACTTTACTCTCTTCCAGACATTCCTTTTTTTAAAAAAATCTTTGTCCCCAATATTTTGTTTTCCACTTTAATAAAGTATGGCTTCCTTTGTTGTGTGGTTGACTTTTCCCCTCATGTTGATCTTTTCCAGATGTCCCCTTTGACTTCTGCACTTAACGTCACTGAAGGCAATCTGAGCCTCTAAGATCTTTATGGCCTTGTGGGTTTTCTGTTTGATCCTTTGTGTAACTGAATTTTGGAAAGGGACAATGGATGGGTTCTAGATGTTCAGGGAGTGGTTGGTGAAGTGGGATATACTGTATTAATAATTTTTTGTGCATGTCTTCAAAAGACTGCAACTGTGAGCCAAGAAGCATTTTTAAAGCAAGCATAGAATTGCGGGTTTGGGGTGGTAGTAGGGATCCTTCTGGCCAATTCTTTACCCACATCTGTCCTTCTTACTGCATATTGGCAATCTGTTGTGCAGAAGCCACACTTAACCCTTCTGTCTTACCCCATCCCTTGTTCATAACCCAGTGAGGCTGGGTTGGAATGCTGGCTTTAAGGGGTAAAGAGGAATAGTCACTGCATCTGGGCCAGGCCTGGGTCACTGGCAGGGTAGAAGGCTCTAAATAGCAGCTTTGCTTACGTGAAGGTACGTGCATGTATCACCAGACACTTAACTAGCAGTGGCCTGGGAACACACCCAGCATGTAGGGTGTACGACTGTACTGGAATCTGGCTCACCCTTTTTTCCTTGTCTCTTGGGACCTTGACTTGCCCACCTGATTACCCCTAAAGAAGCAACAGCTTTGAGACTTCCTCATTAGGTTTTCTGGGCACGTTATTCATAATTTCCTCTGTCTACATTTTTTTAATGTAAGCCAATCTTGTACAGCAGGGATGAGTTATGTATGTAGACATAGCAATGCAAACACCATCAGAGTGGGTTTTGGAGTATTGGGGCGTTTCTCATACTTGTTTATGAGTAACTGTATGGACAAGTCCGGTCAGCTGCTGTTCACAATTGCTGAGTAATAATTCATTGAGACTGCATAGGCAAGGCTATGAGAGGGTCATCGGTAAGAGAGATATCGGCCCTTAAGTAAACATCCTATTCTATCTTCCCCGTGTAGAAGGCAATAGAAGCACTCTAAAGCAAAGAAGCAAGTGCAGTGTAAAACAGTATCAGTTACTTTTGACTTAACTGCTGGGGAAAGAAAGGAGAAGCCTTTACTTAGTTACAAGTTTGAGGGGAAGAAGATAAGAAGGCCAACATCTATGTAAAAGTTGATAATTGCAGTTACAGTCAACCCTCCTCGGTATCCATGAGGGATACCAGGTTCCAGGACCCCCATGGATACCAAAATCCACAGATGCTCAAGTCTCTTACATACAATGGCATAGTATTTATTTGCATATAACCTACACACATCATCCAGTAAATTTTAAATCATCTCTAGATTACTAATACCTAATACAATGTAAGTGCTATGTACATAGTTGTATACAGTATCGGTTTTGAAATTTGTGTTACTTCTTAATTATTTTTATTACCTCCCCCCTCCCAATACTTTTGTTCTGTGGTTGGTTGAAACCACAGATGCAGAATCCCCAGACAGAGCCAACCGTATATTTTCTTTTTTAAATTTTATGTTTTTCTATCCTTTGTTCACACCTAGGGAAGAATCAAAAATTGAGAATACAGATATGGATGGAGGGACTAGTGAGTTCTTCAATGCCAAGTGAGGAAACACAAATACAGGCTGGGTGTGCTGGCTCACGCTTGTAATCACAGCACTTAGGGAGGCTGAGGCGGGCAGATCACTTGAGATCAGGAGTTCGAGACCAACCTGGACAATATGACAAAACCGTGTCTACTAAAAATACAAAAATTGGGGCTAGGTGCGGTGGCTCACGCTTGTAATTCCAGCACTTTGGGAGGCCGAGGCCGGTGGATCACGAGGTCAGGAGTTCAAGACCAGCCTGGCCAACATGGTGAAACCCCATCTCTACTAAAATACAAAATTAGCTGGGCGTGGTGGTGCGTGCCTGTAATCCCAGCTACTCAGGAGGCTGAGGCAGAAGAATTGCTTAAACGTGGGAGGCAGAGGTTGCAATGAGCCATGATCTCACCACTGCATTCCAGCCTGGGTGACAGAGCAAAACTCTGTCTCCGGGGAGGGGGGCAGGAAATTAGCCAGGTGTGGTAGCATGCACCTGTGATCCCATCTACTTGGGAGGTTGAGGCAGGAGAATCACTTGAACCCGGGAAGCAGAGGTTGCAGTGAGCCAAGATCGTGCCACTGCATTCCAGCCTGGGCGACAGAGCGAGACTCCGTCTCAAAAGGAAAACACAAATGCAGGTTGCAGGTTTTTATGTTTGACTTGAGAGTTGGCTAAACCAGTCTACCCTGGACATGTTCAGGGTCATGGTAAATTGGATGTTCCAGCAATGTTCCTTCCTCATCCCCATTGTGCCCCCTTATTTTTGAGAATTACTCAAATCCTTTGCCACATGATTTGTGGGAGATGAGAGAAAAGACTTGAAACTTGCTACATTTTTCTTGGGGTGTTTCAGTTGGAATGGGTAGAAAGGAGACGGACAGCATCCCTTTCCTCTGTTTCTCCCTCCTCCCTGGCTAACAGTCCTTTGCACCTACAAGAGACAACACTTAAAATAGTCATTGCCAAGGGCAAAAGTGATTAGGAAATGATTTGAAATCTTGATTACTTAGAAGTGGGCCTCAGTTGTATGCAGGTTGAGCATGCCAAATCCAAAGTCCAAAATCTGACACCAACATGACACTCAAAGGAAATGCTCATTGGAGGATTTCAGATTTTTAGATTAGGGATGCTCAACCAGTAAGTATAATGGAAATACTCCAAAATCTGAAAAGATTCAAAATCAGACACTTCTGGTCTCAAATATTTCAAATAAGGATACTCAACCTGTATTTCCTTCTACAGATGTTATCTAGGATCTTCTTTTAGAGTACTTTGTCCTTCCCTTTGTTTTTTACTTTAGCATGGAACCTAAATGGACACATCCCTACCTAGACTAGCTCCTGTGTTTGACAGATCTCCTCTTATGCCCTGACCTGACAAATCAGTTGTGTAAGAGCTGGGGTGGGAGTGTCTGCTTTTTTTTTACAGCCCCAAGAGATGTTCTGGGAAGGGAAATCTTAGTAGAGATTTTAGGTGAGCCCAAAGTTTTGTTTTCAAAGTCAAAGTTCAATTTATCCATGCTCCTGACAGAAAGCTTTCACCTCTTTGCTCACTGAGCAAATGTCGCTGAACATTCTCTCCCATTGTGGCTTTTTTTTAATAGAGACAGGGTCATGCTATTTTGCCCAGGTTGGTCTCAAACTCCTGGGCTCAAGCAGTCCTCCTGCCTCAGCCTCCCAAAATCCTGGAATTACAGACATGAGGCACCGTTCCTGGCCACATTGTGGCATTTTATTTTATTGATTTTATTTTTATTTATTTTATTTTATTTTTTGAGATGGAGTACCACCCTTTTTTGCCCAGGCTGGAGTGCAATGGCGAAATCTCAGCTCACTGCAACCTCCGTCTCCCAGGTTCAAACAATTCTTCTGCCTCAGTCTCCCAAGTAGCTGGGATTATAGGCATGTGCCACCACGCCTGGCTAATTTTTTTTTTTTTTTTTTTTTTGTATTTAGTAGAGACAGGGTTTCACCATGTTGGTCACGGTGGTCTCAAACTCCTGACCTCAGGTGATCCACCCACCTCGGCCTCCCAAAGTACTGGGATTACAGGTATGAGCCATTGCGCCTGGCCTGATTTTATTTTATTTTATTATGTATGTATGTATGTATGTATGTATGTATGTATGTATGTGTGTATGTATTTATTTTGAGATGGAGTTTCGCTCTTGTCGCCCAGGCTGGAGTGCAATGGTGTGATCTCGGCTCATTGCAACCTCCACCTCCTGGTTCAAGCAATTCTGCCTCAGCCTCCCCTGTAGCTGGGATTACAGGCTACACCACCACACCCGGCTAATTTTTGTATTTTTAGTAGAGACGGAGTTTCGCCATGTTGGCCAGGCTAGCCTCAAACTCCTGGCCTCAGTGATCTGCCTGCCTTGGCTTCCCAAAGTGTTGGGATTACAGGCATGAGCCACCAGGGCCAGCCCTTTTATTTTTTAGAGACGGGGGTCTCACTCTGTTGTACATGCTGGAGTGCAGTGTTACAATCATAGCTCACTGTCACCCAACTCCTGGGCTGCAGCAACTCTCACCTCAGCCTTCTGAGTGGCTGGGACTACAGGCATGCACCACCACGCCCAGCTAATTTTTTTACTTCTTTGAGGATCATTTTCCTGTTTTAAAGGGCGTATACTTGACATAGTTGTTTTAGGAATTAAGTGAAATAGTGAAAGCATAGCACTGGGTGTTCAGTAGTATTCTAGGGTGGAGAGGCAACAACCCAAGTTTTAAGAATAGATGTTTCAAGCCAGGCGCGGTGGCTCACACCTGTAATCCCAGCACTTTGGGAGGCCGAGGTGGGTGGATCACCTGAGGTCAGGAGTTCAAGACCAGCCTGGCCAACATGGTGAAACCCTATCTCTACTAAAAATACAAAAAATCAGCCAGGCATGGTGGCGGGCACCTGTAATCCTAGCTACTTGGGAGGCTGAGGCAGGAGAATCGCTTGAACCTGGGAGTTGGAGGTTGCAGTGAGCCAAGATAGTGCCATTGCACTCCAGCCTGGGCAACAAGAGTGAAACTCCATCTCAAAAAACAAAACACAGGCTGGGTGCAGTGGTTCATGCCTGTAATCCCAGCACTTTGGGAGGCCAAGGTGGTCGGATCACAAGGTTAGGAGTTTGAGACACCCTGACATGGTGAAACCCTGTCTCTACTAAAAATACAAAAATTAACTGAGCGTGGTGGCACGTGCCTGTAATCCCAACTACTCAGCAGGCTGAGGCAGGAGAATCACTTGAACCCGGGAGGCAGAGGTTGCAGTGAGCCAAGATAGCGCCATTGCACTCAAGCCTCAGTGACAGAGCAAGACTCTGATTCAAAAAAAATGTTAGCTGGGTGTGGTGGCATGCACCTGTAATCCCAGCTAACTGGGGAGGCTGAGACAGGAGGATCACTTGATCTCAGGAGGAGGAGGTTGCAGTGAGGTGAGATCATGCCACTGTACTCCAGCCTGGGCAACAGAGCAAGACTCCACCTCAAGAAAAAAAAAAAAAAAGAATAGATGTTTCCTAGGCTGACTAACAGATTAAAATTCCCCAATACTAAGGCATATGCTAGTCACAAGTCCGAAGTTGTAGAAGAACCAGTAACTCATGAATTGGCCTTAGCTTGCTCTTGCACTTGCTTACTTGCTTGCTTGCTTCTTACAGAGGGCGGATGTAATAACTCAGCATTCATTCCTTCCTCCACTGCAACACAAGTTACATAGGTGATGATGTGGTAGTTGATTGATCGGCATCCCCTCAGCACCCAGCTCACTGCATTGCACACAGTAAGCAGTCAGTAAATGATGGATGAGTGTAAGGAGTTACCGTCTCAGGGTAGCCTGGTTATTTTACCATCCCTTTACTATTCTAATAAAAGAGGACAAGGTAGAATGATTAAAGGGATGATGTCAGTGTCTGTTTCCTTTGGAGCATCAAATCAATACCATGATTGGTATATACCCTTTCTGAATGCCATTTTAAAATTCTTAACTACCTTCTCCCAACCACACACACACAAGTTGTCTTCCTCTCCCACACTCTTGTCTCTTTCTCTTTGTATTTCAGGGTGTCTAACATACCAGAAGATGGACCCAAGATCCATAGAGGCGCTTGTGACTCAGATCAACTGCCCTCCCCAGGAAACCTGGTCTCTCTGGAAACCTTGATTAAACTGCTTTTTCTGACATCTCTTCCTCTACAACCCTTGATTGTATCACCATTGAAACTTCAGAACCAATTCTAACCATCCTCACCTCCAGGACTAATGGGAATTACTGACAGCCTGATGGCTACCCCCAAGTCAGTTTCCCTTCATACTTTACTACAAATCTGACCATGTTCCCACATTTACTGAGTAAACTTGATGAAATTTACCTAGTCCTGTGTCCTAGATGTATCAGGGAGAGGGAAGAGAAAGGATAAAGGGAGTTGAGAGCTGGGATAGGAATTAGAGGCAAAGGGCTTATGTAGGGAGCAGAGAGCTAAAATTCTAGTCAAGTACCTCTTTCTGAGGTGATGGGGGAGTATACTGGGAGTGAACTCTACTAGAGAAAGCATGGTATGGTAAAAGAGAACCAGGCTTGGATTCAGAAATCACCATCAGCACTTGCTGTTCGACCTTAAATTCCTCATCTGTAAGATTGAAAGGTCTCGGCCGGGCGTGGTCGCTCACGCCTATAATCCCAGCACTTTGGGAAGCTGAGGCAGGTGGATCACCTGATGTCGGGAATTCGAGACCAGCCTGATCAACATGGAGAAACCCTGTCTCTACTAAAAATACAAAATTAGCTGGGCCTGGGGTGGCACATGCCTGTAATCCCAGCTACTTGGGAGGCTGAGGCAGCAGAATCGCTTGAACCTGGAAGCCAGAGGTTGTGGTTAGCCGAGATTGCGCCATTGCACTCCAGCCTGGGCAACAAGAGCAAAGCTCCGTCTCAAAAAAAAAAAAAGAAAGAAAGAAAAAAGATTAAAAGGTCTGTAAAGTCCCTATAAGCACCATGAGTATAAAGGGACTCAAACTGACCTCTGCAGATTCTTGGTTCCAGATTTTTTTTTTTGAGGTGAAGTCTCACTCTTGTCCCCCAGGCTGGAGTGCATGGCGTGATCTTGGTTCACTGCAACCTCCGCCTCCCGGGTTCAAGCGATTCTTCTGCCTCAGTCTCCCTACTGGCTGGGATTACAGGCACCCGCCACCATGCCCGGCTAATTTTTGTATTTTAGTAGAGACGGGGTTTCACCATGTTGGCCAGGCTGGTCTAGAACTCCTGACCTCAGGTGATCCACCCGCCTCGGCCTCCCAAAGTGCTGGGATTACAGCGTGAGCCACCGCGCGGCTATCTTTGCTCCAGCTTTAAAGTGGTTACATTTACCTGTAGTCTCAGCTACTCCCTAGGCTGAGGTGGTCAGTTGAGCCCAGGAGGTCGAGACTGCAGTGAGCCATGATTGTAACCCTGCACTCCAGCCTGGGCAACGGTGAGACCTAGTCTCAAAAATAAAAAATAAAACTGTTACACTCATTTATCATAATAGCTTCTTGTTGCTTTTGCCCGTTACCAAAAACCACAGGCCACACTAGACGATTTACATAAAATTTAACTCAACAATTGGGAGTAACGCTATTCTCATTTTATAGCTGAGAAAATTGAGGCTTAGAGAAATTAAGTAGGTCAGGCAAGGTGGCTCACGCCTGTAATTCCACAACTTTGGGAGGCCGGGAGTGGGTGGCAAAGGGCGGGGGTTGCTTGAGCCCAGGAGTTCGAG
>NW_016806834.1:1995800-2007161 GCF_001698545.2 Rhinopithecus bieti | reverse complement strand
CACCCCCCGCCCCCAACCTCCATCCCGGGTCTCTATTAAATAAATGAGAAGTTAAATAATCTTCCCAAAATTACATAGTTAATGGCAGATCCAGAATTTACACAAGGTCTAGTTCCCCAGTCTATGCTCTTTTTTTTTTTTTTTTTAGACAGAGTCTCACTCTGTCGCCGGGGCTGGAGTGCAGTGGCCGGATCTCAGCTCACTGCAAGCTCCGCCTCCCGGGTTCACGCCATTCTCCTGCCTCAGCCTCCGGAGTAGCTGGGACTACCAGGCGCCCGCCACCTCGCCCGGCTAGTTTTTTTGTATTTTTTAGTAGAGACGGGGTTTCACAGTGTTAGCCAGGATGGTCTCGATCTCCTGACCTCGTGATCCGCCCGTCTCGGCCTCCCAAAGTGCTGGGATTACAGGCTTGAGCCACCGCGCCAGGCCCAGTCTATGCTCTTAAGTTTTGTTACTTGCTGTAAGAACCATGTAAAATAAAACGTATAGTTAAAGGGAAATTACTAACTACCATTTCCTGTCTGTTTTTCTCCCACTCTCGCCCTCAAAAGTTCACCTACCCTTGTCCTCAAAGCCACAGGACGCATAATTGCTATTTTTGGGTTTCAGCTGAAACGCCGCGGGTCTGGGGACGGATAGCGACGGTGTGTTACACTTTCGGTCTTCCGGTCAGCCGGAACCACTCACACCGCTGCTCGTGCTGTGTGGGGTGTACCTCTTCGGAGTTCCTGGAGGTGGTGCCAGACTAGAGTGGCAGCTGTAGTAACCAATAGACACGGACTTTGTTGGACCAGAAACCAATGAAGAATTATGTGTAGGAGAAGCGGCGATAATCTGAGGATGTAGGCACGGGTGTGAAGGAACATGGGACTGTATCAGAGGTGGCGGCGGCTCCGGCTCCAAGGTTTACAGGCTTGCAGGCTACACACGGTGCGTGAGGCACCCCCAAAGTTCCGATCCTCATCAGACCCAGCCCAGCCGAAGCCCCCAAATTTTTATGTTAACCCAGCCTCACGCCACTCCTCCTCTCCCTGGTCCTCGGAGTCCCCAGAAAAGGTCTCATATTTAAACTCGTTATCTAATTCTCGAGTTAGCGGTCTGGGGAGCGCAGAGCTTGAAGGGCCCCCAGCGTAGGGCCTGTATCACCCAGTCCCCTTAAAGAGTAGGAATTCGGACGAAGTCCTCTTTACCATCCCAAAGTGCCATCATCCCCAATTCTAAGAAAGAATGATGGGACGTGTGTTAACCTGCTAATATATCTTTCCCTCCAGGCAGTTGTGTGGACCCCTCCACGCTGGTTGGCAGAGCGGCTTGGCCTTTTTGAGGAGCTGTGGTCTGCTCAGGTAAAGAGATTAGCAAGCATAGCACAGAAGGAACCCCGGACTATTAAGATAACACTTCCTGGAGGCCAGAAAATTGATGCTGTGGCATGGAACACAACCCCCTACCAACTAGCCCGGCAGATCAGGTAACAGGCCCATCCTGTAAGTACCAGGATTATCCTTCTGCCCTTTTACTTTCTCTTCACTTGAGCAGGGGAAGAAAACTTGGTCTGCTTGTTTCTGTTCCATCCCCATCAAGATAACCTTTCCCGAAGATTTTGTTTTTGTTTTTTTGTTGTTGTTGTTGTTTTATAGAGACAGGGTCTCTCCACGTTACCCAGGCTAGTCTTGAACTCCTGGGCGCAAGCAATCCTTCCATTTCAGCCTTCCAAAGTGCTGGGATTACAGGCATGAGCCACCAAACCTGGCCTGATATTTGTTTTATCTGTATTAGTTTCTGCATCAGAGTCTCTGTCCTTTCATTGGAGAAAGAAATGAAAGCTTCTGTTGCTCTGGTAACTCATTTCACCTTTGCAAGTTTACAGTTGCTGAGAGATGAGCAACTTTCTCCCCACTGTGGATTGTAACCCTGTCTTTTTTAAATCATTAATTTACTTTTTAATAATTGATACATAATAATTGAACATATGAATGGGGTATATGTGATGTTTTGATACATGCATACAATATGTAATTATCAAATCCGGGTGTTCAGGATATCTGTTACCCCAAATATTTATCAGTTCTTTGTATTGGAACCATTTCAAATCTTCTAGCTATTTTGAAATATACAACAAATTATTATTAACTGTATTCACCCTACTCTGCTGTGGAACATTAGAGCATATTCCTTCCGTCTAACTCTATTTTTGTACCCATTAGCTAACCTCTTCATCTCCCCTCCCCCATCCTTCCCAGCCTCTGGTAACTATCACTCTATTCTCTACCACTGTGAGATCAACTTTTTAAACTCCTATATAGGAATCAGAACATGTGGTATTTTCCTTTTTGTGCCTTGTAACCCTGTCTTTTTCTTCATCCCCACCTCCCACTGCTGAAGTTCAACACTGGCAGATACTGCAGTGGCTGCTCAAGTGAACGGAGAACCTTATGATCTGGAGCGGCCCTTGGAGACAGATTCTGACCTCAGATTTCTGACATTTGATTCCCCAGAGGGGAAAGCAGTAAGTTTCTTTCTTATCAGGAATGCAGTGACTACTAAACCAAGAGATATTATAGCAGGAAATTCTATCATTTTATTCTTTTGCCTCAGTTTCTCCATTTGCAGTTGGGAAGAAGACCTATCACAGACTGTCTTGACTGACTATTTCTGGTTAGGAAACTTATGGTGAAAGTTTTAACTTAGCTTCGATCTATTAAGCAAACATTTTTGCTAGTGAAAGGGAGAGAGATGATTTGTTGAAAAACAAAAGGATAAATATGTAAATTCAGCCTCCTCAACTTCTGAGCACATACATTATAAGTCATCTGTAGTGTATATTCAATTCTCACATGGCTTATACAGCTGAGCACACAACCTGGTCATCTCCCCACCTTGTCTTCTTCATGTCAGCTCAGGTAACGCAGACCTCGCCTATTAGGATCCAGAAAAACAGAGTTCTGCCATCTATGTGTAAATAGTGACCAAATCCAAGAGGAATAGTTGTATCGCACTAGATTCATGGGACAGGAAAAAAATAGGACTAAAAGACCAAACAGAGACCTAAGTAACCACTGTCTTAAGAACATAGCATATTCTGACCAAGCACCGTGGCTCATGCCTGTAATCCCAGCACTTTGGGAGGCCAGGCGGGTGGATCATCTGAGGTCAGGAGTTCAAGACCAGCCTGGCCAACATGGTGAAACCTCGTCTCTACTAAAAATATAAAAATTAGCTGGGTGTGGTCGTGAGCACTTGTCATCCCAGCTAATTGAGAGGCTGAGGCAGGAAAATTGCTTGAACCTGGGGAGGTGGAGGTTGCAGTGAGCTCTTAGCACGCGCTCGATTGTACTCCAGCCTGGGCCGACAGAGCAAGGGACTCCATCTCAAGCAAAAAAACAAAAAAAAAAAAATTTATTCGACAGCCCGTAAAAGCGCTTACAGGAGCAGCAGGAAGACTGACTGGTCTCCAGCTTTTTTCTAATACTTTGGAACTGTGAAAGCACCAAGGATTAAGGGTGGGGCTGGAGCCTTCTATACACTGAAATAAGAAAAGATACTGGCCTTCTTGTCTTTCGCTATTCAGTCTTTTTTTTTTTTTTTTTTTTTTTTTTTTGAATGGAGTCTCACTCTGTCACCGCAGCGGTGGGCAGTGCAGTGGCATGATCTCGTTCACTGCAACTTCCACCTCCCAGGTTCGAGTGATTCTCCTGCCTCAGCCTCCTGAGTAGCTGGGTTTACAGGCGCCACGCCACCCACGCCTTGGCGTAGTTTTGTATGTTCTTAGTGAGATGATTTCACCATGTGGCCAGACTGTCTCGACACTCCTTGACCTCAGGATGATCCACCTGCCTTGATCTTCCTGAAGTGGGTTGGCGGTTACAGGGCATGAGGCCCACTGCGCCCAGCCCTTTTTTTTAAGCTTTGTTACTTTTTAGTAGATCCCCAAAATCTAGGATCCCCATTTTCGTGGTTGAGTTACTCTAGATAGAAACCATACCAGTTTTTCCCTACCAGCTTTTTGCCGAGCGAAGGAGCTCAGCAGATTTAGGGGTTAGGGACAAGCGTTTATGAACTTGCTGAACCCCTTTTTTGTCGCAAACCCAGGTGTTCTGGCACCCAGCACCCATGTCCTGGGGGGCGGGCAGCAGCCTGAACAATTCGCTAGGCTTGGCTGTTCTCTGCAGGAGGGTCCAAGGTACAGAAGTATGGCCTTTTACCATGATTTCTTCCTAGGGGAAGGAGAGGTGGATAATGGAAAGGAGGGCGAGAATGATTCTGGGATGGTTTCTGAGGCTCTTTTCAGGGGCCTTGGGCCGCTTGGCCTCCATTTGGAGGAGGAAGCGTGGAGGAGGAGGGGCTTCTCTCTAGCGTCTCAATCAACTATGACAGTAACCTCCTTTCTGTGCTAGTTCATGTCCCTTTCTTCTAACTCTGCTTGAAATTTACCTTCTTGGCTCCGATCGCCTGCACGTGTTAGTCCCAGCTACTTTGAGCTGAGGTGGAAGGATCACTTGAGGCCTGGGAGGTTTGAGGCTGTGGTGCAGGGCCATGATCCTTACCACTGCCACCACTTATGCCTGATCAAAGCCAAGACACTCTCTCAAAAAAAAAAGAAAAAGAAGAATACACTGCCTTGCTACTTGTTGAGGTTTCATTAAATTCAAGTTGATCTACTTAATCTCCCGTTACTTACTATGCTTTCTAACTTTGTCCATCCAGATTTTCCTGCATTCAACTTTTAACTCATGTCATAGAGCTTTTTCTCCAGCTGTAAATATCTGCTAACTGATTTCCCTATTTATGATTTTCTCTGAGTTTGTCTGTTTTTGCCTATAACTCTAGATTGTATCCTGGAAGCGGACAGGACCTGGCGCGGGCCCCCTAGCCACAGGTTTGCTCACCCAGGTTGATTGATGCTACCTCATAGGATGCAACCCAACCAATTCTCTCTTTTCGCCAGCGACAAGTTCCGGGGCTTCAGAGCTGCGCTGTCTTTGGAGCGGATTTGCCAGGAAGCTTACAGTGCTGCCTCAGACCCTTCCGGAGGCTAGAGGCTTTTCCGGGGATCAGGCTTCGGCCAGCTGCTCGAAGGCCTGGGGGCGTAGCGAGGAAGAGATGGCTCTTCCAGGACATCTCGTTTGGCTGGGAATTAAACACTTCCTTCAATCTCCCTCTACCTTTTTCCAGCGATAACCCCTTTCAAGCTGTCACTTGATCGGAGGAGAGAGTGACAGCGTCCAAAGGCCAACAGTATTATGGGGGCTAGGAATTGTCAAGCATTAAAGCAAACAGAGAGGTAGGGGGAAGCACTGGAGGAAGGGCCAGATAATGTGATAAGGCCGAAGAAAAGAAGATAATTTCTGTTGATCCAGAAAAAGAAATGGGAATGGGGAATTGATTTTTTTTTTTCTTTTTTTTTTTGAGACGGAGTCTTGCTCTGCTCTTCCCAGGCCTGGAGTTGCAGTAGCCGCAATCTCGGTTCACTGGCCAACCCCGGGCCTCCCAGCGTTCAGAAGTGGATCTCCTGCCTTAGCCTCCAGAGTGGCCTGGGCGCATTATAGGCATGTGTGGCACCATGCCTTGGCTAATTTTTTGTTTTTTTTTTTTTTTGTTTTGAGAACAGAGTTGCGTTCTGTTGCCCAGGCTGGAATGCAGTGGCATGATCTCGACTCACTGCATCCTCTGCCTCCCGGATTCAAACAATTCTACTGCCTCAGCCTCCTGAGTAACTGGAACCACAGGCGCGCACCACCATGCCTGGCTAATTTTTATATTTTTAGTAGAGACGGTGTTTCACCATATTGGCCAGGCTGGTCTCAAACTCCTGACCTCGTGATCCGCCCGCCTTGGCCTCCCAAAGTGCTGGGATTATAGACATGAGCCACTGCGCCCTGCCGGAGAATTGATTTTTATCTGCCATTGCCCTCTCTCAGTAGGACAGTTCCTTTCTGTTCACCTCTTTCTGTCAGCTAAACACCATGAGAGCCAGGCGCGGTGGCTCAAGCCTGTAATCCCAGCACTTTGGGAGGCTGAGACAGGCGGATCACGAGGTCAGGAGATTGAGACCATCCTGGCTAATACGGTGAAACCCCGTCTCTACTAAAAAAATACAAAAAAAAAAACGAGCCGGGCGAGGTTGCAGGCGCCTGTAGTCCCAGCTACTCGGGAGGCTGAGGCAGGAGAATGGTGTAAACCCGGGAGGCGGAGCTGGCAGTGAGCTGAGATCCGGCCACTGCACTCCAGCCTGGGCGACAGAGAAAGACTCCGTCTCAAAAAAAAAAAAAAAAAAAAAAGACCATGAGAGGGAGAAAGCTAGAAGCTAAAGATTCTGAAAATCACTAACTGGCCTCTTCTTTCTCCCAGGTGTGGCACATTGGTTGACCTTTGCCAAGGCCCCCACCTTCGGCATACTGGACAGATTGGAGGACTGAAGCTGCTATCGGTCAGTTGTGGAACAGAGTTAGGTTAAGATTCCTATTTTCAGCCAGGCATGGTGGCTCACACGTGTAATCCCGGCACTTTAGGAGGCCAAGGCAGGTGGATCATGAGGTCAGGAGTTTGAGACCAGCCTGGTCAATATGGTGAAACCCCATCTCTACTAAAAATACAAAAATTAGCCGGGCGTGGTGGTGTGCACCTGTAATCCCAGCTACTCGGGAGGCTGAGGCAGGAGAATGGTGTAAACCCAGGAGGCAGAGCTTGCAGTGAGCTGAGATCCGGCCACTGCACTCCAGCCTGGGTGACAGAGCGAGACTCCGTCTCAAAAATAAAATAAAATAAAATATAGACTGTTGGCCAGGTGCAGTGGTTCACACGTGTAATCCCAACACTTTGGGAGGCCAAGTTGGGGGGATAACTTGAGCTCAGGAGTTCAAGACCAGCCTGGCCAACATGATGAAACCCCATCACTACTAAAAATAAAAAATTAGCTGGGCGTGGTGGCGTGCACCTGTAGTCCCAGCTACTCAGAAGGCTGAGGCAGGAGAATCGCTTGAACTGGAAGGCAGAGGTTGCATTGAGCCAAGATCGTACCACTGCACCCTAGCCTGGGCAGCAGAGTAAGACTCTGCTTCAAAAAATATACATATAGGGGCCAGGCGCAGTGGCTCACGCCTGTAATCCCAACACTTTGGGAGGCTGAGGTGGGTGAATCACGAGGTCAGGAGATCGAGACCATCCTGGCTAACACAGTGAAACCCCATCTCTACTAAAAATGCAAAAAATTAGTTGGGTGTGGTGGCGGTGGCCTGTAGTCCCAGCTACTCGGGAGGCTGAGGCAGAATGGTGTGAACCCGGGAGGCGGAGCTTGAAGTGAGCCGAGATCGCGCCATTGCGCTCCAACCTGGGTGACAGATAGATACACACACACATACACACACGTATAGGCTGTTTCTCATTAGTACTGTTTAACAGTTTTATTTTATTTTATTTTTATTTTTTTTGAGACAGAGTCTCACTCTGTTGCCCAGGCTGGAGTGCAGTGGCCTAATCTCAGCTCACTGCAACCTCCACCTGCCAGGTTCAAGCGATTCTCCTGCCTCAGCCTCCTGAATAGCTGTGATTACAGATGTGCACCACCACACCTGGCTAATTTTTGTATTTTTAGTACAGACAAGGTTTCACCATGTTGGTCAGGCTGGTCTTGAACTCCTGACCTTGTGATCCACCCGCCTCAGCCTCCCAAAGTGCTGGGAATACAGGTGTGAGCCACCGTGCCCGGCCTTTCATTAGTATTGTTAAAGGAGACAGCAGGCACAGGCTTTTGGATTTCATGTGGCCAGGAATGGGATATGGTATAGAAGACTGACTTTTCTAGCAGCTGTATAGGATATTGATAAATGGAGGAATAAAGTGACATTTGACCAGAGCTTATGGTTACTCCTCTAAACAGTCATTGATTAGAATGGGAAGTAACTAAGTAAAGGGGTAGTAAGAATGGGGAGAAAAAGAGATGGCAAGGTAAGGTTAGACTTGACCAGGTTGGATGTAGGAATCAAGAGTCAGGCAATTTCAACACTGTAATCTAGAAGAAAGGTGTCTAGAGGATGGAGGTGTTCATCCTACTGGTGGGATTGTTGTCAAGAGGCATACCTGTGACACTTAACACTGAGAGTATCATATGAGTCTTGAAAAAGGTTGGGGGCCTTCAGTCCTCATCTTTCCTTTGATCCCCTATGTCCTCACGCAGAACTCATCATCCTTATGGAGGTCTTCAGGGGCCCCAGAGACACTGCAGAGAGTGTCAGGGATTTCCTTCCCCACAACAGAATTGCTGAGGGCCTGGGAAGCATGGAGGGAGGAAGCAGAATTGCGGGACCACCGGCGCATTGGGAAGGTACAGCGATTGGGAAGATAGGGAGGGATGGTGATAAGGGTTGGAGAGAGATGACGCAACCTGATTATGAAATTGGGAGCAGATTCAGTCACATAGACTGAGCAGCTCCGTCAGTTGTTCTGAGTTCCAAAGCCACCTCCTTGCCCTTGAAGTGACCCAATATTGCTATTCCTGACCCCAGGAACAGGAGCTCTTCTTCTTCCATGAACTGAGCCCTGGGAGCTGCTTCTTCCTGCCACGAGGGACGAGGGTGTATAATGCACTAGTGGCATTTATCAGGGTAAGGGGACCCAGGTCTAGAGGAAAGAAGACCAGGGTGGGGCTGAGGGCCTAGAAGAAGCTAAGGTGTTTGTGTTAAAAGATGGGGGTTGGGGCCGGGCACAGTGGCTTACTCCTGTAATCCTAGCACTTTAGGAGGCCGAGCCGGGAAGATGACCTGAGACCAGCCTGGCCAACATGGCAAAACCCCGTCTCTACTAAAACAAATACCAAAAATTAGCTGAGTGTGATGGCAGCACCTGTAGCCCCAGCTACTGGGGAGTCTGAGGCAGGAGAATCCCTTGAACACGGGAGGGGGAGGTTGCAGTGAACTGAGATCGAGCCACTGCACTCCAGCCTGGGTGATACAGTGAGACTCTGTCTTGAGAAAAAAAGAGGGGGGCGGTTTGGAATCACAACCATAAATATTGAAAGTGCTGGTGACCTTTAATACTACAACTGTGTGGTCTGCAGTTGGGGAGCATAGAGATGGGACATGGTATTTAATAGGTTGTGGTTGCAATCAGCATGGCCTGAGGGCCCAGGAAGATCACACAACTGACACCCTACCTGGTTTCCTTCCAGTTACTCTGACCTTTCATTTCTGTACCCTCCTCTCCAGGCTGAGTATGCCCGTCGTGGTTTCTCTGAGGTGAAAACTCCCACACTGTTTTCTACTAAACTCTGGGAACAGTCAGGGCACTGGGAGCATTATCAGGAAGACATGTTTGCTGTGCAGCCCCCAGGCTCTGACAGGCCTGCCAGCTCCCAGAGTGATGATTCTACCAGGCATACGGCAGATATACTCGCCCTCAAGCCCATGAACTGCCCTGCACACTGGTAAGCTGGGAGCTAGGGTTACAATCAAGTTGCTAAATATTAAATAATAGAAAGCACCTTGGGGCCGGGCGTGGTGGCTCATGCCTATAATCCCAACACTTTGGGAGGCTGAGGCGGGCGGATCACCTGAGGTCAGGAGTTCAAGACCAGCCTGATCAACATGGAGAAACCCTGTCTCTATTAAAAATACAAAATTAGCCGGGCATGGTGGCACGTGCCTGTAATCCCAGCTACTTGGTAGGCTGAGGCAGGAGAATCACTGGAACCTGGGAGGCGGAGACTGCAGTGAGCTGAGATCACACCACTGCCCTCCAGCCTGGGCAGTAAGAGCTAAGCTCCATCTCAAAAAAAAAAAAAAAAAGAGGCCGGGCACAGTGGCTCACATCTGTAATCCCAGCACTTTGGGAGGCCGAGGTGGGTAGATCGTGAGGTCAGGAGATAGAGACCACGGTGAAACCCCGTCTTTACTAAAAATACAAAAAATTAGCCAAGCGTGGTCGTGGGCGCCTGTAATCCCAGCTGCTCGGGAGGCTGAGGCGGGAGAATGGTGTGAGCTGGGGAGGCAGAGCTTGCAGTGAGCCGAGATCATGCCACTGCACTCCAGCCTGGGCAACAGAGCGAGACTCCGTCTCAAAAAAAAAAAAAGAAAGTACCTTGGAAAGAGTATTGGGACACCTGATTTGAGCCTAGAATCTTCCCCCAGCCAACTGTGTGAATTTGGGAAACTCAGTTTTACCTCTTTGGGTCTCAGTCTCCTTAAAGTTGCTATCCAAGGCTCCTCCCTCAGCTCAGTGACTATCACAGAACAGGGAAACAGTAAATGATGTCTGTTATTGTGTTACTGAGAAATCCACTTTTGAACCGCAGGGCTCAGACTGTGATGAGTGGGATTGACAGGACTCAGTGGGAGGATGTGCTGAGGTTGGAGAGGGCTATAGCAGATGGTGCAGAGAAGGTAGGCAAGCAGATTGGGTGGAGGAGCAGTCTTCGGGGACTAGTCCTCCCTATGGCCCTGACCCCTCTGCACCCCAACCTCAGCCTGATGTTCGCCCACCGGCCCAGATCCTGGCGGGAACTGCCCCTGCGACTAGCTGACTTTGGGGCCCTACACCGGGCTGAAGCCTCTGGTGGTCTGGGGGGACTGACGCGACTGCGGTGCTTCCAGCAGGATGACGCTCACATCTTCTGTACAGCAGATCAGGTGGCCTTTCCCTGGCTCCACCAAAGCTTTTCTAAACCACCTTTCTCCCTATGAACTTGCAAACCCCTCATCTTTATTTGCCCCCTATATGTACTATAATTCAGCTACATTCTACCCCTAGCTTGCTTCTGCTTCATCTCTGTTTTTGCCCTTTGTTTTCCTCAAACTGCCAGTATCCCTGATCTCTAGCTGGCTTACAGCTCACTGACCCATATTTCCTGCCCCCAGCTGGAAGCAGAGATCCAAAGCTGTCTTGATTTCCTCCGTTCCGTCTATGCCGTTCTTGGCTTCTCCTTCCGCCTGGCACTGTCCACCCGGCCATCTGGCTTCCTGGGGGACCCTTGCCTTTGGGACCAGGCCGAACAGGTGAGTAGGAGGTACAGAAATAGAGGCAGATAAACCACTCTCTGGTGGGAAGGAGTGGAGAATACAGTAACCAAGGTTCTCAGAGGCATCTGGTGAGTGGGTCATTTGTTGAGGACTGACCAGATGTGTTGCTTTTGAAGTCTAAGATGATGTATTCTATTCCACTCTTGTCTCATTCCTTCAAAGGTCCTTCAACAGGCCCTGAAGGAATTTGGAGAACCCTGGGACCTCAACTCTGGAGATGGTGCCTTCTATGGACCTAAGGTAAGCTTGGGACCCTGGTTATTGTTGTATTTATTTTTTGCTTTGTTTTAGTAAATATTTAATAGATACAAATTTTTTTTTTTTTTTTTTGAGACAGTCTCACTATGTCACC
>NW_016806834.1:1978566-1993363 GCF_001698545.2 Rhinopithecus bieti | reverse complement strand
GCCTGGCTAATTTTTTGTGTTTTTAGTACAGATAGGTTTTCACCGTGTTAGCCAGGATGGTCTCGATCTCCTGACCTCGTGATCCACCCACCTCAGCCTCCCAAAGTGCTGGGATTACAGGCGTGAGCCACCAGGCCCGGCTGTCTCTACAAAAAATTTAAAACAAATTTTGAAATTAGCTTGGTGTGATGGTGGGCACCTGTGGTCCCAGCTACTCAGGAGGCTTAGGTAGGAGGATCACTTGAGCCCAGGATTTTGAGGCTGCATGAGCTATGATCAAGCCACCGCACTCCAGCTTGGATAACAGAACAAAACCCTGTCTCAATAAAATAAATAAATAAAAAGATACAGAGAGAAAGGAAATTACTCAAAAACTGTTATATAGCTAAAATCTTTTTTTTGTTTTATTTATTTATTTTTATATATTTTTTTGAGACCTAGTTTTGCTTGTCACCCAGGCTGGAGTGCAGTGGCGCAATCTCAGCTTACTGCAACATCCGCCTCCCGGGTTCAAGCGATTCTCCTGCCTCAGCCTCCCGAGTAGCTGAGATTATAGGCATGTACCACCATGCCCAGCTAATTTTTGTATTTTTAGTAGAGATGGGGTTTCACCATGTTGACCAGGCTTGTCTTGAACTCCCAACCTCAGGTGATCCGCCCGCCTTGACTTCCCAAAGTGGTGGGATTATTACAGGCGTGAGCCACCTTGCCCGGCCTTTTTTGTTTTTGTTTTTTTGAGACAGGCTCTTGCTCTGTTGCCAGACTGAAGTGTAGTGGCGGATCTTGGCTTACTGCAACCTCTACCTCCCAGGTTAAAGCAATTCTTTTGCCTCAGCCTCCCGAGTAGCTGGGACTACAGGTGTGCCCCACCACACCCAGCTAATTTTTTTTTTTTTGAGGCGGAATTTCACTCTGTCGCCTAGGCTGGAGTGGAGTGGCACAATCTTGGCTCACCGCAACCTCTGCCTCCTGGGTTCAAGCAATTCTCCTGCCTTGGCCTCCCCAGTAGCTGGGATTACAGGCACCCGCTACCACACCAGCTAATTTTTGTATTCCTATTTTTAGTAGATGGGGTTTCACCGTGTTGGCCAGGCTGGTCTCGAACTCCTGACCTCAGGTGGTCCGCCTACCTCGGCCTCCCAAAGTGCTAGGATTACAGGAGTGAGCCATGTGCCTTGCCTGGCTAAAATCTTTTGAGTACTCAAAGTTGCTGTTTACTGTGCTGGGGTCTTTTATTCAGGTAACATGTATTACTCATTTTTATGTCCCAAGTGTCTATTCCAGTATATGGTATTTATTTAGCTGCTTCAATAAGTAGTTAGTAAATTAAAATATTAACAGTAATGAAAATTGTCTTCTGATTTATTTCAGCAATAATAGTAGGCAAATAAAATATCTTTATTACTAAGAAAAAAATTGAGAGAGGTTAAACATTGTGCTTAAGGTTACAGAGATAACAGTCATAAAGTGCATAAAGTGTGTATTATGTTGAATCAGTCTAATAAGTTGCTGGTTAAGATACTGCTATAAAAAGAGAGAGCAAAAAGCTAGAAAACCCCTGAGGAGAACAGAGCATAGAGCTTATTAGGGCAACCCAAAGGATTGCTGGCAGCAGCCAGGGACCAGCTGAATCTCGAAATACTGACTTCCATGGTGGCATCAATCTCTGCATTTGCATCTGTGTGGTTTGTGACATATTGGGCAGCACTGAGCAGTTCTGTTGCAGGGCCAAAAATGTAGGAGGCTAAGGTGCAGAAGAACAACGAATGGTACAAGGGAACTAGGGAAAATGGTACAGCTTCATGGGGAAAGAAACAAAGGTGGGAGGGGCCTGAGGATGGGAGAGAAAAAGAGGAGTTAAAGAACCTGTGAGTTAAAGTGCCATTAATAGGAATAGTTGTCATGGCCGTGTGTGGTGGCTTACACCTGTAATTCCAGCACTTTGGGAGGCCAAAGTGGGCAGATCACTTGAGATCAGGAGTTTGAGACCAGCCTGGTGAAACCCCGTCTCTACTGAAAAAAAAAAAAAATACATACACACACACACACACAGACACACATATATATATATGTGTGTTAGCTGGGCGTGGTGGCACGTACCTGTAGTCCCAGCTACTCAGGAGGCTGAGGCAGGAGAATCACTTGAAACCAGGAGGTGGAGGCTGCAGTGAGCTGAAATTGTGCTACTGCACTCCTGCCAGGGTGACAGAGCAAGACTCTGTCTCAAAGAAAAAAAAAAAAAAAAAAAAAAAAAAAAAAAGAAAAAAAACAGGAATAATTGTCAGAGCTGGCTGAGCAAGAGACAGTAATCAGAGTAATCAGAGTAGGGTGTCTGATGGACTGTTTCAGAGGTACAGCCATTGAGGGAGAGGACAGGATAAAGGGTGTAGCCATAGATGGGTGCTGGTGAAGATCTCTGAGATGAGGAGCTCAAGGAATTGAGAGGCCAGGGTGTGGACGTCTGGTAATATTACAACATCATTATTAAGTGGAGAGAGCTGCTGAGAACTACTGCCAGAGTAAGATGGGTAGAGTGAAGTGGAGGGGTAGTGTATGATAGAGCTGGGTGATATGAGGAGGGTAGTAGCCCGGGATGAGGGTAGGTTAAAGGGTGAGATGGCACAGGTAATGGAGGATAGTGGTTCTGGATAGTGCTTCTGGCTTATTTCATGCCTTCCCATCTGTTTCCTGTAGATTGATGTGCACCTCCACGATGCCCTGGGCCGGCCACATCAGTGTGGAACAATTCAGCTTGACTTCCAACTGCCCCTGAGATTTGACCTCCAGTATAAGGGGTATAAAGCCTTGCCCTATCCTCTTTTCCCTTGACAGTGCATGGAATAGGTCCTTCTGCCTTTGGCCCTAAAAACCAAATCCTCCACACCCTCTTCTGCCAGAGCTGAATATTTCTTAAAAACTGGAAGGTGATCTTGGGTACACAATTTGTGATACTTCCACCATTCCATCTACCCCCCTTTTTCCTTTCAAGGCAGGCAGGTGCCCTGGAGCGTCCAGTCCTCATTCACCGAGCAGTGCTCGGTTCTGTGGAAAGACTGTTGGGAGTGCTGGCAGAAAGCTGCGGGGGGAAATGGTAAGACCTCTGACCCTGGATTTCTCTTCTGGCCCCAAACCAGATAGTTTATGCTCCAGATCCTGTCGCCCTTCATATGCCAGCCTCCTTCCTTCTCAAATCTGCTCTGTACAACCACACTTCTGGCCAGAGCCAGAGTAACTAATTTGCCATCATCTGTTCTTTCCCTACCAGGCCACTGTGGCTGTCCCCGTTCCAGGTGGTGGTCATCCCTGTGGGGACTGAGCAAGAAGAGTATGCCAGGGAGGTAAGGAGTTGAGGCAAGGGAGGGGGCAGAAGCAGGTCCAGTAGAGAGTCTGGTGCCCTGCAGTGGGCAGGAAGAGGCCACACGGGTGGTGGAGGAAGGAGCACAGCCCTCAGAGCCACAAGACTGGGCTCGAGTGGCTGCTGTCCTAGATGCTGGAAATCCTGTATCTAAAAAATGTGATTAATCCCTACCTTGTAGAGATGTATGAAAATTAAACAAATGAACAAATGTTGAAAGCCGCCAAAAGAGCACTTGGCACAAAAGTGGGATTGAGTACACAGTTTTTCCTTTCTAGAGAGAATTGAGGATATGGATGGTACCAGAGTTGAACAGCTGGTTGGGTAGAGCAGTGGCTAGGAGGCAAAGCCCAGGGAATAATTGGGGGGCCATCGGCCGGGCGCGGTGGCTCACGCCTGTAATCCCAGCACTTTGGGAGGCCGAGACGGGCGGATCACGAGGTCAGGAGATCAAGACCATCCTGGCTAATACGGTGAAACCCCGTCTCTACTAAAAAATACAAAAAATTAGCCGGGCGACGAGGCGGGCGCCTGTAGTCCCAGCTACTCGGGAGGCTGAGACAGGAGAATGGCGTGAACCCGGGAGGCGGAGCTTGCAGTGAGCTGAGAGCCGGCCACTGCACTCCAGCCTGGGCGGCAGAGCAAGACTCCGTCTCAAAAAAAAAAAAAAAAAAAAAAAAAAAATTGGGGGGCCATCTCCAGTAGGAGGCAGACGGAAAGGTTGTGGGGCTGGGGATGAATGGGGAGGAGACCTCAATGTGGAGATGAAATGAGGAGAGGTTGCTGGTGAGAAGTGGAGAGCCCCGAGGCAGGGAAAGGAGGAACAGATGGGAGAATTGAGGGAAAAGAGCATCAGACTGTTCTAGCTCCTCAACTTTCCAGTAAATTAACTTCCTGTCACCAAACCTCTGATGCAGGCACAGCAGAGCCTGCGGGCTGCAGGACTGGTCAGTGACCTGGATGCAGACTCTGGACTGACCCTCAGCCGGAGAATCCGCCGGGCCCAGCTTGCCCACTACAATTTTCAGTTTGGTAAGGTGAACCTCAGAGCCGATGTTCTCCCACCTGCCGTCTGCATTCTTGCTGTTAAGTTTACCAAGTCTGGTAATGCATATTTGGGTTAATTGGGGCTCATTACCTGAGCAGGTAGGAGCCAGGATTCAGGACATCTGACTCATTTGGGCCCTGTGTTCCTTCACATTGCCCTGCCCTCCCCATAACCACTTCTGACCTTCAAAATAGTTTTCCTCTCTTTTTTTTTTTTTTTGAGACGGAGTCTCGCTCTGTCACCCAGGCTGGAGTGCAGTGGCCGGATCTCAGCTCACTGCAAGCTCCGCCTCCCGGGTTTATGCCATTCTCCTGCCTCAGCCTCCTGAGTAGCTGGGACTACAGGTGCCTGCCACCTCGCCTGGCTAGTTTTTTGTATTTTTTTTTTTAGTAGAGACGGGGTTTCACCGGGTTAGCCAGGATGGTTTCGATCTCCTGACCTTGTGATCCGCCCATCTCGGCCTCCCAAAGTGCTGGGATTACAGGCTTGAGCCACCGCGCCCAGCCAGTTTTTCTCTTTTTAACTCCACTCTACTGTTGGTGTCTGTTAGGTTAATTAACCAAGGGAGCATCAGAGAGAAAGGGACAGGAGGGTTAATACGGTGTTAATTACCCTTGTTTATTCTAGACCTAGATGGAATCAGCCCTAAGGGATGTGGAGAAGGGCCTTAGGGAGAAAATTCTGGCACTGCCATGCTCCCTTTTTCATTTTCCAGGGTTCAGAGCTCTATCTCAAAGGCAAGGAGCAGAAACTCCTCAGCCAGATTACCTGATTCTTGAGTTTTGCACACCCCACTCGCCCCACAAGCACCCACAGCAAGCTGTGCCACAATCCCATGGACCTGCACATGGCCCCTCTCCCTCCCTTACCGCCCAGTCAGCCCCTGCATACATCCTCCTCAGCAGAGGCGCCTCACTCTGTGAATCCAGCCCTAACAGACACCAAGAGCCAGAGTGGGACTGATGAGAGGAAACTGTTCTAAGGGTCAGAAGTGGTTGCGGGGAGGTTGGGCAGCGTGAAGGCCACAACACTCCTGCCACGTTCCCCTTCCTCTAATACCCCCTTCAGATACACACACACACACACACACACAGTTTCTCTCTGTGGGGTTCTCAGTGTTTGTCTTTCTCTGCTTGACTCTAATGTCTCTGACCCTGGAGCTCCTGACCAGAAGCAATAAGGCCCATGGGGACTGAAGCATTTCCTTGTCTCCTCAGGGTGAGCAAGACTGGTCATTTAGTATTTAGCAGGCACAGCTGAATACTTCCTTTCTGTGAACCATATCTGGGCTCTGCTCCCACCCTTCCTAAAGATTTAGGTCTCTCAAGTTTCTGCAGAGCAAAAGAAACTATCCCGTGTGGATGAATTTGCCCTGAGGTTCCCAAACTTCCTCTACCTGCAGTGGTTGGCCAGAAAGAGCAAAGTAAGAGAACAGTGAACATTCGGACTCGAGATAATCGTCGCCTTGGGGAGTGGGACTTGCCTGAAGCTGTGCAGCGACTGGTGGAACTACAGAACATGAGGGTCCCAAATGCCGAAGAAATTTTCTGAGCCTTTGTACATTGATGAGGCAAAACCCTGCGAGAGCCATCAGCCTCCCTCACATGGGAGACCCCAGAACCTTAGAACTGCGTGGAGGCACGTGTCTGCTCTCCTGAAAAGAGACTTGGTTTGGCAACCCCACAAAGGGAGGGAAGCTGTAGCTGTTTGGATGTGAGGAGAATGAAACTAAAAAAAAAATACACTGGGCCAGGCGCAGTGGCTCATGCCTGTAATCCCAGCACTTTGGGAGGCCAAGGCAGACGGATCATGCGGTCTGGAGATCAAGACCACCCTGGCTAACACAGTGAAACGCTGTCTCTACTAAAAATACAAAAAATTAGCCGGGCATGGTGGCACACGCGAGGTGGAGGTTGCAGGGAGCTGAGATCGCGCCACTGCACTCCAGCCTGGGCAACAGAGCGAGACTCCGTTTCTAAATAAATAAATAAACAAATAAATGAATACTGGAAGCTGCTGGTCATATGTCTTCATCTCTGACTCTGGAGAGGTGCAATAAAAGGATGTTCCACTTTGTCTCCCTCTTTTTTGTCCCAGAGAGGGAAATTGAAAAGGGACAGTCCAGACCTCACATTGGTAGGGAAGATCCGTTGGATAGGTGTCCTGCTCCCCCCTGTAAACTCCTTTGTGCCCTGTTTCCCCAACCCCAGTTCATGATTTGGCAGATCCCCTCTCCACAGAAAGCAGCATGTAGATGGAGAAACTGAGGCACAAACTAGGGGCTCAAACACCTCTTGCTCCTTGATTCTCTGAATCAGTTTCTCTTGAGGGTCATAAGAATGTTCTCCTCTGGTCAGTCCCATTCTTCTCAATTCTCTGATGAGGCTTCAGGGTGACTTTTGGAGGAGTGGCTTCCAGAGGAGGAGCAGCTGGGACTGAGTCATGGCAGGAAGCTGAGGAGGGCGGGAGATCACACCAGACAATTATAAAAGAAGACCCGGTCCTGAAGCTCACAACAGTAACAGCCACCAGACAAGCTCCAGCAGCTGGCCCTTCACATCCAGACTTGCCTGAGAGGACCCACCCCTGGGTGTCTGGTGGTCAGTTGCCCCAGGATGGGGACCACAGTCAGAGCAGCCTTGGTCTTGGCCTATTTGGCCATTGCTTCTGCTGCCTCTGAGGGAGGTGAGTTGGAGGGTCAGCACTTGGGAGGGGGTCTGGGCTTACATGGCAGGGGTTTGGGTCCAGGCATCCCAGATGGCTCATCACTAGCAGAGTGATTCTCTATTTGACTTGCCTTTTCTAAGCAGGCCCAAAGTGGGCCCGGGCCACTGGAGCCTTTAACCAAGGAGGCAGAGAGCAGGGGCACAGAAGGAGAGGGGCTCCTAGAAACTGCTGCCAAGAAACACAGAATCCCAGTCAAAGGGACAACTGAGTGGGGGTGCGTTCACAGAGTGCTGAGGAGGATGTAGGGAGGGGGCTGGTGGGACAGGCAAGGGAGGGAAAAGGGGCCCCCAGGCTGCTCAAAACCGGATTGCTGACCCAGCAAGCCTTGACGGACTCCTTGTCTGATTAGAGGAGTTGAGGGTTGTCCATCCACAGAGCCACCCTCCATCCAGCACAAACACATTCTTTATCTGCTTTAATGCCTGAACAAAACAGGAACCCCTCAATGCTATGGGTGGAAACTAAGAAAAAAAGGAAAAGAAAAGGAAAAAAAAAAAAGCCAGGGCACTCCTGCGGGAAGTTGCTGAGGATGTCAGCAGATCTGTCTGCTTCTCTGTGAAGCCTCATACCATCATTCTTCCCAGCTCCTGGTCTTTTGTGTCTGCAGATCACCTACAAGTGACTCCCTTCCTGTGCCTGTCCCAGTCCCCCAGGCCCTAAATTGAGACCTAAACTAAGGAGGAGCTGAGACTGGCTGAAGGGGAAGTACTCAACCTTCAGGAAGCCTCCTTAGCCAAAGGCCTAAAGATGTTTCAAGGCCCTAGAGTAGGAGGGTGGGTGGAGGAGGTGGATAGGGTAGGCTCCAACCAGCTCAAGGTCTAGACTTTTTCCTCTGAAAGCTAGAGACTCATCCCAGCAGAGACTGGGGAGGACAACCCACAGCCCTGAGGGAAAGACGCTGGCAGAGGAAATGAGGGCCTCCCTCCCCAATCCCATATGCCATACTCCCTTTAGGCCCAGCCTCTGAGCCAGTAGAGGTGGAGCTATCAGAACGCCACAGGCTTTCTCAGAACCCAGCTGGTTATGTCTAGGTGTGTTGGGGCTGGGAGAGGATTAAGGGACACGGGGCAGGTGAATACAGAGGGGCATCTCGTGTCTTGCTTGTCTCTCCTACACTCTTGATCTCCACAGCCTCCCCATCCCTTGCTGAAGTCCAGGGAAGGCCCTCCCAGAGGCCCCTGACTTGCCCTTCTTCCTTCCAGGCTTCAAGGCTACAGGGCAGAGGCAGCTAAGGCCAGAGCACTTTCAAGAAGGTAAGAGTTTGGGGGAGCAGCATGGGATTGGGACTCCAGGAGTCATCGTGGGCTCTGATGTCTCCCCTCTTCCCTCTAGTTGGCTACGCAGCTCCCCCCTCCCCACCCCTATCCCGAAGCCTCCTCATGGATCACCCTGACACCTCTCAGCATGGCCCTCCCTTTGAGGGACAGAGTCAAGGTAAGGTCACCCCGTGCCCTCCTCAGTGATCCTCCAGGTTTCTAATCTGCCCTACGTCCCACTTTTCAGATGGAAAGGAGGGAAGAGCCCCTCGCCTCCTCTCCCAGCCCTGGCTAGGAGAAAGGATGGGCTGCTCACACATTCCCCCTTCTATAGTGCAGCCCCCTCCCTCTCAGGAGGCCACCCCTATCCAACAGGAAGAGCTGCTACCTGCCCAACTCCCTGCTGAAAAGGAAGGTGAGCACTTGCCCACCCTCTCTCACCTCTATCCCACTATGGATCCTGTTGGCACCAGGCTGATCCCTGCTCCTTGGTGCCCTCACCCCTATCTTGTAGTGGGTCCCCCTCTATCTCAGGAAGCTGTCCCCCTCCAAAAAGAGCTGCCCTCTCTCCAGCAGCCCAATGAACAGAAAGAAGGTAAGCAGTTCCCTCTCTTCTTTACCCACCTTTACCCCATGGCCTTCCCCAAGAGCATGGGCTTGGGGGCAGACAAGATGGTGGGCTCTGCCACTCACCAGTTGTATAACCTTGGGTAAGTTACATACTTCTCCAAGCCTTTGTTTCTTCATCTGTAAAACTGAGGGCATACCTGTTTTAGAAAGTTATGTGATTAAATATGCAAAAAAAGCATCTATTTTCACTTGCTTCTCTGCTGAGTTCTTCTTTGTGTACGTAAACTAGCCAGGCTTTCTCTGCTAGAAATAGCCATCCCAACATGGCTTTTGCTTACTCCTTCCACCCCAGTAGACCCACCTCTTCCATATCAGGAGGAGATAATCATACGATCCATGCCGAGAGAGGGTGAGTGACAGCTTTGGTCTGTCCATCCCCCTAACTTAGTGCTCAGGACCCTGGGGAGAGGAGTAGGAAGCCCGAGCCCTGAGAAGCAGGAGGAGGTGGGGGCAGGCTGTGTGCTTCTCTTTGCCTTTCAGTTATTTTAAAAGGAAGAGCCACAAATTGTTCTTTCTCATTTCCCTTATATCCTCCCAACACTCTCTCCTCCATCCTGGATTCTTTCAATCCTCCCAGCTCATCCAGCCTTTGTGGGTTCCTCCACATGTCCCCGCTTCCCACTGTTTTCCCCATTCCAGGAACGCCAGCTTCGTTTGGGGACCAGAGCCATTCAGAACCTGAGTCCTGGAATGCAGCCCAGCACTGCCAACAGGGCCGGTCCCAGGGGGGCTGGGCCCACCGGCTGGATGGCTTCCCCCCTGGGCGGCCTTCTCCAGAAAATCTGAACCAAATCTGCCTTCCTGACCGTCAGCATGTGGTATATGGTCCCTGGAACCTACCACAGTCCAGCTACTCCCACCTCACTCGCCAGGGTGAGACCCTCAATTTCCTGGAGATTGGATATTCCCGCTGCTGCCACTGCCGCAGCCACACAAACCGCCTAGAGTGTGCCAAACTTGTGGTAAGGTTGGGTTCTTGATGCCGGGGGGTGTCCTTGAACTCCCAGACAGTATGTGTGTTTTAAGGGTTAGAGCACTAGGCCTGGGTCTGGAGGAACCTCAGGTCCCATTCACTGGCCCTACCATGGGCCTCCCCAGTGTGCCAGGGGAGCAGAGGACAACCACTGTTTCTTTTTTATCTGCCTGCCCAGGGTCCTTTCCTGGAGCCTGAGAGCAAGGCAGGAATGTGGAAAGTGGGCTGATCCTCCCCTCTTGCTCTAGTGGGAGGAAGCAATGAGCCGATTCTGTGAGGCCGAGTTCTCGGTCAAGACCCGACCCCACTGGTGCTGCACGCAGCAGGGGGAGGCTCGGTTCTCCTGCTTCCAGGAGGAAGCTCCCCAGCCACACTACCAGCTCCGGGCCTGCCCCAGCCATCAGCCTGCTATTTCCTCGGGTCTTGAGCTGCCTTTCCCCCCTGGGGCGCCCACATTGGACAATATCAAGAACATCTGCCACCTGAGGCGCTTCCGCTCTGTGCCACGCAACCTGCCAGCTACTGACCCCCTCCAAAGGGAGCTGCTGGCACTGATTCGGCTGGAGAGGGAGTTCCAGCGCTGCTGCCGCCAGGGGAACAATCACACCTGTATATGGAAAGCCGTAAGTGGGCGTCCCAGCCTCCCCGAGAGCCTGTTTGCCTGCCTGCCCATCTTCGACCTCTGATCCTGCCGGTCCGTCCATCCATGTAACCCTGCTGTGAGTGCGTCCACCCGTTCATCTGTTTGTGGCTGTCTGTCCATCCATTGTGTTCATCACCTGAATCTGTTCATCTCGAGCTTCGTACTACACTTCTGGCCTCCTCCACTCATGACCCACACATGCACCTGTCTACCATCCATCCATCTGTCCAGCTCTGGCCTCACCTGACCTTCTCCAACCACTGTTCCAGCTCATCTCCCGGCGCCAGCGTGGAACCTCATCCAGGCTTCCACCCGTCCACCTTCCCAAGCCCACACATCAACAGTTGCCTCCTAACCCTCTACTTCTTTGCCATCCCCTTTGGGCCCCTGGGGCTGGGAGCCCCTCATCTAGTTGCCAGGAGCAATAAGAGAAGTCAATGGTCAGGAGAGAAGGGGCCAAGTGTCCAGCTTCTGACCTCCCTGTCTCTGGCCCACAGTGGGAGGATACCCTTGACAAATACTGTGACCGGGAGTATACCGTGAAGACCCACCACCACTCATGCTGCCGCCACCCTCCCAGCCCTTCTCGGGATGAGTGCTTTGCCCGTCAGGCTCCGTACCCCAACTATGACCGGGACATCTTGGCCATCGACATCAGCCGAGTCACCCCCAACCTCATGGGCCACCTCTGTGGAAACCAAAGAGTTCTCACCAAGCAGTAAGTCTTGCCTAGTCCTTCCCCACTGTCTTCCTTTCCCGAAAACTTCCCTTGGGGACACCTTTGGGAAAAGCAAAATCATGATATCCCAACCCCATCTGATGCCAGAAGATGCCCAAAGACCCTAACCCCTGCCCCTTTCACACCAACATAGTAAACATATTCCTGGGCTGATTCACAACATGACCGCCCGCTGCTGTGACCTGCCATTTCCAGAACAGGCCTGCTGTGCAGAGGAGGAGGTGAGTGTGTGGAGTCTAGTCTCCAGAGGAATGCAGGGGAGGGAAGGGAAAGAGCTAGAACTGCAGGACAACCCTTCTCTTTAGTACCTCAAACCAGCCCTCGGTTATAATGACTAGTGGGGGAGGTGTTTTGTTATTGGTTCCAGAAAAGTCTTCACTCTGACCTGGCCTGCTCCCCATCTCTAAGTTCCTATTTATGCCTTCTCTGGGCCTCAAACTTCTGGCATTTCCAGATGTACACATCTGTCAGTCACAAGGAATCCAGCTGTGCAAGGCAGGCTTGTACTCTCTCTGGGCCCCAGGAGGGGAACCAGGGAGAGAGCAGTAGAAGCTGATGAAAGGGGGACTTTGGGCACCCAAGTATCTACATCTGTCCTTGGACCACCTCCTCACCCCATCATCTGTTTTACTTTTCTCCTTCATCAGAAATTAACCTTCATCAATGATCTGTGTGGTCCCCGACGTAAATTCTGGCAAGACCCTGCCCTCTGCTGTTACCTGAGTCCTGGGGATGAACAGGTCAACTGCTTCAACATCAATTATCTGAGGAATGTGGCTCTAGTGGCTGGAGACACTGAGAACACCAAGGGCCAGGGGGAGCAGGGCTCAACTGGAGGAACAAATATCGGCTCCACCTCTGAGCCCAAGGAAGAATGAGTCACCCCAGAGCCCTGGAGGGTCAGATGGGGGGAACCCCACCCTACCCCACCCCTTTGAACACTCATTACAGTAAACACCTCTTGGATTTGGTGTCCTCGTTGTCTGTCTAATGCCTCGCCCGCAGTGTTTTAAGTGAATCTTGGTGTCCTAGCCCAGGAGGGCACTGGCATTTTCAGACACACCACACACACACACACACCCTCCTAAGCCTGCTTGTATTTCCTTCAGTGCCTGGCCCCTGAGGCCCACTGCCCTGTCCCCTTCACTGAGCAGATGTTCCACAGGCTGTGTGATGGGACCATAACTAAACAGCTTCACATCACTTTGCCATCTTGAATTTATTCACATATTTTGAAAGGAGCACCACCTTGTTAGCTAGCTATTAGGACTCAAAGAAGATACGGTTCTTGGCCTTGGTGAGCCCCCAAAATGCCACAGCCCAGCCTAACATTTATAAAGCTTCACTTTTGATCCTTAAAATCCATGCCTTCATTCATTCAATATCCTTTTTGTTTCTTTTCTTGAGACGCAGTCTCGCCCTTTTGCCCAGGCTGAAGTGCAGTGGCACAATCTTGGCTCACTGCGACTTGCAAACTCCACCTCCTGGGTTCAAGTGATTCTCCTGCCTCAGCCTCCCGAGTAGCTGGGGTTACAGGTGTGCAACAGCACACCCAGCTAATTTTTGTATTTTTAGTAGAGACAGGTTTTTGCCGTTGGCCAGGCTCCCAAAGTGTGGGGATTACAGGTATGAGCCACTGTGCCTGGCCAATATCCATTTATTTAACCCCTGTCTATGCACACTCTGCAAGACTTGGGGATACACATCCAGAACACACACAGTCCCTGCCCTGAGGTCGTTCACTCTCCCTGAGCCTAGCAGGTGTCACAAGTGTTGTGGTACAGGGCCCCCAGTGTGCTCTGAGCATGACAGGAACGTCCTGAGGTAGGAGTAGGGCTGGGGGCAGCACAGGTTCACAGGAGGGGCATCGAGGTCAGAGCTTCTCCAGTAGAGAAGTAGAGGGTGTGAGCGGGCAGAGTCTGCACAAGCGTCAAGGCTGAAAGGGCCTGACTCTGTTGGCTTTCCTCTCAGATACGGCTGGAATGATAAGCAGCAGCTCATCAATAATGCCTCACCCACAGGATTTTAAGTGGATCTTGGCACCCTGGCCCAGGGGGCACTGGCATTTTCAAGTGGAGGATGTGTCCGATTTGCCTTTTAAGAATGTCTAGGCTGGGTGCAGTGGCTCAGGCTGTAATCCCACCACTTTGGAAGGCCGAGGAGGGCGGATCACTTGAGGTTAGGAGTTCGAGATCAGCCTGACCAACATGGTGCCCCATCTCTGCTAAATTACCCAGGCGTGGTGGTGCCCGCCTGTAATCCAAACTACTCCAGAGGCTGAAGCACGAGAATCATTTGAACCTGGGAGGTGGAGATTGCAGTGAGCCAATATCGCACCACTGCACTCAGCCTGGCCGACAGAGCCACACTCTGTCTCAAAAAAAAAAAAAAAAAGAATGTCTAGTCGGAGAGCTGGGGAGGTGGCGTGGGCCTGTAATCCTAGCCACCTTCGGCTACTAGGGAAGCTGAGGAGGGAGCACCGCTTGAGGTTAGGAGTTCCAGTGAGCTATGGTCTCGGTACTGCACTTCAACCTGCGAGACCCAGTCTCAAAAAGTAAAAAAAAAAAGTTTAGTCGACAGCCAGCCAGGCGAGACGGTGGGAGGCCAGTTCAGAGAGTGTCGTCCCAGTGCCAGAGGGAAGGAACTGTAGTCCCCATCCTGAGCTGGACCCGGGGGCGGCGGTGACTAGGAGTCTCAAACCCTACAAAACTGCTCCCAGGAACCTGGGGCCTCAAGGCTGGATCTGAAAGAATCGGAAATGATGACTCGGAATGAAGAGTCCCAGGGGGATGAGTCCTCTGTGACTCCACCTCCAGGACAACCTTCCAGAAAGCGGACTTCTCTGGCCCCAGTTCTGGCGGAGACGGGAGAGGGTGAACCAAGAACCTCCATCCTGGCTGGGCGCAGTGGCTCACGCCTGTAATCCCACCACTTTGGGGGGCCGAGGCGGATCACGAGGTCAGGAGATCGAGACCATCCTGGCTAACACTGTGAAACCCCGTCTCTACGAAAAATACAAAAAATTAGCCGGGCGTGGTGGCAGGCGCCTGTAGTCCCAGCTACTCGAGAGGCTGAGGCAGGAGAATGGCGTGAACCCTGGAGGCAGAGCTTTAAGTGAGCCTGGGCGGCAGAGCGAGACTCCGTCTCAAAAAAAAAAAGGGGGGGGGCCGGGCGCGGTGGCTCAAGCCTGTAATCCCAGCACTTTGGGAGGCCGAGACGGGCGGATCACGAGGTCAGGAGATCGAGACCATCCTGGCTAACACGGTGAAACCCCGTCTCTACGAAAAATACAAAAAATTAGCCGGGCGTGGTGGCAGGCGCCTGTAGTCCCAGCTACTCGAGAGGCTGAGGCAGGAGAATGGCGTGAACCCTGGAGGCGGAGCTTGCAGTGAGCTGAGATCTGGCCATTGCACTCCAGCCTGGGCG
>NW_016806834.1:1972097-1976575 GCF_001698545.2 Rhinopithecus bieti | reverse complement strand
CCCGTCTCGGCCTCCCAAAGTGCTGGGATTACAGGCTTGAGCCACCGCGCCCGGCCACAAATTCTTTAAGTAAGTCTTAAAAGTGGAAAAGCCGCCCAGGTGCGGTGGCTGACTCCTGTAATCCCAGCACTTTGGGAGGCCAAGGTGGGTGGATCACCTGAGGGCAGGAGTTCGAGATCAGCCTGGTCAACATGGTGAAACCCTGTCTCTACTAAAAATACAAAAAAATTAGCTGGGCGTGGTGTCATGTGCCTGTAATCCCAGCTACTCTGGAGGCGGAGGCAAGAGAATCGGGTGCACTCAGGAGGTGGAGGTAGCAGTGAGCTGAGATTACACCACTGCACTCCAGCCTAAGTGACAGGGTGAGACTCCATCTCAAAAAAAAAAAAAAATGGAAAAGCCATATTGTAATCCTTTTCTGAACAGTCATTCCAGTGACTTTCCAGCTTAGAAATTGGCAGTGGTTGGCTGGGAGTGGTGGCTCATACCTGTAATCCCAGCACTTTGGGAGGCCAAGGCAGGAGGATCACCCGAGGTCAGGAGTTCAAGACCAGCCTGGGCAACATGGTGAAACCCTGTCTCTACTAAAATACAAAATTAGCTGGGCGTGGTGGTGCATGCCTGTAGTCCCAGCTACTCAGGAGGCTGAGGCAGAAGAATCGCTTGAACCCAGCAGGGGGAGGTTCCCATGAGCCAAGATGGTGCCACTGCACTCCAGCCTGGGCGACAGAGCGAGACTCCGTCAAAAACAAACAAACAAGAAGTTGGCAGTGCTGTCCAATACAGTAGCCACTAGCCACTTGTGGCTACTGAGCACTTGAAATGTGACTGGTCTGAATTGCAATATACTATAAGTGTAAAATACACAGCGGATTTCTTCAATAAAGGATGCAAGATATCTCATTAATATTTTTCCTGTTGTTTTTACATATTGACATGAAAACTCGAGGGTATGTTGGATTAATGAACTCTCTCTCTCTCTCTCTCTCTCTATATATATATATATATATATTTTTTTTTTTTTTTTTAGACAGAGTCTCGCTCTGTCACCCAGGCTGGATAAAGTGCAGTGGCATGATTTCGGTTCGCTGCAACCTCTGCCTCTTGGCTTCAAGCAATTCTGCCTCAGCCTCCTGAGTGGCTGGGACTACAGGCATGCACCACCACACCCAGCTAACTTAATTTTTGTGTTTTTAGTAGAGATGGGGTTTCGTATTGTTGACCAGACTGGTCTCAAACTCCTCACCTTAAGTGATCTGCCCACCTCAGCCTCCCAAAATGCTGGGATTACAGGTGTGAGCCACTGCGCCTGGCATATATTATTAAAATTAATTTCATCTGTCTCATTTTACTTTTTTAATGTTACTAAAAAAAATTTTTTTAATTACTTATGTGGCGACCGGGCGCAGTGGCTCATGCCTATAATCCCAGCACTTTGGGAGGCCAAGGCAGGAGGATCACCTGAGGTCAGGAGTTCGAGACCAGCCTGGCCAATATGGTGAAACACCGTCTCTACTAAAAATACAAAAATTAGCCAGGCATGGTGGTGCATGCCTGTAGTCCCAGCCTCTCAGGAGGCTGAGGCAGGAGAATGGCATGAACTTGGGAGGCAGAAGTTGTAGGGAGCCGAGATTGTGCCACTGCACTCCAGCCTGGGTGACAGAGCGAGACTCCGTCTCAAAAAAAAAAAAAAATTACATATGTGGCTTACATTGGTGACTGAAATTATATTTCTGCTGGACAGTGTGGTGGGCTGAATAATGTCCCCAAAGTTTTCCAGGTCATACTCCCTGGAAACCGTGAATGTTATTTTACAAGGCAGAAGGAACTTTGCAGATACAGCCAAGGGTATGGATCTTGAGATGGGAGCTTATCCAGAATTATCTGCACAGACCCTGAATGTCATCACAAAGTAGGCAGAATGAGATTTGACAACAGAAGAGAAGGAATTTGACTGTGGAGAGATCAAGGTGATCCATGTGGGTAGCCACCATAAACGGGAAGAAACAAGCAAAAAGAATCTTTCTCCCCCAGAGGGTCTGGAAGGAACCAGTCCTGCTGACACCTTGATTTTAGCCCCATAAGACTCATTTTGGACATTTGGCCTCTGGAACTATAAGAGAATAAATGACTGTTGTTTTATGCTGCTAAATTTGTTTTTAAATTTTTTTATTTTTAATTTTTTTTAGAGATGGTATCTTATTTTGCCGCCTAGGCTGGAATGCAGTGGTGCAATTAGATCTTACTGCAGCCTTGAACTCATGGCTTCAAGAGACACTCTCACCTTAGCCAACCAAAGCACTGGGATTACAGGTGTGGTGCACAACTGTGCCCGGCCAAATTTCTTTAAATTTAAATATTATATACACCAGAGACTCAAAAAAATCTCAGGCTTTCACAGCATAATAAGTTATTAAGAATAACTAGACAACCACTACAAAGATGTCAAAAAAAAGTCACATCATCCTGATAGTGAAATCCAAAACCAGAGTGTAGTTGAGTTTAAGACATAATTCTACTGAAAAACAACACGGGTGTATATGCAGCAAAGAATATCCAGAACTCATACCTCAATGATAAGACAAGTCAATCAAAAGATGGGCAAAAAATTTGAATAGACATTTCATCTAAGAAGATATACAGATTGCTAATAAGCAATGAAAAAATGCTCAACATCTTTAGTGATTAGAGACATGCAAATTAGAATCACAAGAAGGTACCATTTCACATCCACTAAAATGGCTATAATGAAAAAAAGCAACCAGGTACGCATGCCTATAATCCCAGCTCTTGGGAGGCCAGGCAGGAGGATGACTTGGGGCCAGTTTACAAGACTCTGTCTCTACAAAAAATAAAAATAAATTAGAGTGGTGTGGTGGCACTTGCCTATAGTCTCAGCTACTCAGGAGACTGAACTGAGGGGATCTCTTGAGCCCAGGAGTTTGAAGGTACAGTGAACCATGATCACACCACTGCACTCCAGCCTGAACAACAGAATGAGACCCTATCTCAAAAAAAAAAAAAAGGCCTGGTGCAGTGGCTCATGCCTGTAATTCCAGCACTTTGGGAGGCGAGGCAGGCAGATCACGAGGTCAGGAGTTCAAGACCGGCCTGAACAACATGGTGAAACCCTGTCTCTACTAAAAATACAAAAATTAGCCAGGCATGGTGGCATGCGCCTGTAATCCCAGCTACTCAGGAGGCTGAGGCAAGAGAATCGCTTGAACCCGGGAGGCGGAGCTTGCAGTGAGCTGAGATGGCACCACTGCACTCCAGCCTGGGCGACAGAGCGAGACTCCATCTCAAAAACAAAAAACAAAAAAAACCCAAAACATTAGCCAGGTGTGGTGCCATGTGCCTGTAGTCCCAGCTACTCTGGAGGCTGAGGTGGGAGGATCACCTGAACCTGGGAGATTAAGGCTGCAGTCAGCCATGACTGCACCAGCCTGGGTCACAGAGTGAGACCATGTCTTAAAAAAAAAAAAAAAAAAAGCATACAGTTCAATTGGAGAAAAAAAAATCTAGTCTGCAACCACTGCCTTTTAAATGAAACATTTGGCCCATTTACACTTAATACAAATCTTGATTTTTAAAAATTTGAATGTGTTTTGGTTGATCCCACCTGTTCTATGTTTTGTTTTTTTGTTTTCATAAAGATGGTGTCTTCGTCTGTCACCCAGGCACTGATGCAGTGGTGCAGTTATAGCTCATTTTGCTTAGCTTATTTAAGGCTAGTAACCTCCTGGAGTTGATTTTACAACCTCAAATTGCTGGGCTCAAGTGATCCTCCTGCCTCAGGCTCCCGAGTAAATGGAACTATAAGCACACACCGCCACACCTGGCTAATTTTGTAGAGACAGAGGTCTTACTATATTGCCCAGGCTGGTGTCAAACTCCTGGCTTCAAGCAATTCTCCCGCTTAGGCCTCCCAAAGTGCTGAGACTATAGGCGAGAGCCACAGTGCCCAGTCCTATACCATTTCATGTAAATGAAGTCATTCCATATGTGGTTATTTCGTCTTCTTTCACTTAATATAATATTTTCAAGGTTCATTCATGTTGAGCATGCATCAGTACTTCATTCCTCTTTTTTTTTTTTTGAGATAGAGTTTCACTCTTATTGCCCAGGCTGGAGTGCAAGGGCACGATCTCGGCTCACTGCAACCTCCACCTCCCAGGTTCAAGCGATTCTCCTGCCTCAGCCTCCCGAGTAGGTGGGATTACAGGCATGCACCACCACACCCGGCAAATTTTTTGGTTTTTGTTAGTAGAGATGGGGCTTCTCCATGTTGGTCAGGCTGCTCTCAAACTCCCAACCTCAGGTGATCCACCCGCCTCAGCCTCCCAAAGTGCTGGGATTACAGGCGTGAGCCACCGTGACCAGCCTCATTCCTTTTTTAAAGTTTTTTTTGGCTGGGCATGGTGGCTCACGCCTGTAATCCCAACACTTTGGGAGGCTGAGGCAGGCAGATCATGAGG
>NW_016806834.1:1951285-1971902 GCF_001698545.2 Rhinopithecus bieti | reverse complement strand
CTCAGGTGATCCACCCGCCTCAGCCTCCCAAAGTGCTGGGATTACAGGCGTGAGACACCGGGACCAGCCTCATTCCTTTTTTAAAGTTTTTTTTGGCTGGGCATGGTGGCTCACGCCTGTAATCCCAACACTTTGGGAGGCTGAGGCAGGCAGATCATGAGGTCAGGAGTTCAAGACCAACCTGGCCAGTATGGTGAAACCCCATCTCTACTAAAAATACAAAAATTAGCTGGGTGTGATGGTGTGCACCTGTAGTCCCAGCTACTCAGGAGGCTGAGGCAGAAGAATCATTTGAACCTGGGAGGCGGAGGTTGCAGTAAGCCGGATCATGCCACTGCACTCTAGCCTCTAGCCTGGCGACAGAGCGAGACTCTACCTTAAAAAAAATAAATAAATAAAAAATAAAAAAGTTTTTTTTTGGCCAGGTGCAGTGGCTCAGGTCTGTAATTCCTGCACTTTGGTAGGGTGGCTGAGGCAGGCGGATCACCTGAGGTTAGGAGTTCGAGACCACCCTGACCAACACAGAGAAACCCCGTCTCTACTAAAAATACAGAATTAGCCGGGCATGGTGGCGCATGCCTATAATCCCAGCTACTTGGGAGGCTTAGGCAGGAGAATTGCTTGAACCCAGGAGGCGGAGGTTGCAGTGAGCCGAGATCCCACCACTGCACTCCAGCCTGGGTGATAGAGCGAGACTCCATTTCAAAAGAAAAGAAAAATTGTTTGTAGCTGGGCTTGGTGGCTCATGCCTGTCATCCCAGCACTGGGAGGCCAAGCTGGAAGGATTGCTTGAATCCAGGAGCTTGAGACATGGATTCAGGAGTTCAACTGGGCAACATGGTGAGGTCCCACCACTGCCAAAAAACGATTTAAAAATTAACCAGGCATGGTAAGGCTGGGCGCGGTGGCTTACGCCTGTAATCCCGGCACTTTGGGAGCCCGAGGCAGGTTCTTCATGAAGTCAGGAGTTCAAGACCAGCCTGGCCAGCATGGTGAAACCTTGTCTCTACTACAAAACAAAAAAGTACAAAAATTAACCGGGCATGGTGGTGCATGCCTGTAATACCAGCTACCGGGAGCCTGAGGTCGGAAAATTGCTTGATCCTGGAGGCAGGGGTTGCAGTGAGCTGAGATTGTGCTACTGCACTCCAGCCTGGGCAAGAGAGTGAGACTCTGTCTAAAAAAAAAACAAAACATTAGCCAGGCATGGTGGTGTGCACCTGTGGTCCCAGCTACTCAGGAGGCTGAGGCAGGAGGATCGCTTGAGCCCAGGAGGCAGAGTTTTCGGTGAGCTGAGATTATACCACTGCATTCCAGCCTGGGCAACAGAGCAAGAGCCTGTCTCAAAAAAAAAAAGAAAGAAAGAAAAAAGAAATATTGTTAATAGAAATATTTTGATACGAAAGCAGAAAGTGATAAAAGAAAAGAAAAATACTTTGAGGCCTGGGATAAATATTGTCTTTCTTTAAAGAGAACTTTTTATTATGTTGCCAGGCTGTTTAGGGCAGTAGCAATTCAAAATCACCTTAAGTCAAGCTCAGGGCTTGAGATTTTCTGGATCAGTTTGTACCCAGCAAGCATCCCTTAAGCATCACACCCAACGCAGAGCGATGTTTACCAGAATCCCTATTCTTCACAGGACTCTGAACTCTGAATTTTTCACCCTAGCCGGCAAGGCTGCCAGAATTGCAGCTTAGCCTCTTCCAGAACAAAACCCCAAGGTTATTCAGCCTTCAGCGGAGGCTTCACTCCTCGACTTTTCCATCCTCTTCAGTATTTCAGCATCTCAATTCAGTAATTCCTCAAATCTTGTTAATTCTCTGATGTTTTTTGTTTGTTTGTTTTGTTTTTTGAGACAGAGACTTGCTCTGTCACCCAGGCTGGAATGCAGTGGTGTGATCTCGGCTCACTGCAACCTCCACCTCTTGGGTTCAAGCGATGCTCCTGCCTCAGCCTCCTGAGTAGCTGGAATTACAAGCGCCCACCACAACACCCGGCTAAGTTTTTGCATTTTTGGTAGAGACCAGATCTCATTATGTTGGTCAGGCTGGTCTCAAGCTCCTGGCTCTCGCCTCAGCTTCCCAAAGTGCTGGAATTACAGGCATGAGTCGCTATCCCTGGCCAAACTAGCAGAGTTTTGTTTTGTTTTTGTTTTTAAGTTACACATACATTTGCCATATAAGCCAGCAATTCTACGGTTTGGTATTTATCCAAGATAAATGAAAACATAGCTGTGTGTGATGCTACACACTTATTGTCCCAGCTACTCAGGAGGCTGAGGCAGGAGGATTACTTGAGGCTGGGAGGTTCAGATTGCATTATACTATGATCATACCTGTGAATAGCCACTGACTGTAGCCTGAGCAACATAGCAAGACCACATCTCTAAAAATAAGAAAAACAAATTTAGGACCGGCACAGTGGCTCACACCTGTCATCCCAGCAATTTGGGAGGCTGAGGCGGGAGAATTGCTTGAGTCCAGGAATTCAAGATCAGCCTGGGCAACAGGGCAAAAATCCCATCTCTACAAAACATTAAAAAATTAGCCATAGCCGGGCGCGGTGGCTTACGCCTGTAATCCTAGCACTTTGGGAGGCTAAGGCGGACGGATCACCTGAGGTCGGGAGTTCGAGACCAGCCTGATCAACATGGAGGAAACCCCGTCTCTACTAAAAATACAAAATTAGCCAGGCATGGTGGTGCATCCCTGTAATCTGAGCAACCTGAGAGGCTGAGGCAGGAGAATCGCTTGAACCCGAGAGGCAGAGGTTGCGGTGAGCAGAGATCCGTGCCATTGCACTCCAGCCTGGGCAAAACAGTGAAACTGTCTAAAAAAAAAAAAAAAACAAGTTGGATGCTTCGAGCCCAGGTTTTTTAGCCTGGGCGCGGTGGACTCAAGCCTGTAATCCCGCACTTTGGAGAGGCCGAGACGGGCGGATCACCGAGGTCAGAAGATCGTACCATCCTGGCTAACACGGTGAAACCCCGTCCTCTTACTTAAAATACAAAACTAGCCGGCGGAGGTTGAGCGGGCGCCTGTATCCCAGCTACTTTGTGAGGCGTTGAGCAGGGAGAATGGCAGTTAACCCGGGAGGCGGAGCTCGCAGTGAGCTGAGGATTCTGGCCCTGCACTCCAGACCGGGTGACAGAGCGAGACTCCGCCTCAAAAAAAAAAAAAAAAAAAACTTAGCCATGTGGCTGGCTGCGGTGCCTCACACTTGTAATTGCAGCACTATGGGAGGCTATGGGTGGATCACCTGAGGTAAAGAGTTCGAGACCAGGCTGGCCAACATGGTGAAACCCATCTCTACTAAAAATACAAAAATTAGCTGGGTGTGGTGGTGCGCACCTGCAGTCCCAGCTACTGGGAAGGCTGAGGCAGGAGAATCATGTGAACCCAGGAGGCAGAGGTTGCAGTAAGCCGAGATCGCACCACTGCACTCCACCCTTGGCAACAGAGCAAGACTCCATTAAAAAAAAAAAAAAAAAAAAAAATTAGCCAGGTGTGGTAGCATGTGCCTGTGGTCTCAGCTACTTGGGAGGCTGAGGTGGGAGGATCCCTTGAACCTGGGAGATCAAGGCTGCAGTAAGCCATGATTGCACCAGCCTGGATCACAGAGTGAGACCGTGTCTTTAAAAAAGAAAAAAACATATAGTTAGCTTGAGAAAAAAAAATCTAGTCTGCAACCACTGCCTTTTAAATGAAACATTTTGTCCATTTACACTTAATACAAATCCTGATTTTTAAAAATTTAAATCTGTTGGTTTTGGTTGGTCCCACCTGTTCTATGTTTTGTTTTTTATAAAGATAGGGTCTTCCTCTGTCACCCAGGCAGGAATGCAGTTATAGCTCATTTTGCCTAGCTCATTTAAGACTAGTAACCATCTGGAGTTGATTTTGCAATCTCAAATTGCTGGGCTCAAGTGATCCTTCTGCCTCAGACTCCCAAGTCACTGGAACTATAGGCACACGCCACCACACCTGGCTAATGTTTTTAAAATTTTTTCATAGAGACAGAGGTCTTGCTGTATTGCCCAGGCTGGTGTCAAACTCCTGGCTTCAAGCAATTCTTCCATTTCAGCCTCCCAAAGTGCCAGTAACCATGCCCAGCCTGTATGTTTTATGTAAATAGAATTATTCCATATGTGGTCTTTTTTTGTTTGGCTTCTTTCAATCAGCATAATGTTTTCAAGGTTCACTCATGTTAAGCATGCATCAGTACTTCATTCCTATTTTTAAAAAGTTTTTTTTTTTTTTGTAGAGACAGGGTCTTGCTGTGTTGCCCAGGCTGGTCTCAAACTCCTGGGCTCAAGTGATCCACCCACCTCATCTTCCCAAGTTGCTGGGATTATATGCATGAGCTACCACACATGGCGAGTATGTCTCTGTTATCTATTGAACCTAATGTTCTTTTTTTTGAGTCTGAGTCTCTTGCACTGTTGCCCAGCCTCAGCCGCCTGAGTAGTGGGAACTACAGGCACATGCCACCACGCTCAGCTAATTTTTGTATTTTTATTTCTATTTTTATTTATTTATTTGTTTATTGAGAGAGTCTCGCTCTGTCGCCCAGGCTGGAGTGCAGTGGCGCGATCTCGGCTCACTGCAACCTCCACCTCCTGGGTTCAAGCAATTCTCCTATCTCAGCCTCCCGAGAAGTTGGGACTACAGACACCCACCGCCACACCCAGCTAATTTTTTATTTTTAGTAAAGACAGTGTTTCACCATATTGCTCAGGCTGGTCTCGAACTCCTGACCTCAGGTGATCGGCCCACCTCGGCCTCCCAAAGTGCTGGGATTACAGGTGTGAGCCACCATGCCTGGCCTATTTTTATTTTTATTTTTTATTTTTTTATTTTTTTTTTTGAGACAGAGTCTCGCTCGGCCACCCAGGCTGGAGTGCTGTGGCCGGATCTCAGCTCACTGCAAGCTCCGCCTCCCGGGTTTACGCCATTCTCCTGCCTCAGCCTCCCGAGTAGCTGGGACTACAGGCGCCTGCCACCTCGCCCGGCTAGTTTTTTGTATTTTTTTTTTTAGTAGAGATGGGGTTTCACCATGTTAGCCAGGATGGTCTCGATCTCCTAACCTCGTGATCCGCCCGTCTCGGCCTCCCAAAGTGCTGGGATTACAGGCTTAAGCCACCGCGCCCGGCCAGTGGTACGATCTTGACTCACTGCAATCTCTGCCTCCTGGGTTCAAGCGATTCTCCTGCCTCAGCCTCCTGAGTAGCTGGGATTACAGGTGCCCACCACCATGCCTGGCTAATTTGTGTATTTTTAGTAGAGACGAGGTTTCACCCTATTAGCTAGACTGCTCTTGAACTCCTGACCTCAGGTGATCCGCCCACCTGAGCCTCCCAAAGAGATGGGATTACAGGTGTGGGCCACTGTGCCTGGCCAAAAACTTTTAAAAGCTTAAAAAACTCATTTTAAAAGCATGTGGTGGCTGGTCTCGAACCTGGAATTTGAGACCAGCCTGGCCAACATGGGGCCAACATGGCAAAACCCCACCTCTACTAAAAATACAAGAGTTAGCCGGGCGTGGTGGTAGGCGCCTGTAATACCAGCTACTTGGGAGGCTGAGGCAGGAGAAACGCTTGAACCCGAGAGGCAGAGGTTTCCGTGAGCCAAGATCATGCGCCTGAACTCCAGCCTGGGTAACAGAGTGAGACGCCGTCTCAAAAAATATGTAAGTAAGTAAGTAAATAAGTAAGTAAATAAATAAAAGTTTTCATTGGTAGGAGGACTTGCCTGAATTATCTAGCATATATATGCAGAATTGGTGGTCCCATTGACCCTCAAGTGAGGCATCCAATAGGCAGCAAATATTTGCAGGGGAAGTGGGTCCTCGCTGTATTACAGAAGAAATCATGATTACTCTAAGTCAATCATGGTAACTCTCTTCCTCTTCGCCTTTCTGGGGTGGGCATTTGACCCAGGTTTGACCAAAAAGACACAAGAGGAAGTCTCCAGGGAACTTGTGGATGAAGTTTTGTGCCCGCAGGAGTGCAATGGCACAATCTTGGCTCACTGCAAGCTCCGCCTCTTGGGTTCACACCATTCTCCTGCCTCAACCTCCCGAGTAGTAGCTGGGACTACAGGCGACCACCACCATGCCCCGCTAATTTTCTTTCGTATTTTTAGTAGAGATGGGGTTTCACCGTGTTAGCCAGGATGGTCTCGATCTCCTGACCTCGTGATCCGCCCATCTGGCCTCCCAAAGTGCTGGGATTACAGGCTTGAGCCACCGCGCCCAGCCTAATTTTCTTTCGTATTTTTAGTAGAGACGGGGTTTCACCGTGTTAGCCAGTATAGTCTCGATCTCCTGACCTCGTGATCCGCCTGCCTCGGCCTCCCAAAGTGCTGGGATTACAGGCGTGAGCCACGGCGCCCAGCACTTGTAGTTATTAATATTTATTGAACGATGGTCTTTGTCTTGGGGCTATTTGCTCCACGACAGCAGAGACTCTGACAGGCATCCCAGAGCCTAGCCCAATGACAGGCACAGGAGCCAGTACCTAAATAGCCAAAAAAAAAAAAAAAAAAAAAAATCGAAGGATCTAGAGCACAGGTGGAGGGAGAAATGGGATAAATCTGTGGAAGGTGTGAATTGAAATACGTGCAGTTGGGCTTCTACTATCGCATGAAAACTTTAAAGCTTAATGAATCATTAAAGAAGGGTTGGAATGACCATTGTGGGAATGGGGTGTGAGTGTTTATCTGGTACAGTAAGAGCTGCCAAGTAGTGTTAAAGGCCCAGCTGGGATTAGAAACCATACGTGTGCATTGGCAGAAACCAGCAGAATTAGCATATTTTCTCCAGCAGCGTTCAGCCCTCTGGGTGTGGGAGAGAAGCTGGGTAATTAGGTCAGCCCCAAGATGGGGGCTTGGTGGGCAGGCTGCTGCTTTTTGTTCCTTTCTCAGATAAAGTAAATGAAATAGACTGGAATTGTGGAATTGTATTTTCCTTGTCCCCGGAATGAAACCTGTAGAACTCAAAGGCTTGCCCTTTGGCCCCAGACTGGAGCCAAAAAGGTGAAGCATTTACCCCAAACGTCTTCCCCTACGGCCCACTTGCCTAGTGAGGCCCATGGAAAGATTTGTAGGGATCTGTGAATTTCCTAAAGTACGCAAAATGCTGTGTGTCTGTGTGTGTGTGCATTTTTCTGGGAAGAGTATCTGTAGCTTCCATCAAACTCTTGAAAGGGTGACCCAGAAAGACAAGAGCCCCTGACTCGGATCAGCTCGTAGCCCAGGCCCTGGATTCACTGCTGCGGATCAGGCCCTGACTGATGGGCAGTTACCTTCCTGCTTATTGACAAGGGGCAGCGTGGCACAGAGTTAGATGCGCAGGGGCTGGACTGTACCACCTCAGGGTTGCTACTTAGCTCCTCAGTTTTCTCTTCTGTGAAATGGGAATGATAATCCCAGTTCCTTATTTCAGAAGGCTGTGAAGATTAAGTGAGATAATACATGCAAATGCTTAGGCCATGCTGGGTACTTAGTAATGGCTGGATACTTACTAATAGGACACACATTCAAGAACAAAGACTTTGAATCGGGAGGCAGCATCTGGGGGAGCACAGTTACAGATAATTTTTGTGCAAAGCACAACATCTGATCATTCTCTCCCCTCTGATACTGTGTGGTCCTGTGCAGGTTCCTTAATCACTGCCTCAGTTTCCTCATCTGTAAAATGGAGATGATAACAGTAACTGCCTCATGGTTTGCAGGGACTCTCTGAGGCCGGTGCTCACTAAGTGCAGGTTACTATTGTGATTTTTACTGCCCAGGACCCAAATTCAGGCTCCTCATCTTGATAAGAAAGGCTCTTCCCACTGGGCTTTGCCCCGCACTGAAGCCTTCACAACCCAGCAGGCATCTTCACACGGTCTCCAGTGTCCAGTGCCTCTACGGGCTGAAGCACCGAGCACAGAAGAGAGCGAGTGACCAAACGGAGGCCCGCAACACCCGTGCCCTTCCTCAGAGTATTCCCTTCCAAGAGCGCCCTCGCCCTTCTCTTCCCAATTTCCATCTATAGAAATACCGCTTTTAGTTCAAAGCGGAACTCCAGAAACCACACTGTCCATAATGCCTTCCTAATTCCTCTCATCAGAAGCCCCTGTTCTGAGCCAGTCATGTGGCATATGCAGTTAGCAGGAACAACACGCCTCAGTTCCCTAACTGCACTGCAGCCTCTGGGGACAGGCCTGGCCCTGTCTTTTTTTTTTTTTGAGGCAGAGTCTCACTCTGTCGCCGGGGCTGGAGTGCAGTGGCCGGATCTCAGCTCACTGCAAGCTCCGCCTCCCGGGTTTACGCCATTCTCCTGCCTCAGCCTCCCGAGTAGCTGGGACTACAGGCGCCCGCCACTTCGCCTGGCTAGTTTTGTATTTTAGTAGAGACGGGGTTTCACCGTGTTAGCCAGGATGGTCTTGATCTCCTGACCTCGTGATCCGCCCGTCTCGGCCTCCCAAAGTGCTGGGATTACAGGCTTGAGCCACCACGCCCGGCCTGTCCTGTTCTTTTTACCACATCTGTCACCATCTTTGCACAGAGAATGCCTTTGGTAGAGAGCTCCTGAACAAAGGAAATGAAATACTCAATGATTCTACTATTCCAAAGCATTCACACGTCTAAGGGAAGGGAGAAAGAATCCCCAAATGACTGATCTACTCTGTAGACTATGAAACTGATTATACAAATGGACAATGGCCAGACCATATATAAAAATACAACTCTCGGCCGGGCACGGTGGCTCACGCCTGTAATCCCAGCACTTTGGGAGGCTGAGGTGGGCGGATCACCTGAGGTCAGGAGTTCAAGACCAGCCTCACCAACATGGAGAAACATGTCTGTCTCTACTAAAAATACAAAATTAGCCAGGCATGGTGGTGGGCGCCTATAATCCCAGCCATTCAGGAGGCTGAGGCAGGAGAATTGCTTGAACCTGGGAGGCAGAGGTTGCAGTGAGCCAAGATCACGCTGCTGCACTCCAGCCTCGGCAACAAGAGCAAAACTCCATCTCAAGAAGAAAAAAAAAATGCAACTCTCACCCACAGCCTGCAGTCACTTGCCAAGGAAACTAACTCATTATTTGCAACAATTAACCTGGAAGGTCTTCCTGCTGGAAGTCAGGCTTGCAAGAAGCCAGATTGCTGTCTCTAGCGACAATCCAGGAAGTTAAACAATAACCAATAATGTCTGTAACTATCAGCCCCAAATGGCCAGAACTTGATTAGTAACTGACAGTTTCCTTAATTTTGTTCTCATTTGCAATTTAGGACCAACCAGGGAAAGCCAAATATGCACCCGTAACCAAGCACACAGGATACCCTGCTTCTAGTTAGCCCACGCACAGGCAGCTTCCCCACACCAACAGCCTCCAGTCAGGGCACACCTGAAGCCTTCCCTTTCCTCAGCTATAAAGCTGTCCCACTCCTCTGCCTGCCTTCGAAGCTCCGTCAAAATGCAAGTGCAGATGGCTGACGCCCTTGCTCTGTCGCCCAGGCTGGAGTGCAGTGGCACAATCTTGGCTCACTGCAAGCTCCGCCTCCCGGTTTTATGCCATTCTCCTGCCTCAGCCTCCCGAGTAGCTGGGACTACAGGTGCCCACCACCACACCTAGCTAATATTTTTGTATTTTAAGTAGAGACGGGGTTTCACCATGTTAGCCAGGATGGTCTCAATCTCCTGACCTCGTGATCCACCCGCCTCGGCCTCCCGAAGTGCTGGGATTACAGGTGTGAGCCACCGCACCCGGCCAGCTTTGCTTTTTTAAAGTTGGTTTTCCTTTATTTCCACAAGACCCGGAAATGCAAGGGCAGGGAGCAGAGGCTGGACTGTCCTCTGTCAGTTCCCTCGTTCCCCTTGACTGGAGCTCTGAGCCCTGGGATCACAGAGTTGGCTTTTATACTGGAAATACTGATCAGACCTTTGGACTCAGCTGAGCTAAGGCTGGAGAAGCCAATTGACTCAGATGAAATACCCCAGGCATAAAATCACAAAAGAGTTTTTGTTAGATACTGGTTGGGAGGGAGTGGCTCTAGAGATCTGGGAAAAGAGCAGGCCAGCAGGCAATAGAGACATGAGGGAAAGGCAGGAACTTTGCCTAGAATGGGAGCCAGGGGTTGCCAGGACCCGCCTTGGTGGGACAGAGAATTGAGTCAAGATTCTTATCTCACCTCCACTATGATCCTTTTTTCATTCCACAGATATTCACTGAGTGCATAGTCTGTGCGCCAGGCCCTGTTCTGGGAGATGACAGTCAAGGCCACTGACTTCGTGGAGCTCGCCCCCTAACGGTGAAGACAAACAGTGAATGACTAAGAAAAAAAAAAGGTAATTTCAGAAGTGGCAAGTGCCCTGAGCAAAATAAGCTAAGATGGTGCAACAGAGAGAAAGGGTGCTGGGGGGGGTGGGGACACACGCCCCTTTCTAATGCTGCTTCTGGGAGGAAGGTATCTGTGCTGACACCCTAGTAGCCAGGGGCCAGCAGTGCAACTAGAGAGCAAGAGCTTTTCCAGGCAGGGGGAACAGCTTCAGCAAAGACCCTGAGGTGGCCCAGGATTGACATGTCCAATAAACAACAGAGAGGCTAGTGTGGCTGGAGTAGCAGTAATAGCACTGGGATGAGGCCAGGGAGGAGGCTCAGGCCTGGTCAGGCGTGAAGGGCCTTCTTGGCCATGTCAAGAGTTTAGATTTCATTTTATTCAACTAGGAACTGAATGGCTAGCCTGCCTCAGCCGTTTTCCAGGGCCTTAGAAGAGCTGCTTTGCCAGGCTCCTGTCAGGATTGCAGCAGAGGGCAGCCGTGGGTGTTGGGAGATGGCCTTGAGAGGATGGAGTATAGATCAGCCTCACTGACATAAGCCACAACCGAACCCCTTGCTGAGTAGGACAGATGGGCCACATGGTGTGTGGAAACCCTGAAACTCTATGCTAAATGTTTTTTGTGTATACCTATCTTAGGAAGAGAACCAGAGCTTTTTTTTTTTTTTTTTTTTTGAGATGGAGTCTCACTCTGTCGCCTAGGCAGGAGTGCAGTGGCATGATCTCCGCTCACTACAACCTCCTCCTCCCAGGTTCAAGTGATTCTCCTGCCTCAGCCTCTCAAGTAGCTGGGACTACAGGTGGTGCGCCACAACACCTGGCTAATTTTTGTATTTTTAGTAGAGATGAGATTTCACCATGTTGGCCAGGCTGGTCTCAAACTTCTGACCTCAGGTGATCCACCTGCCTCCTCTTCCCAAAGTGTTGGGATTACAGGTGTTAGCCACCGCGCCCCGCCTTTTTTTTTCAGATTCTAACTCTTAAGCACTAAGAACCCAGAGCTTTTATCAGCCTCTCAGGAGAGTCTCTGTGACCAAAAATGATAGAAAAAGGAGAATATTGACACATGTGCTTCCACATGCATGGGGTATTTTAATAAGGATGTACAGATGTGGCCTTGGAGGAGGAGAGAGGGAGGCTGGAAGAAGGAGACGCGTCCTGGATCCTGTGTGTGCTTTACCTGTTTTTAAAATATGGCGTAAAGGACTAACACTGTGGACAAGGATGGCGTGGGGGGAAAGGTGCTGAAGTCTTGGCACAGCAGGAACCTCCTGGGAGGCCCTTCCCACTCTTAACTCAGCCTTCTTGGGAGGGTGGGGCAGTGACAAACCCACAATCAGATCCTAACCCAGGTGGCCCCACCTCATCCCTAACCTGTGCTCACAAGCCTTAACTCTGAGGAGCCGATCCTGGAGAAGCAGGGCGCAGGAGGGCGGCACCTCCCCGAGCTGCAGCTGCCCTGCAGGTGTGGGCTGCACTGCTCTGTAAGAGCCTCCCTGGAGAGGGATGCCCTTTGTCCAGGCCACTGAAGCCACTGTCGTCCTCTGCGCAAGCCCCAGGCTCTTCTGAGCCCTGCACCTTCACGGAAAGAGGCACCTGGCCGGCCCCAACAGGATCGCTTTGCTCGGACCTGAGTTCTTATGAAGGGCTCAGTCCCAATGTCTTTGTTGGTCATTTTGCTTTCAGTCAAAGTTCACCTCACTCTGCCTGGTATCTGTGCCCAGCCCCACTCAGGAGATGGAGGCTGAGATAGAAATGTCCTCTCTAGCTGGGCACAGTGGCTCAAGCCTGTAATCCCAGCACTTTGGGAGGCCGAGGTGGGTGGATCATGAGGTCAAGAGATCGAGACCATCCTGGCCAACATGGTGAAACCCCGTCTGTCCTAAAAATACAAAAATTAGCTGAGCGTGGTGGCGTGTGACTATAATCCCAGCTACTCAGGAGGCTGAGGCAGGAGAATCGCTTGAACCAGGGAGTTGGAGGTTGCAGTGAGCCAAGATGTGCCACTGCCCTCTAGCCTAGCAACAGAGTGAGACTCTGTCTCAAAAAAAAAAAAAAAGAAAAGAAAAAAAAGAAAAAAAAATCCTCTCTAACTCTCTCCAGAATCTTGGCTGGAATTGACTTTGCCTGCCCACAAATAGGCTCTGGCCTGGCCTTCAGGACCCACCTGTTTTCAGCAATCAGCCAGGACCTCCTGGTGTTCAGATCCCCAGTAATCTGGGGCCACGAGCCGGGGAACAGAGTTGGCTGGTGGTGACAGGTCCCTGGCAGGACGCAAAGTAGCTGAGGGCCTCCTGGGCCAGCACTTGGGTAAACCAAAGCACCACTCTCCTCTGCTTAAGAACAATTAGGACTGTTGCATAGCTTCCTCCTGAGGCCTTCGAAATGTCCTCCTCTGACAGATAAGAGCACAGTCACCCATACTTATGTTGACAAACAGTATTTTAATGCCAAATCTTCTAACTTGATTTTTTTTTCTTTTTGAGACCGAGTCTCACTCTGTTACCCAGGCTGGAGTGCAGTGGTGCAATCTCGGCTCACTGCAACCTCCGCCTCCCAGGTTCGAGCGATTCTCCTGCCTCAGCCTCCCAAGTAGCTGGGATTACAGGCACCCACCACCATACCTGGCTAATTTTTGTATTTTCAGTAGAGACGGCCTTTCACAATGTTGGTCAGGCTGATCTCAAACTCATGAGCTCAAGCGATCTGCCCGCCTTGGCCTCCCAAATTGCTGGGATTACAGGCGTGAGCCACTGCGCCCAGGCTCAAATCTTCTAACTCTAAATTAAATAGTAATACAAATAGCCAATATGTGTGGGGGACATATGGGGGCCAGACATTGTTCAGTTACGGGCTTTATGTGTATCTTTTCACTTAAACTCCACAGAACCCTGATGCTTGGCATGGTCCATGGCCCCCTCCACACAGCCAGTTGGCCAGGGAGCCGGGGCAGCCTGTAAACGCTCTGCCTGGAGCTGCTCATAAACAAAAACAGAGTGATCCACAAAAGGGCCCCACAGTCTGGCACGGAATGGAATCCCACCTTCGGTCCAGCAACTGGAGAACAAAAGTCCACATCCTGATGACTGGTTCTGCACCTGGAGCTTAGAGCACGTAGCAAGGGGCTGAGAAGCAGCCACCACATAATCAGTGACTGAAATTTCATCACACAGTCCTCTGTGCCAGGCCCTGTGGGGAAACCAAGACATGTAAGGCAAGCCCTGCTCTTAGGAATTTCTAACCTCAGTACTGAAAAGTTAATAACATAAAGACGCAGCCTGTCTGCGGTCACACCATGGCATGAGCCGTGTGGATTCCAAGTGCTGAATGAAGCTGGAACGGCAGAGGTCACATTGGGCCAGTATGTGCTTCTTGGAAGAGGTGGCATTTGAGTCACTTGAAGAATGAGCAGGAGATGAGGGATGGGAAGGGTCAGGCATTCCTGGGAGGCCATGAGCAAAGTGTCACAGTTTTGCATTGATCACTGTCATCCATGTAAGAGCAAGAACAGCTCAGGCAGGTGGTGGCCATAGAATGGAGGTGGACACATAAATATGTGGAGAGGGAAGGAAGCCTTTGGGTTAAAAGACCAAGACTTGACACCTGTGAGGACATGGAATCTAACTCTGTGTTTGTCTCTAAACCCAAGGCAAGTCACACTTCTGAGGTACAGCTTCTTCACCTGTAAAATGAAGGGACGGGGCAACACGGTCTCTAAAGTTTCTATGGCCGGGTGCAGTGGCTCACACCTATCTTCGCAATACTTTGGGAGGCCGATGCAGAAGGATCACTGGAGCTCCCTCAAGACCAGCCTGGGGAACACAGGGAGAACCTCATCTCTACAAAAAATTAAAAATATCAGCTGGACATGGTGGCAGGACCTGTGATTCCAGCTACTCAGGAGGCTGAGCGGGGAAGATCGTTTGGACCTGGGAGGTCGAGGCTGCAGTGAGCTGTGATCACACCACTGCACTTCAGCCTGGGCAATAAATAAACAAACAAACAAGTACTAAAGTTCCTTACTACTTTAGAATCAGGGTAGAAAGGAGTGAAGATGACTTTAGGATTTTGAAGAACAGTCCCAGCGGCAGGAGGTGAGGAGTCTAGAGAAGAGCAGGTCTGAGGAGAGGCCTTCAGCTTCAGATCAACTGCATGGACCCCTTCACAACCATTCCTTCTGCTGGGGTCCACCAGCACTGCCACAGGCTGACCTGTTCTCAGACTTGCATGGGACATGTGTTGCCTCCCTACGTCTCTCCCTGAGATGTGAACCTGGTTACGTCAAGGCCAGAGCAGTGAGAGGCAGCAGCCCTTGCCCCAGCTTTTCCCCAGTGAGGAAGCACCATCATCACCAACACCATCTTGCTACGATAGCACTGGAAAGCCTGCAGGTGAAGGTGGGAGTCCCCCAGATTCACAATTAAATTCTTTTGCCCCAGGGAAATGGGCACTGGAAACAGAAATTAGGTTGTTACTGAGAAATCAATTAACTTATGGTCCCTGCATACTTCTGTTTGAGGGCCCCAATTAGCCCATACCTGGTTCACAGGCAAACTTTCCAACAAGCGGTGTAGATCTCATACTTGGGTGTGTATAAGAGCCCCTGTGGAGGCCGGGGGCAGCGACTCACAACTGTAATGCCAGCACTTCGGGAGGCCAAGGCAGGAGGATCGCCTGAGCCTGGCTGCAGTGAGCTAAGATCACGCCACCACACTCCAGCCTGGGTGACAGACACCCTGTCCCAAAAAATAAAGAAGAACCCCTGTGGAGCTCATGAACAGAATCACCCAAAGGAGGGGACTGGGCACCTTTATTTTCATAACCTCCCAGGCAACTGTTCGGTGCACTAAAGTGAGAGACTTTAGGGTGAATAGAGCTGCCCAGGGGTTTTGGGCTGGGAGAGCGGCGGGGCAGGGCCCTCCCTGGAGGTAACGGGCTCCTCAGAGTGAGACCGAGCTGTCTCTCCACAGACGGCAGGGGAGGGAGGCTGGTCCTGGGCGGAGGGGCTGAAGCTGGAGAGGCAGTGGAGGCCAGAGGGCACAGGTTTTGCAGCTGAGGAAGGGGCCAGGGCCAGATCCTGAAGCTGCCGGGACGGGGGTGTGGGGCTGTGAGCAGGGACGGGAGGCCTTTCTGAGGCAGGAGAATCACTTGAACCCGGGAGGCGGAGGTTGCAGTGAGCTGAAATCATGCCACCACACTCCAGCCTGGGCAACAGAGCGAGACTCCATCTCGCACCTTCCTGTCCACCCTTTGTCCACTGAGATGAGCTGGGCCTGTGGTGGGAGGGGTGAGCACCTCCTGCCTCAACTTGCGTTTCCTTCCCAGCAGGCCCCGGCTCTCCTGCATCTGACTTCAAGTCCTTGGTATGTATGAAATTCCTGCCTCTCCTCTGGCCGCCCTGCCCGCCTCCCTGGCTGCAGTTACAGTTTTGTCCCTTGTTCCTACCCTTTTATGTCTGCCTTTCTCAGGCCTTCAGCCCAATGTGTCAAGATTAATTTGACACCAAACTGGCTTTCTCTAGAAATTCAAGGAAACTTCTAGGCACAAGAGCAGCATTCGTTTGGGGGAAATGCTCATGGCCCCTTCCTCAAGGCAGTCCTGGGGTTGGAGTCCTTGACCCGACCCGGGCCGGGATAGCACCCTGGAGCGGGAGGCCCTGTCTGGAGGGAAACAGCTCGCTCAAGGTCTTCCACTCGCCCGGCCCCCTCAACCAACCCCCTGCCCTGCTCCTGACAGAGACAGACAGGCCCTCCTGAAAGCATGACTAGGGCCCTTCTCACCCCCAGAGCTCACCTCTCTGAAAGCCTATGCTCTGCTTGAAAAAAAATCATTTGCTTTTGGAGGGGGGCGACAGGTTGCAATTTGGGGCCATCATGGTGTGGACGTTTATGTTCTCGGAGGAGACTCTTTGGGGAAGGAAACTGGGTTTCTCTCACCTTCCTTACTTGAGACAAAATGTACTATTTCCTGCTCTTAATTCAGCATCTACAATTGTCCTGGGAATTGGTCACAGTGCCATGGGGTCAGGATAGTAGTATGATTCCAGACTCCAGAACAAAACAATAGGTTGCTCTGTTTCCTCAAAATGCTTTGAGTCCTCAGGCCTGGCCCCCCAACCACTAGGGAGTGCCCATCCTTCCTCTGTGGTCTCGCCCCTCTTCCCAGAGCATCTACCCTCATAGCCACCTCACATTCTGTCCAGAACCCCCAAGAACAAGGAGCCTGCCAAGCTGGGAAGTCATCACAGAACTCAGTTCTACTGGCATATCTGCCGCCAGAATTCGTGGGAAAGAGGACAGGTTCTGGTTGGGTGCGTGGCTCATGCCTGTAATCCCAAAACTTTGGGAGGCCAAGGTGAGAGGATCATTTGCGCCCAGTTCAAGACCAGCCTGCACAACATAGTAAGACTCCGTCTCTACAAAAAAGTTTTTTAATTAGCCAGACGTGGTGGTACACACTTTATAGTCCCAGCTACTCAAAATTAGCTGGACGTAGTGATGCAGGCCTGTAATCCTAACTACGCGGGAGGCTGAGGCAGGATAATCGCTTGAATCCAGGAGGGAGAGGTTGCAGTGAGCTGAGATAACGCCATCGCATTCCAGCCTGGGCAATAAGAGTGAAACTGTATCTCAAGGCAGAAGGACTGCATGAGCCCCAGAGTTTGAGGCTGCAGTGAGCTATGATCATGCCACTGCACTCCAGCCTGGGCAACAGAGAGACACTCTATCTCAAAAAAATAAATAAATAAAAGAGAGAGAGAAAGAAGAAAGAAAGAAGGGCCAGACATGGTGGCTCACGCCTGTAATCCCAGCACTTTGGGAGGCTGAAGCCGGCGGATCTCCTGAGGTCAGGAGTTCGAGACCAGCTTGACCAACACGGTGAAACCCTGCCTCTACTAAAAATACAAAAATTAGCTGGGCATGGTGGTGGGCGCCTGTAATCCCAGCTACTCGGGAGTCTGAGGCAGGAGAATAGCTTGAACACAGGAGGTGGAGGTTGCAGTGAGCCGAAACCACACCATTGCACTCCAGCATGGGCGACAGGAATAAGACTCTATCTAAAAAAAAAAGAAGAGAAAAGAAGGCCAGGCATGGTGGCTAATGCCTGTAATCCCAGCATTTTGGGAGGCCAAAGCAAGTGGATCATGAGGTCAAGAGATCAAGACCATCCTGGCCAACATGGTGAAACCCCATCTCTACTAAAAATACAAAAAAAATTAGCTAGGCATGGTGGCATGCACCTGTAGTCCCAGCTACTCGGGAGGTTGAGGCAGGAAAATCGCTTGAACCTGGGAGGCTGAGTTTGCAGTGAGCTGAGATCACGCCACTGCACTCCAGCCTGACAAAGAGCAAGACACCATCTCAAAAAAAAAAAAAAAAAAAAAAAAAAAAAAGCCGGGTGCGGTGGCTCACACCTGTAATCCCAGTACTTTGGGAGGCCAAGGCAGGTGGATCACAAAGTCAAGAGATCAAGACCAGCCTGACCAACATGGAGAAACCCTGTCTCTACTAAAAATACAAAATTAGCTGGACGTAGTGGTGTAGGCCTGTAATCCCAACTACTCAGGAGGCTGAGGCAGGATAATCACTTGAATCCGGGAGGCAGAGGTTGCAGTGAGCCGAGATAACGCCATCGCATTCCAGCCTGGGCAATAAGAGTGAAACTCCATCTCAAAAAAAAAAAGAAACAAACAAAGAAAAGAAAGGGCCGGGTGCGATGGCTCACGCCTGTAATCCCAGCACTTTGGGAGGCCGAGGCGGGCGGATCACCTGAGGTCAGGAGTTCGAGACCAGCCTGGCTAACACGGTGAAACACTGTTTCTACTAAAAATACAAAAAATTAGCCAGGAGTGGTGGTGCACGCCTGTAATCCCAGCTACTTGGGAGGCTGAGGGAGGAGAATCACTTGAACTTGGGAGGCAGAGGTTGCAGTGAGCTGAGATTGCGCCACTGTACCCAGCTTGGGCAACAAGAGTGAAACTCTGTCTCAAAAAAAAAAAAAAAAAAAAGGAAAAGGAAGAAAGGAAGGGGAAGGGAGAGGAGGGGAGGGAAAAGAAAAGAAAGGTTCTGTACAGATGGCAGCATCATTTTTTTCCCCAATTCCTGGCACAGAGGCTGAGCCATTATTGTCAACCTACTGTGAAAAGACATTATGTCCTCTCTGTCACTGGCAAATCCTGACCAGAGTCTTGTTGGACTCTGAGAGCATCCCCAGCAAAGAACTGAGCATCACAGCAGGGCAGCTTGAAGTCTTCCTCTAATGTAGTCTTGATCTACCTAGAACATCAGCTACAAAATAATTTTGCACAGCATCATTAACAATAGCACTGCCTTCGTGTTGTATATGACTCCGCAGCTTTCATACATATTGCATCAGTTGTATTTGGGGTTTTATGAAAACCTATGAAGTTGGCCAGGCACAGTGGCTCACACCTGTAATCCCAGCACTTTGGGAGGCCGATGTGGGTGGATCACCTGAGGTCAGGGGTTCGAGACTAGCCTGGCCAACATGGTGAAACCCTGTCTCTACTAAAAATACAAAAATTAGCTGGTGGTGGCACACACTTGTAATCCCAGCTACTTGGGAGGCTGAGGCAGGGGAATTGCTTGAATCTGGGAGGCAGAGGTTGCAGTGAGCTGAGATCGTGCCATTGTACTCCAGCCTGGATGACAGAGCAAGACTCCATCTCAAAAAATAAAAAATAAAAAATAAAAAATATAGGAATTTTTTTTTTGTTGTTTTTGTTTTTTGTTTTGAGACGGAGTCTCGCTCTGTCGCCCAGGCTGGAGTGTAGTGGCCCGATCTCGGCTCACTGCAACCTCTGCCTCCCAGGTTCAAGCAATTCTCCTGCCTCAGCCTCCCGAGTAGCTGGGACTATAGACGCCCTCCACCATGCCTGGCTAATCTTTGTATTTTTAGTAGAGATGAGGTTTCACCATGTTGGTCAGGCTGGTCTCGAATTCCTGACCTCGTGATCCTCCCGCCTTGGCCTCCCAAAGTGCTAGGATTACAGGTATGAGCCACCGCGTCTGACCGAGTATATCTTTTTTAAAAAAGAAAATAAAGAGGCCAGGCGCGGTGGCTCAAGCCTGTAATCCCAGCACTTTGGGAGGCCGAGACGGGCGGATCACGAGGTCAGGGGATCAAGACCATCCTGGCTAACCCGGTGAAACCCCGTCTCTACTAAAAAAAAAAATACAAAAAACTAGCCGGGCTACTTGGTGGGCGCCTGTAGTCCCAGCTACTCGGGAGGCTGAGGCAGGAGAATGGCATAAACCCGGGAGGCGGAGCTTGCATTGAGCTAAGGTCCGGCCACTGCACTCCAGCCTGGGCAACAGAGCGAGACTCCGTCTCAAAAAAAAAAGAAAAGAAAAGAAAAGAAAGAAATAAAGTCTACATAGCAGTGACTGGGAGACCAGAATATCCCATTCATGTCTTGGTCCTCATCTTACCAAATGGATCACATCCTGTTTCTTCATCATTTCATCAGCTGCAAGGCAGTTGGGCTGTGATGGGGCAGGACAACAACCAGAAAATGCTGGAATGTGGCCAGAGCTGAGGCAGCGCTCACCCCACATGTGTTCATTAAATGCCTACTGTGTGCAGAGTGAGGTGGTGAATACAAAGATAAACACAGCAAGGTGGTCTCACCCTCCAGTCCCTGGAAGAGCACAGGTCACCACTGGCTGCTGTCATAGCAGCTGTCGAGTATGAACAGCTGGGCCAAGCCAAAGTGGAATGGTCAGAAGAATGGCATCAGTGAGACAAAACAGTGGAGACAGTGTGACAGGACATGGACTCAACGGCTGGAGGCCAGCCTGGCACGCAGCAATTGGGAATGGGGTGTCTGTTCTGGAACAAAGGAGTTCAGCAACCATGATTTGGAGAGGCAGAAAAGCAAACACCAGGCTTTCCGAAAATGGTTGCTCTGACCACAAACCCAGAGACAGCTGCATGTTCGTTTCTGGGCCCCACCTGTACTTATTATTGGTATTAGCATCAGCATTACTTGGAATAGGGACAACATCTTATAAGAGGCATTCATTCAAAATGTTATTTAATTTATAAAACTTCCTTATGCTGGCCGGGCGCGGCTCAAGCTTGTAATCCCAGCACTTTGGGAGGCCGAGACGGGAGGATCACGAGGTCAGGAGATCGAGACCATCCTGGCTAACACGGTGAAACCCCGTCTCTACTAAAAAAAAAAAATACAAAAATCTAGCCGGGCGAGGTGGCGGGCGCCTGTAGTCCCAGCTACTCCGGAGGCTGAGGCAGGAGAATGGCATGAAC
>NW_016806834.1:1943582-1948136 GCF_001698545.2 Rhinopithecus bieti | reverse complement strand
TTTATTTATTTATTTATATTTTTTGAGACGGAGTCTCGCTCTCTCACCCAGGCTGGAGTGCGGTGGCCGGATCTAGGCTCACTGCAAGCTCCGTCTCGCGGGTTCACGCCATTCTCCTGCCTCAGCCTCCCGAGTAGCTGGGAGTACAGGCACCCGCCACCTCGCCCGGCTAGTTTTTTTGTATTTTTTAGTAGAGACGGGGTTGCACCGTGTTAGCCAGGATGGTCTCAATCTCCTGACCTCGTGATCCGCCCGCCTCGGCCTCCCAAAGTGCTGGGATTACAGGCTTGAACCACCGCGCCCGGCCTATTTTATTTTATTTTATTTTTTGAATCAGAGTCTCACTCTGTCACCTAAGCTGGAGTGCAGTGGCATCATCTCAGCTCAATGCAACCTCCACCTGCTGGGTTCAAGAAATTCTCCCTGTCTCAGCCTCCCGATAGCTGGGATTATAGGCGCCCACCACCACACCCAGCTAATTTTGTATTTTAGTAGAGATGGGGTTCCACCATGTTGGCCAGATTGGTCTTGAACTCCTGACCTCAGGTGATCTGCCCACCTTGCCCTCCCAAAGGGCTGGGATTGCAGGCATGAGCCACCGCACCCGGCCCAATTCTTACATTTTGAAAGCATTTTATGTTTTCATATCCATCATCTTCTTAGAGATAACATCTCCTTCAGCTGAGCCCAGTATTAACCTTCCCATGACCCCATTACCTGCAGTGTCTGTGCCTGATCAGACCCAACTCCTTGAGGCTAGAGACTGTCTTCTTGCTGCTTCCTCAACACCAAGTGCAAAAGGTGCCCAAGAAATGACAGGTAGGGGAACCTCCGATATTTTGTGAGGATGCAGGACAATGTTGTTAGAGCTTCTATTTTGTGTTTTAGTTTTCAAGGGAAATTTTAAAATATCCAGGTTTTAAAATAGGTATTGACAAGTTATTAAAAAAAAAAAAATACACCTTTAGGTTGGGCCCAGTGGCTCATGCATGTAATCCTGGTGCTTTAGGAGCCCAAGGAAGGAGGATTTCTTGAGCCCAGGAGTTTGAAACTAGCCTGTCTTAAAAACAAAAAACAAACAAACAAAAACCTTTAAAACACTGAGTAGACCCAACAAAACACAACGCATCAGTAAATAGAAAGTAAAAATATAAGCCTGGTGCAGTGGCTCACGTCTGTAATCCCAGCACTTTGGGAGACTGAGGCGGGAGGATCATGAGGTCAGGAGTTCGAGACTGGCCTGGCCAACATGGTGAAACCCCGTCTCTACTACAGATACAAAAAATTAGCAGGGTGTGGTGGCTCGCGCCTGTGATCCAAGCTAGGCAGGAGGCTGAGGCAGGAGAATCGCTTGAACCCAGGAGGCAGAGGTTGCAGTGAGCAGAGATGGCGCCATTGCACTCCAGCCTGGGTGACAGGACAAGACTCCATCTCAAAAAAAAAAAAAGTAGGCCGGGCGCGGTGGCTCAAGCCTGTAATCCCAGCACTTTGGGAGGCCGAGGCGGGCGGATCACGAGGTCAGGAGATCGAGACCATCCTGGCTAACACGGTGAAACCCCGTCTCTACTAAAAACTACAAAAAACTAGCCGGGCGAGGTAGCGGCGCCTGTAGTCCCAGCTAGCCGGGAGCCTGAGGCAGGAGAATGGCGTGAACCCGGGAGGCGGAGCTTGCAGTGAGCTGAGATCCGGCCACAGCACTCCAGCCCGGGTGACAGAGTGAGACTCCGTCTCAAAAAAAAAAAAAAAAAAAAAAAAAAAAAAAAAAAAAGTAAAAATATAAAAATAGCAGTGACCATTTATTATCTACCCTATGCCAGCCATTTTACGTATTTTATTTATGTATTTATTTTTTCAGAAAGGTCTCTCTCTGCCGCAGGGGCTGGAGTGCAGTGGCACAGTCATAGTTCACTGCAGCCTCAAACTCCTGGGCTCAAGCGATCCTCCCCGCTCAGTCTCCTGAGTAGCTAGGACTATAGGCTTTCACCACCATGCCCAGCTTACATATATTATTTATTTTTAATAAATAATAGCCGGGCATGGTGGCTCACACTTGTAATCCCAGCACTTTGGGAGGCCAAGGCGGGAGGATCACTTGAGGTTGGGAGTTTGACACTAGCCTGACCAACATGGAGAAGCCCCATCTCTACTAACAAAAACCAAAAAATTTGCCGGGTGTGGTGGTGCATGCCTGTAATCCCAGCTACTCGGGAGGCTGAGGCAGGAGAATCACTTGAACCTGGGAGGGAGAGGTTGCAGTGAGCTGAGATCAAGCCATTGCACTCCAGCCTGGGCAACAAGTGTGAAATTCCGTCTCAAAAAAAAAAAAAAAAAAAAAAAAAAAACTAATAGATGGATTACTCTTGTGGTTAAAAAATTCACAAAATAACATAACACGGCTGGGCGCGGTGGCTCACNAGCAGACACGCACCTTCCTGTCCACCCTTTGTCCACTGAGATGAGCTGGGCCTGTGGTGGGAGGGGTGAGCACCTCCTGCCTCAACTTGCGTTTCCTTCCCAGCAGGCCCCGGCTCTCCTGCATCTGACTTCAAGTCCTTGGTATGTATGAAATTCCTGCCTCTCCTCTGGCCGCCCTGCCCGCCTCCCTGGCTGCAGTTACAGTTTTGTCCCTTGTTCCTACCCTTTTATGTCTGCCTTTCTCAGGCCTTCAGCCCAATGTGTCAAGATTAATTTGACACCAAACTGGCTTTCTCTAGAAATTCAAGGAAACTTCTAGGCACAAGAGCAGCATTCGTTTGGGGAAATGCTCATGGCCCCTTCCTCAAGGCAGTCCTGGGGTTGGAGTCCTTGACCCGACCCGGGCCGGGATAGCACCCTGGAGCGGGAGGCCCTGTCTGGAGGGAAACAGCTCGCTCAAGGTCTTCCACTCGCCCGGCCCCTCAACCAACCCCTGCCCTGCTCCTGACAGAGACAGACAGGCCCTCCTGAAAGCATGACTAGGGCCCTTCTCACCCCAGAGCTCACCTCTCTGAAAGCCTATGCTCTGCTTGAAAAAAAATCATTTGCTTTTGGAGGGGGGCGACAGGTTGCAATTTGGGGCCATCATGGTGTGGACGTTTATGTTCTCGGAGGAGACTCTTTGGGGAAGGAAACTGGGTTTCTCTCACCTTCCTTACTTGAGACAAAATGTACTATTTCCTGCTCTTAATTCAGCATCTACAATTGTCCTGGGAATTGGTCACAGTGCCATGGGGTCAGGATAGTAGTATGATTCCAGACTCCAGAACAAAACAATAGGTTGCTCTGTTTCCTCAAAATGCTTTGAGTCCTCAGGCCTGGCCCCCCAACCACTAGGGAGTGCCCATCCTTCCTCTGTGGTCTCGCCCCTCTTCCCAGAGCATCTACCCTCATAGCCACCTCACATTCTGTCCAGAACCCCAAGAACAAGGAGCCTGCCAAGCTGGGAAGTCATCACAGAACTCAGTTCTACTGGCATATCTGCCGCCAGAATTCGTGGGAAAGAGGACAGGTTCTGGTTGGGTGCGTGGCTCATGCCTGTAATCCCAAAACTTTGGGAGGCCAAGGTGAGAGGATCATTTGCGCCCAGTTCAAGACCAGCCTGCACAACATAGTAAGACTCCGTCTCTACAAAAAAGTTTTTTAATTAGCCAGACGTGGTGGTACACACTTTATAGTCCCAGCTACTCAAAATTAGCTGGACGTAGTGATGCAGGCCTGTAATCCTAACTACGCGGGAGGCTGAGGCAGGATAATCGCTTGAATCCAGGAGGGAGAGGTTGCAGTGAGCTGAGATAACGCCATCGCATTCCAGCCTGGGCAATAAGAGTGAAACTGTATCTCAAGGCAGAAGGACTGCATGAGCCCCAGAGTTTGAGGCTGCAGTGAGCTATGATCATGCCACTGCACTCCAGCCTGGGCAACAGAGAGACACTCTATCTCAAAAAAATAAATAAATAAAAGAGAGAGAGAAAGAAGAAAGAAAGAAGGGCCAGACATGGTGGCTCACGCCTGTAATCCCAGCACTTTGGGAGGCTGAAGCCGGCGGATCTCCTGAGGTCAGGAGTTCGAGACCAGCTTGACCAACACGGTGAAACCCTGCCTCTACTAAAATACAAAATTAGCTGGGCATGGTGGTGGGCGCCTGTAATCCCAGCTACTCGGGAGTCTGAGGCAGGAGAATAGCTTGAACACAGGAGGTGGAGGTTGCAGTGAGCCGAAACCACACCATTGCACTCCAGCATGGGCGACAGGAATAAGACTCTATCTAAAAAAAAAAGAAGAGAAAAGAAGGCCAGGCATGGTGGCTAATGCCTGTAATCCCAGCATTTTGGGAGGCCAAAGCAAGTGGATCATGAGGTCAAGAGATCAAGACCATCCTGGCCAACATGGTGAAACCCCATCTCTACTAAAATACAAAAAAAATTAGCTAGGCATGGTGGCATGCACCTGTAGTCCCAGCTACTCGGGAGGTTGAGGCAGGAAAATCGCTTGAACCTGGGAGGCTGAGTTTGCAGTGAGCTGAGATCACGCCACTGCACTCCAGCCTGACAAAGAGCAAGACACCATCTCAAAAAA
>NW_016806834.1:1936975-1939079 GCF_001698545.2 Rhinopithecus bieti | reverse complement strand
AACTTCTTTTAAAAAATTATTTATGTATTTATTTTTGAGACAGGGTCTTGCTATGTTGCCCAGGCTGGTGTCAGATTCCTGGGCTTAAGCAATCCACCCGCCTCAGCCTCCCCAAGTGCTGGGATTAGAGGCGTGAGACACTGCTCCCAGCCTAAAAACGTTTTATCCTGGAGACAGTGTCCACAAACTTAATCTGATATTTCACAAGTTGCTGAGGCATAGGAAACTCTTTTCTTTATACAATATTTTCAGACCACCAAGCCATGAGAGGTGACAGCAGTAGGAAATCTCATGAGCTCTTTGGTCAGCAGCCATTTCTTAGTGGAAAGGACTATTTCTGACCTTCAGTTCTCAGCAGTTACAAATGTCAAAGGCAGACCTTTCCTCTCCTCCCACGCTCCTGTGCTGCAGCTTCCCTCCCTGTAGATAAGTGAATGCCGATGGGGTGTGACTGGGCCAGGACTGAAGGGTCCCTGGCCTAAAATATCTTACTTTGCCTGGAAGGCTGGGCTTCACATCATCTGTTTCATACTCTGAGGTCTGGGCAAAGGGGCTTCCCCTTCAAAGCTAGCACTATAAATATGCCTTGAGGTTGTCACCGGGAGTCCCTAGATAAACCAGCCCACTGGGAAGGGCATTAACCTTTTATCTTCTTAACCCATGTAGGAACTCAGGACCTGGATGGACGATGAGGAGAGGCACCTCCCAGAGGCGCAGGTCGATCCGACCCACGCCATGTTTCATGGTGTACTTCGTGTTTTCAAGTGGTTGTTTTCAGTGACTCATCAAAAAAACAAAACTCTAATATAAAATAGGAAAAAGTATAGATGATACAAAGTAGCACAAATAGTCCTTTATCCTGAAAGAACTCAGGGATTTACCAAGAAAAAATATGCATGTTAAATTTCAAATAATGATACAATTCTTTTTCTCCTTTCTTTCTTTTTTCTTCTTCTTTTTTTTTAGAGATGGGGTCTTGCCATGTTGCCCAGGCTGGATTTGAACTCTTGGGCTCAAGTGATCCTCCCACTTCAGCCTCCCGAATCACTGGGACTACAGATGCCTGCAATTGTACTCAGCTCAGGACACAATTCTTACATTTTATTTTATATTATTTTATTTATTTATTTATTTATTTATTTATTTATTTATTTATTTATATTTTTTGAGACGGAGTCTCGCTCTCTCACCCAGGCTGGAGTGCGGTGGCCGGATCTAGGCTCACTGCAAGCTCCGTCTCGCGGGTTCACGCCATTCTCCTGCCTCAGCCTCCCGAGTAGCTGGGAGTACAGGCACCCGCCACCTCGCCCGGCTAGTTTTTTTGTATTTTTTAGTAGAGACGGGGTTGCACCGTGTTAGCCAGGATGGTCTCAATCTCCTGACCTCGTGATCCGCCCGCCTCGGCCTCCCAAAGTGCTGGGATTACAGGCTTGAACCACCGCGCCCGGCCTATTTTATTTTATTTTATTTTTTGAATCAGAGTCTCACTCTGTCACCTAAGCTGGAGTGCAGTGGCATCATCTCAGCTCAATGCAACCTCCACCTGCTGGGTTCAAGAAATTCTCCCTGTCTCAGCCTCCCGATAGCTGGGATTATAGGCGCCCACCACCACACCCAGCTAATTTTTGTATTTTTAGTAGAGATGGGGTTCCACCATGTTGGCCAGATTGGTCTTGAACTCCTGACCTCAGGTGATCTGCCCACCTTGCCCTCCCAAAGGGCTGGGATTGCAGGCATGAGCCACCGCACCCGGCCCAATTCTTACATTTTGAAAGCATTTTATGTTTTCATATCCATCATCTTCTTAGAGATAACATCTCCTTCAGCTGAGCCCAGTATTAACCTTCCCATGACCCCATTACCTGCAGTGTCTGTGCCTGATCAGACCCAACTCCTTGAGGCTAGAGACTGTCTTCTTGCTGCTTCCTCAACACCAAGTGCAAAAGGTGCCCAAGAAATGACAGGTAGGGGAACCTCCGATATTTTGTGAGGATGCAGGACAATGTTGTTAGAGCTTCTATTTTTGTGTTTTAGTTTTTCAAGGGAAATTTTAAAATATCCAGGTTTTAAAATAGGTATTGACAAGTTATTAAAAAAAAAAAAA
>NW_016806834.1:1918284-1934154 GCF_001698545.2 Rhinopithecus bieti | reverse complement strand
GGGCGCGAGGGCGGAGTCGTGGCCGAGGCGGCGGTGTCCGGAGCACGGCTCAGGGGCCGCAGTGGCCGCCGCGGATCGAGGCTGCCTGGAGAGAGCGTCCGGGCGCAGAAGGGTTAACGGGCCACCGGGGCGCGCAGAGCAGGTAGAGACCTCCCCCAGACCCCGGCCCCGGCCGCCCCTCTCCTGGGTCCCGTTAGACCGCCAGCCCCGCGCGCCCGCGTCGTCCCCTCTCCCTGCGCTGTGCGGTCGGTCGCGCCCCCGCCACGACCCCGGCCCCAGCTCCGGTGGCCTCGGACGATCTTCCAGCCCCTGGGGTCGAATTCCTGGGGAGGGGGTCTGATCCTGTGGAACTCTGGCCCCATCACCCGGGCGAGGAGTGAGCCAAAATTCCTCCTAAGTCACACAGTAAAGTTGGAAAACAGACCCACGACCTCCCCGCGCGGGCAGCGCCTCCTGCCTTCTCCCTAGGAGGGTGCTCTCGGACGGTGTGCCCCCCGCTCCCCTACTGCAACTCCTGGAGTTGGAGGACAGGGTCGCCGCGAGGGACGCAGGTGGGTGCCCTTGATCCAGTTCAGTCCGATGACAGAAGAGGTTGACAAAAAAGAAAGACACCTGTTGGGGTGGCCTGCCAGACCCAGGAGTGGAGGGCTCCATGAGGGCCAGGGAATTCGGACTCAGGACAGGGATCCTCCGTGGCTAGCCCAGAAACACAGGGTCGAGCCACTCTCCAGCAGGGAGACCTGGGGGTGTAGGGGTGAGCCCTGCGCAGGTCTCTGTTTCTTGGTCTTCACTGGGCAGTGTGGAGAGGTGTGGCCCGGAGGAGCCCACGTTTGTCCAGACCAGGGTCTATTCTGGCACCAACCTCTGACCTCTCCTTTCCTCGTCCTGGGCCGTGAACGACACCAAATGAGGGACATGGAAAGGGGTGAGAAGCACAAATGTGCGTGTGTTTCTGCAGAGGAGGGGGCATGGGCCCCTGCCGGGCTGCGCAGGGGAGGGTGGGGTGGGACTTTTCCAGAGAGGGAGCCAGGCCTGGCCCGGGCCCGGGAGCTCAAGTCAACCCCACCCCTCACTTCTCCAGGGAACTGCCAAAGCCAAACCCAGCTCGGGACGGGATTATGTGTACTGGGTAGACCCGTGGAGAGGGGCGGTGAGATCTGGGTGGCAGAGAGAAACAGAGGCAGAGAGGGCATGGAGAGGGGTCAGCATCAGAGAAGGGGCTGGCAGTGACCATCACCCCCTTTCTTCTTCCCTCAGCTGGAGTAACAGAGTCAGGCAGAGCCTGAACACTTGGGTGGAACATGGGCCCTTCTCTGGAGACCCTGACCTCCCCCGTTCAGTCAGGGCAGAGTTGCTGACCTCAGTGGCCGGCCCAGCCAGGGGAATGAGTGGCCATCGGCAACCCCCTCCCCAACCCTAAACCGTGAGGCACGCCCGCTCTGGCTCAGCCACTCTGACCCCTCCCTCAAATTATAAGCCCTAGGTCTCAGGGAGGGCAGTGGGGCTCAGTGTCTGCCCCCAGGCACATTCCTTCCCTTCTCTTGGTCATTTTCTGCCCCAGAGCTGGCCCACCTCAGCAATTCGAGGGCTCTCTGGATTCCTTTCCCTGGTGCCTTTCAGATCCAACAGAAACAGATTTTTTTTTCCTGGAAAGCAGACCTAAGAGTGGGATGAGGAGCAGGGGTGGGAAGGCCTCTAAGTGAGAAGGGGGCAAGGAGAGTCAGGCTTTGTGGCTGGAGAGGGTTCCAAACCTCACCTCTCCAGTGTTCAAAGCTGAACTTCAGATGGACTTCCTGGCTCTTCAGAATGAGAGGCCTGTGGCTGGGGCATGAGGCAGCCCTGGCTGCACCTCTCCTTCCCTTTTCCCCAGCTGGTAGAGCCGCACAGGAAACAAACCCTCACTGAACCAATGCCGGATGCTGGCACCCAGAGTGGGTGTTACATTGCCGGCTTCTTCTCTAGAGATTAAACCGTCAGCCCATTTAGCTTATCCCTTGGCCAAAAGTGTCTGAGATGTGCCTGGATGTTCCGGCACATCTCTTCCACAGAAGGGAAGAGAAAGCCAGGAGGCAAGTAGGACAGAGAGATGGCTGGGGAAGGTCTCGTTTCTGGAAGACCCAAGGAAGGGGCTTCTGGTGGGTCCTCAGAGAGAGTGTCTGGCACATCCTCAGTGGAGCCTTCCTCCTCTACTTTCTAGGCACCTCTGGGAGGGCAGGAGTGGGAGCAGATGAGGACCACTTTAGAGGGAGCCCTCTGGCTGGGTGCGGTGGCTCACACTTGTCATCCCAGCACTTTGGGAGGCCAAGGCGGGAGAAGTGCTTCAGGCCAGGAGTTCGAGACCAGCCTGTGCAATTTAGCTGGATCCCGTCTCCACCAAAAAATACAAAAACTAGCTGGGTGTGGTGGTGAACGCATGTAGTCCCACCTACTCAGGAGGCTGAGGAGGAAGGAGAGCCTGTGAGTTTGAGGCTACAATGAGCTTTGGTGGCACCATTGCACTCCAGCCTGGATGACAGAGTGAGATCTCCATCTCAAAAAAAAAAAAAAAAAAAGCCGTTTGTGTGTGCCTGAGCCGGCCTAGAAACAGTCTCTAGGTAGGATTTGGGGAGGAGCTAAGAAGCCCCTACAGGGCCCAGGGGTGGGGACTGAGCCTTAGTTGGAAGGCTGAGGTCAGCCCTCGACCATGTAGCCCCTACAGATGGACAAGGCAGTGATCCTCCCTGCTCCCACCCTGAGGATCCTAAAGGGGTGGGCCAGTCTCACCACCTCCTCCACTGTCTGATCTGTCCTCCCAGTCCCAAGCTCTCTGGACACTGGAGAGGTAACCACCAGGCTTCTGTCCCTGCAGAGAGCACCCTCCACGCCCAGATGCCTGCCCAGATGCCTGTGTAGTTTTTGTGACCAGTCCGCTCCTCCCTTGCCCTGGGGCAGTAGAGCAGGGAATGATGGAGAACTGGGCAGGCAGGTGAGAGAAGGGGCCGTGGTGGGGAGGGAAAGGGGGGTTGCTGGGACGGCTCCGTGTCTGGAAGTCAGGGAAAGAGGACCACTGGGAGGGGCAGGGGAAGTGATGAGTAACTTCTGCTTTCTGAGAAGTTGGTAGTCAGGATATGGGGAGCCGGCTGGGGGCGGAGGGTGGTGTTGCAACACCCCCTCTGGCTCCAGTCTGACGTCCCTCCCCTGGCCTTTGGTTTGCAGGCCCTGGCTGTATCTGCTGCTGCTGCTGCTTCTGTCCCTCCCTCAGCTCTGCCTGGATCAGGAGGTGAGCTTTGGACAAGTGAGCAGCTGCAGCCTGCCTGCCACCCTTTCATCTCCCCCTGGGCTCCCACCCCATCTCTCCAGGCCACGCCTCCTTTCCCCACAGCCCATCCACCTCCCCTGCCAACTCCACAGTTACTTGCCTCACAACACCAAGAGGCTGAGGTGTAGTTCTCCCTCTGCTGCTGAATGTGACCTTGGACTGGTAGCGACTCCATGAGCCCCAGTGTTGGTCTAGAAGGACGCTCTGGACAGTTCCCTCTAATCCTTCCAATTCTGTCTGACCTTTTTCTCTATATAGGTGTTGTCCGGACACTCTCTTCAGACACCTGCAGAGGAGAGCCAGGGCCTCGAAGGTGTCTGGGGACCTTGGGTCCAGTGGGCCTCTTGCTCCCAGCCCTGCGGGGTGGGGGTGCAGCGCAGGAGCCGGACATGTCAGCTCCCTACAGTGCAGCTCCGCCCGAGTCTGCCCCTCCCTCCCCGGCCCCCAAGACATCCAGAAGCCCTCCTCCCCCGGGGCCAGGGTCCCAGACCCCAGACTTCTCCAGAAACCCTCCCCTTGTACAGGACACCGTCTCGGGGAAGGGGTGGCCCACTTCGAGGTCCTGCTTCCCACCTAGGGAGAGAGCAGACCCAGGAGATTCAAGTGGCCAGGAGGTGAGAGGCCTGGGTGGAAGAGGTGGGCCTTGGGCAAGGTGGGGGCTTAGCAAGAAGGAGAGGGGAGCATGGGTGACTTCAGAGGGCTTGTCTTTGGTGCCAGAAAGTAAACTGGGGAAACAGGGTCAGAGGTGGTCAGAGCTGTGCCCCCACATCTGAAACGCCTTCTCAGGTCCCGGCTTCGAGACCCCATCAAGCCAGGAATGTTCGGTTATGGGAGAGTGCCCTTTGCATTGCCACTGCACCGGAACCGCAGGCACCCTCGGAGGCCACCCAGATCTGAGCTGTCCCTGATCTCTTCTAGAGGGGAAGAGCCCATTCCATCCCCTACTCCAAGAGCAGAGCCATTCTCCACAAAGGGCAGCCCCCAAACTGAGCTCCCTCCCACAGAACTGTCTGTCCACACCCCATCCCCCCAAGCAGAACCTCTAAGCCCTGAAACTGCTCAGACAGAGGTGGCTCCCAGAACCAGGCCTGCCCCCCCACGGCACCACCCCAGAGCCCAGGCCTCTGGCACAGAGCCCACCTCACCCACACACTCCTTAGGAGAAGGTGGCTTCTTCCGTGCATCCCCTCAGTCACGAAGGCCAAGTTCCCAGGGATGGGCCAGTCCCCAGGTAGCAGGGAGACGCCCTGATCCTTTCCCTTCAGTCCCTCGGGGCCGAGGCCAGCAGGGCCAGGGGCCTTGGGGAATGGGGGGGACTCCTCACGGGCACCGCCTGGAGCCTGACCCTCAGCACCCGGATGGCTGGCTGCCCCTGCTGAGCAACGGCCCCCATGCCAGCTCCCTCTGGAGCCTCTTTGCTCCCAGTAGCCCTATCCCAAGATGTTCTGGGGAGAGTGAGCAGCTGAGAGCCTGCAGCCAAGCGGTGAGTCTCCTCAGGTCTCCCCTCCCAACCCCGACCTCCAGTGTGGCCTCCCCGCCCTGAAGCTGGGCCCTCAGCTTCTTCTCGGCACCTGAGGGAGAAGGGCCTTGGCATCTGACCACCTCAGGGCAGGAGTCTTGGAGCTCTTCCGCTGACCTGATCCTCCCGCCTGCGCCCCAGGTTCAGCCCTGACCTTACCCTCATTTTGCTCCCCAGCTCTGACTCCTTTGTACCCCTCACCGCAGCCCTGCCCCCCCGAGCAGCCAGATCCCCGGGCCCTGCAGTGCGCAGCCTTTAACTCCCAGGAATTCATGGGCCAGCTGTACCAGTGGGAGCCCTTCACCGAAGGTGAGGTTTCTTGCCCACCCCTGGGCAGTGATGACTTGGAATTGGGGATGAAGGGGGGAGGAGACACCTGCTTACTCCCAGCCCTGAATGACTTCCAGCCCCTCTGCTTCCCCTGCGCCGTGCCTTCTTTCTTCTCCCTGGGGCTGGGTCAGAAGACAGCACAGGTGGCGAGTGGTCTGTAGAGGGGTCGGGGGAGGAGGAGGAGGTGCGGGAGACACGCTTTGTCCGGACTTCTCTGGGAAGGCCATCACTGGGGGTTGGGTGGCTGTGGCACAAGAGGGCTACAGTGGGAGAGATCCTATCCAGCTGTGACAGCTGGGTAGGGGTGTGCCACGTATCCTGGGCACTATCGTATCGGTTGCTCCCAGGTTACCATCTGCTTCATTTTAGGCCTGTGTTGACACCAAGACAAGCACTCAAGAGCTCTGAACACACAGAATCATGGGCGTCAGGGATTGCTCCTCTCTCGGTTCAGAGTCCCCTTGATGGTCTCAGTGACCTCGACTGACCTAACCACCTTCCTTTTTTTTTTTTTTTTTTTTTTTCTGAGACAGAGTTTCGCTCTGTCACCCCGGCTGGAGTGCAGATCTCAGCTCACTGCAACCTCTGCCTCCTGGGTTCAAGCAATTCTCCTGCCTCAGCCTCCCAAGTAGCAGGGACTACAGGCATGTGCCACCATGCCCAGTTAATTTTTGTATTTGTAGTAGAGACGGGGTTTCACCATCTTGGCCAGCTGATCTCGAACTCCTGACCTCATGATCTACCCGCCTCGGCCTCCCAAAGTGCTAATCCAAAGATTATAGGCATGAGCCACTGTGCCCGGCCCTGAACACCTTCTCAGCTTGTGCTGTTGTCACATTTCCTTCATCCACAGTGACCTGGGCAACCTCAAGGTGCCCCCCCGGGGCCTCTCTCAGCTAACCTCCCACCAGGGAGCCCACTAACCACCCTTCTACCCTGTCCCTTAGTCCAGGGCTCCCAGCGCTGTGAACTGAACTGCCGGCCCCGTGGCTTCCGCTTCTATGTCCGTCACACCGAAAAGGTCCAGGATGGGACCCTATGTCAGCCTGGAGCCCCTGACATCTGTGTGGCTGGACGCTGTCTGGTGAGGGAAGACGGGGTGTGTGTGTGCATGCACACACACACACACGCATATGCGCACAGACACACACACGCCCCCGTACACATACACATGTACACACACATATGCATGAACATATGCACACATGCAAGCATGTACATACACACGTATGCACACAGACACACATGCATATGCACACACACGGACACAGACAGATGTATGCATACACATGTGCACTCGTGCATGAACACATGCACATATGCATATGCACACAGACACACACATGCACACGCATATGCGCACACACACACCCGTACACATACACATGTAGACATATGCATGAACACATGCACACATGCACACACACGTATTTGCACAGTCTCATTAATTAATTCAACAACAAAACACCATACTGAGATAACCAAGGGAGAATTCTAACCTGCCAAGCTGGGCTGAGCAGAGCCTGAAGGATCTGATCGGGCACCTGTCCGTGTCCCTGGGTCTGACTGGGGACGGTGGGGCTGCTTTTGTGCTCTCACTTGTAGCACAAAAAGCAGGGTAGTGAGCAGAGGCTCCCGAGGGGACCGGGGTGGGGTTGAGGTGGTGTCTGGCATTCTGTGGCCGCTGCCTCACCTCACTCTCTCCAGAGCCCCGGCTGTGATGGGATCCTTGGCTCTGGCAGGCGTCCTGATGGCTGTGGAGTCTGTGGGGGTGATGATTCTACCTGTCGCCTTGTTTCGGGGAACCTCACTGACCGAGGGGGCCCCCTGGGCTATCAGAAGATCTTGTGGATTCCAGCGGGAGCCTCGCAGCTCCAGATTGCCCAGCTCCGGCCTAGCTCCAACTACCTGGGTGAGCACCCAGCTGCCTCCCCTTCCACTTCCATCTCTGTTCAGCTCTCCATACCCCCACTCAGTGCAGTGAGCAAGCCAAACAGGGGAAGTCCAGGGTCTGGCCCCTCCCCTCGTGGAAGGAGTGAGGAAGCTGAGAGGGCTTGGGGGGATCTTAGGTTCTGGTGGGAGCTTCTATAGGCTGAGGACACGGTGTGGGAGGAGGAAAGTATTATCACCCTGGAATTTCCCGATCTCTCACCTCTGACCTGCAGCACTTCGTGGCCCTGGGGGCCGGTCCATCATCAATGGGAACTGGGCTGTGGATCCCCCTGGGTCCTACAGGGCCGGCGGGACCGTCTTTCGATATAACCGTCCTCCCAGGGAGGAGGGCAAAGGGGAGAGTCTGTCGGCTGAAGGCCCCACCACCCAGCCTGTGGATGTCTATGTGAGCCTGGGGCCAGGGGCAGCTGGATGCTGGGGAGGGAGGCTGTTCCCTCTAAGGGCAGAGCTGTGGTTGTCAAGATGGGAGATAGAGCTGGTGGCATCCCCCTCTGGCCACCCCCAAACATTCATTCTCTTCTCTTCTCCCCAGATGATCTTTCAGGAGGAAAACCCAGGCGTATTTTATCAGTATGTCATCTCTTCATCTCCTCCAATCCTTGAGAACCCCACCCCAGAGCCCGCTGTCCCCCAGCTTCAGCCGGGTAAGACTCTGACCCCTGCACTTGGAAGGAGGAGGGAGAAGCTGCAGGGGTGGCTCCGGGGCAGTGGGGTGGCATCTGATTCGCCTGCTCCCCTGCACAGAGATTCTGAGGGTAGAGCCCCCACTCGCTCCGGTGCCCCGCCCAGCCCGGACCCCAGGCACTCTCCAGCGCCAGGTGCGGATCCCCCAGATGCCCGCCCCGCCCCATCCCAGGACACCCCTGGGGTCTCCAGCTGCGTACTGGAAACGAGTGGGACACTCCGCATGCTCAGCGTCCTGCGGGAAAGGTGAGACATCGCACCTTGGACCGGCACCTCAGTCCAAGCCCCCCAACTGACACTCCTGATCCTGCATCCGGGATAGTGGGGCCACGCCCGACCCTGCATCTGGGACACCACTGAGCTTGGGCTCCAGCCTCCTGCCTCCTTGGCTGCCTTCTCACCCACTCAGGTATCTGGCGCCCCATTTTCCTCTGCATCTCCCGTGAGTCGGGAGAGGAACTGGATGAACGCAGCTGTGCCGCGGGTGCCAGGCCCCCAGCCTCTCCTGAACCCTGCCATGGCGCCCCGTGCCCCCCATAGTGAGTATGGCCCACGGGGAGGGTTAGGGTACTGGAAACACAGCAGTTGCCCCCAGAATCTTACCTGAACTCTGCACTCAACACGACATCTCCTGGCTGCAGAGAGACAACATTAGATTAGAAAGGCGGACACTCGGTAGGCAGCAAGAAAGCCATGGCAGGCTGAGAATCCCCCAGGAACCCAGACTCCAAACGCCAAATGTGCCCACTCTCCTCTGAAGCCCCCATGTCCAATGTGTCTTCCATCTCCTCTGCCATGGCAGCCCCACATATCTCATCTGTGTCTCCATCTCTTCCCTGCCCTGCTGGTGCCTGCAGCTGGGAGGCTGGTGAGTGGACATCCTGCAGCCGCTCCTGTGGCCCTGGCACCCAGCACCGCCAGCTGCAATGCCGGCAGGAGTTTGGGGGGGGTGGCTCCTCGGTGCCCCCGGAGCGCTGTGGACATCTCCCCCGGCCCAACATCACCCAGTCTTGCCAGCTGCGCCTCTGTGGCCATTGGGAAGTTGGCTCTCCTTGGAGCCAGGTGAGTGCGCCCGGGCAAGGAGGTGCCGGGGAGGGGAATGGGCACCGGTGAACAAGAGCAGCGGTTTTTCAACTTCTTTTTCATCAGCAGAAACTACAAACAGGGTTTCATATGGATCCCCAATATAGAAGTCAGATAAGGGACTGAATCAGGGATTGGGGGCCCGGGGCCCTAGGGCTCAGCCTCCTTCTCAGCCCATGAAACCATGTGACTGCTGGGCTGGGGATCGAAGGCAGAGCCTGGTTCTGAAGCCCTAGAGCTGGAGGCTGGCTGAGAAGCTCAGCTCCCTGGATTCCCCTCGCCCCCTCAGTGCTCCGTGCGGTGCGGCCGGGGCCAGAGAAGCCGGCAGGTGCGCTGTGTTGGGAACAATGGTGATGAAGTGAGCGAGCAGGAGTGCGCTTCAGGCCCCCCGCAGCCCCCCAGCAGAGAGGCCTGTGACATGGGGCCCTGTACTACCACCTGGTTCCACAGTGACTGGAACTCCAAGGTGAGTCCTGAACCCCCAGCCATGTCCTACATCCTGGGTGACCATGCCCAGGACACCTCAGCCTTTCCAGCATAGCTCAGTAAACTTGTATTGATCAAGTGCCTGCTATATGCTTGACACTGGGAACTCAGAGGTAAGTGAGAACAACTTCCATGAGGGGCCCGGTTAGGATTCTCCGTCCAGGCCTGGTACCCGGGGACGTTCCCTACCGTCCAGGATTCGGACCCAGGATGCATCCCTCCCTGCCCCCTCTCCTGTCCCTTGTGCTAGTCACCAGCAGGCCCCTCACGCGGGCCGCTCTTCTCCTTCACAGTGCTCAGCCGAGTGTGGGACGGGAATCCAGCGGCGCTCTGTTGTCTGCCTTGGGAGTGGGGCAGCCCTCGGGCCAGGCCAGGGAGAAGCAGGAGCAGGAACTGGGCAGAGCTGTCCACCAGGAAGCCGGCCCCCTGACATGCGTGCCTGCAGCCTGGGGCCCTGTGAGAGGACTTGGCACTGGTACACAGGGCCCTGGGGTGAGGTGAGCTGAGCGCCTGCTGAGGGCAGGAAGGGGGTGCCAGTCCCAGTGGGATTCCTTGTGGGCACTTGGGGCACTCTCTGTCCTCCCCTCCCCTCATCACCCTGCCCTCCCCCTACACTAGTGTTCCTCCGAATGTGGCTCCGGCACACAGCGTAGAGACATCATCTGTGTCTCCAAACTGGGGACGGAATTCAACGTGACTTCTCCAAGCAACTGTTCTCACCTCCCCAGGCCCCCTGCCCTGCAGCCCTGTCAAGGGCAGGCCTGCCAGGACCGATGGTTTTCCACACCCTGGAGCCCGGTGAGTGCCTGGCTGCCCTGCCCTGCTCAGCCTGGGCCCCCGGGGGAGGTCCTCTTGCTGTACCCCCTCCAGGTCTCTCTGTGCCCCAGAATAAGCCCAGCCAAGCATTACCACTGTCCTACTTCTTATAGACTTGGAGGACAGATGGGCCTCCTCCACTTGGGATTCCACAATGTCCTAGGAGGGTCCCCAACCACCACCTTTTGGGGAGAGAGGTGGCAGCTGGGGGTTAAGGAGGATCCCAGGCCTGGCAAAGGTCTGATATGATGGCCGGGGTCGCCCCAGTGTTCTCGCTCCTGTCAAGGGGGAACGCAGACACGGGAGGTCCAGTGCCTGAGCGCCAACCAGACCCTCAGCACCCGATGCCCTCCTCAACTGCGGCCCTCCAGGAAGCGCCCCTGTAACAGCCAACCCTGCAGCCAGCGCCCTGGTAAAGAGCCCCCTCTCCCCAATCCCCAATAATGTGGATTAGCTGAAGTATGGGAGGAGATGAGAAAGGACCAGTGGGAATGGGCAGCACACCCATTCCCAGACAGGTGGGTCCTGGTGACTGTCTTGTGCCCACTGGCCTCCTCTGTCCCTAGATGATCAATGCAAGGACAGCTCTCCACATTGCCCCCTGGTGGTACAGGCCCGGCTCTGCGTCTACCCCTACTACACAGCCACCTGCTGCCGCTCTTGCGCACATGTCCTGGAGCGGTCTCCCCAGGATCCCTCCTGAAAGGGGTCTGGGGCACCCTCATGGTTTTCTATGCCACCATCAGTCACCCATTGATCAGCCCACTCTGAACCCCCTGGCTCTCCAGCCTGTCCCAGTCTCAGCAGGGATGTCCTCCAGGTGACAGAGGGTGGCAAGGTGACAGACAGAAAGTGACTTTCAGGGCTATGGTTGGGCCCATGTGGTGGTGTGATGGGTGTGTGCACATATGCCTCAGGTGTGCTTTTGGGACTGCATGGATGTGAGTGTGCTCAAACGTGTATCATTTTTCAAAAAGAAGTTACACAGACTGAGAAGGACAAGACCCGTTTCCCTGAGATTTTCCTAGGTGGAGAGGAAAGCCAGTCTGCAGTTCCTTGCTAGTTTGAGCTACTTAGAGTGTGGTCTCCCACCAACTCCAGTTTTGTGGCCTAAGCCTCATTTCTCATGTTCAGGCCTCGTATCTTCTAAGCCGCCTTGTGTCTCTGACCCCTTCTCATTTGCCTAGTATCTCTACCCCTGCCTCCCTAATTAGCTAGGGCTGGGGTCAGCCACTGCCAATCCTGCCTTACCCAGGAAGGCAGGAGGACAGAGCCTGCCTCTTCAGAGCAAGGCCCAGCTGGGCAGAGTAAAAAAGAGAAATGTGAGCATGAGACGCCCCCAGCCCCTAGCCCCACTCCCTGCCTCCTGAAATGGTTCCCCACCCAGAACTAATTTATTTTTTATTAAAGATGGTCATGACAAATGAGAAGCGGGCTCTTCCTTGTCGGCTACGGGCCCCTCAGCAGTGTGAAGGCAGAAGGTAGGGTGCACAGGGGAACAGCATTAGAGCCCAGGAGGAGAGTTTGGGCCAGAGGATCCCTGCCAGCCCCAGGCCCTGCAGGCTGGTCATGGGCCACTAGAGGTCACCAGTTCTCCCAGTTGAGGTGTGGTGTGGGGCGCTGGGCTCCAGAGCTGAGGGAAGGGCTGCGCGGCCGCGGTGCGCTTTTTTTTGGGCCGAGTCTCTCTGGGAAGTCTCCCGGAATCTGCGCCTTTCCTCTGAGGCCTGAGCGAAGGGCAATTGGCTTGTCGAAGCTCTTTTTTTCCTGTTTCCATTCTCTAGCCCTGCCTTCTGTCCCCCTTTCTGCCGTACGCGTTTGCCTACGCTCTGGGACTTCTCCTGGGGTGGGGAAAGGAAAGGGATTCCTGCCTCGAGCCCTTCCCCTGGAGGAGGAGGAGCCCGGCCCGGCTCCGGTTCCCTGGGCGGGGCTGAGGGAGGAGCGGGGCAGCACTGGATGTCCTGCCAAAGCCACATTCCTCAGAGATGGCTCAGCCTGGCCGCCTCCTTCTTCCTCCCGCTCTCTTCTCCCAAGGTGGAGAACTTGCTAGAGGCGACCTGAGAGGGGCAGGCCTTTGCCATCACATCCCCTCCCAGACCTCTGCCGTTCGGAGGCTGGGGCCAAGTCTCTCCTGGAAGCCGGGCTGCCTGGGAAGGGCGGTGCCACAGGAGCGCCCCCGCTCGCGGCTCCACAAGCCCAGCTGAGCACGGCGGGGAATACGGGGCCTGCGGAAACAGTGAACTCAGTGGCTGCTGTTTTCTGAGCACCTGGACCCTGCGGGGGACGACAGAGTTGCCCGAGGCGGCAGGATCTCCCCACACTCGCGGCCACCTGCACATCTTCCTGTTGCTTTGGGACTCGGGCTTTCTCTGGGTTGAAAGTGGCTGAGAAGGAAGAATTTGGACACCTTAAGAGGAGAGCGAGTGGGGAAGGAGGCAAAACTGACGTCAGCCCAGGGCAGGCAGCGAGGAAAGGGGGCCACAAGGGAAGCCCAGTTCCAACGTCTCCGCTGAACCTAAAGAGGCGTCAGCAGGGAATCACAGATGTGGGGGCCAGGGAAATGGGACCCGAGCCCGCCCAGTAGGTATAGAAGGCCGAAGGCAGAGTCCTGAGACCCAGGGAGGGGTGGGGTGGAGGCTGGGGCCCTCCCAGCGATTCCTGGAAGCCCCGAGCTGGGCGGCGCCGGCTCAGCTGACTTCCCCGAAGCTCCCCTCCCTCTGCTCAGGGCTGTTGCTGGGCAGGTTTGGCGTTTGCTGAGCCTAAGAACCAATCGCAGGTGGAGGTGCGGACGCAGCCCCTCGCAGGGCTCCCCGGTTTCAGCACCCCCTTTCTCTTTCTGCCCGCCCCTGAGCTCTCTCTCGGCCTCCAGCCTCTGACCTCTCAGGAGGTGGGCTCTTATCTGGGGGTCTGCCCCCCCTTCCCCTCTTATTTTAGAGCTAGGACTCAGTGCAGCCCCTAAGGATTCCTTCCTCTGGTCACTGACGTCATTATGGGGGTCAATGTGGAAGTTCTCAGGAAGGGGAACCTGACCCAAGCAACCCCTCTTCCTGGCCCCGTAGAGGGGAGTAGTGTGGCCAGACACCGCTGACCTCTGAAACCCTCTGGAGGGACTGGGGAGAGCAGAAGCTGCAGCCTGAGGGCAGAGGAATGTGGGGAGGGCCCCTGGGTTTGGTGCACTGGTGGGAATTTAGGGAAGGACTCAGAGGAACTGGACCCCTGAGAAGTGAGATGAGGGCGGGGTAGTGATAGGAACAAACTTGATATGCACAAGAGAGATCAAGCATGCAAAAGGCCTGCAAATTGTTGAGGATGCCTCCTTTCTGAGGGTGTGCTGGGGGAGGGGGTTGTGGTTTGAGTATCAGTGACACTAGGGGTGATCTGTGCTCTCACGAGTTCAGCTGGGTCAGGATTCCTCTCCCCTCCCCCTCCCAGCTTCCCCAGGGTAAATACCCACCCAATTTAAGTTGCAGCTTTTGGACTAAATTTAGCTCCTGGACTTCCCCAACCCCCAGGCCTCCCTGTAAGCAGGTGCTCACAGCTGCAGCGTGGGTCTGGTGGAGAGTTTGAACCTTCTCCTCACCTCCACTCATCCAGATTCCACCCTTCTGGTAACGAGGAATGAAACAGAGCACAGGAACCCAGTGGCTGGCCCAGGGCATAAGTGTCTCAGCCTTAAGCCACCTTCTCCCAGGAAACCTGTAAGAGAAGAGCTCTGGTGGGAGGCTCTAGATGGACATGGAGGGTGGTGGGATAGAGAGAGAACAAGATGCTAGGAGAGCCTCCCTCCAGATTCTCTCCAGCCAGACCCTCTCTCATTCCTTGCTCTCCCCTTGTCCCCAGGTTTACAAATAAAGACTTCATGTTAGCATCCTCCCCACCAGAGTAAACTGACCCAGGAAGCTCTCTCCTCTCTTTGAACCACGGAGAATCATGCTATGGTAGAAATTATGGTTTGGGGAGGTATGTGTTTCAAGTAGAGGTGGTTTATTTGCCACAGGTAGGTGATGAAGAGGTGTCAGCTTTAAAGGGCAGAGACACCGTCTAAAGGAAGTAGAAAGCCTCAGGAAAGTACCTAAGTCTAAGTCTGTCAACAAGAGACAGAAAAAGTTTGGGTTAACCTGAAAGTAGCCAGCATAAACCCTCAATCTGACTTTTGGGCTCCTTGACCTAGGAGACTGGGAAAACTCTAGAAGAGGGTGTTTCAGGGCTGAGTCTGAAGGAAGAAAGGATTTGAGGGAGGAATGTAAAAGATTAATCCAAAACAAGGCATGCACAAGATATGGCAGTCAGATGCCAGGGAGCCATCAGCTCTGCCAGCTGAAGGGGAGGTACAGAGTTGGCTGGAAGGTGGCCAGAGCGGAGCATTTCTCCTGTGAGCACTGGAGAACTGTGCTGAGAGGCCTGGGAAGAGCCCCGGGCTGTGGGAGGAAGGGTTAGGTTGGGTCGGCATGTTTGTGTGCTGTGCTCTTCTGAGCCTTACCTGAATCTCTTGAGGTAGCTCCACTGAATTTTGAGTGAAGAGTAAAAGAAACTGGGGGAAAGAGGGTAGGATTATAAAAAAAGGAGCAGACTGTATCCCTGGGATCCCTAGGCCAAAAGGCCCTCCCCTTGATTGACAGGCAGAGATCATCTCCCATGGAACAAGGTCACCCTTCCTCTCTCCCGTCGCTACATTCCTCTCCTCCTTACTGTTGACTATTGGTTGCCTGCCTCTTTCATCACAAAATGAGATTCCTCTTTAGCTCTAGTAGAGGGTTGAGCGAACTTTTTCTCTACAGGAGATGATAAATATGTTACGCTTTGCAGGCCCTATCATCTCTGTTGCAGCTTCTGTACTGTAGCAGCACAAAGCAGCCATAGACGATAAATAAACAAATGGGCGTAGCTGTGTTCCAATCAGACTTGTGACACTAAAGTTTTAATTTTTTTTTTTTTTTGAGACAGGATCTTGCTTTGTTGCTCAGGGTAGAGTGCGGGGGTGGGGTGCAATCATAGCTCACGACAGCTTTCACCTCCAGGGCTCAAGGCACCCATCCTCCTGCTTCAGCCTCCCGAGTAGCTGGGACCACAGGTGCAGGTCACCACACCCAGCTAATTAAAAACAAATTTTTTTTGTAGAGACAGGGTCTCATTGTGTTGCCCAGGCTGGTCCTGAACTACTGGGCTCCAGCAGTTCTCCCACCTCAGTCTCCCAAAGTGCTGGAATTACAGGCATGAGCCACTGTGCCTGGCCCATTTTTTTCAACCATTTAAAAATACCAAAATGATTCTTAGCTTGTGGGCCATTCAAAAACAGGCGGCAGGGCAAATTTGGCAGGGAGGTGGTTTCTGACCCTGGGGATTTTTCCTAACTGGTGACTCCTGCTCTGCCTAGCCATAGAAAGTCCTGTTTATCTCTTCCGGGCCTCAAAATACAGCTGTAGAACCTTTTAATTCAACATACTGTACTGATGCCTGGTTCTTAATTGCTTCTCCTAGGGCATTTAAGGATTTGAAAACAGTTAATAGAGTAAACCCTTAAGGGACAGTCCTGAAACTCCTTCTGTTTGTATAGTGCTTTAAGGTAAAAGCACAAAGCACATATATCAATAAACTCTCTTTAAGTCTTTGCAGTAATAAGATAGCTGACAGTATTGTTAAGTCTTGTTTATAGGGGAGAAAATTGAGGCTTCCGATCTAGTTTCTTCACTTTTTTTTTTTTTTT
>NW_016806834.1:1897653-1915888 GCF_001698545.2 Rhinopithecus bieti | reverse complement strand
CTCAAGTGATCTGCCCGCCTTGGCCTCCCAAAGTGCTGGGATTACAGGCATGAGCCACTGTGCACAGCCCAAACCTTGGATAGTTTTAAGTGTTTTTGCTGTTTTTTTTTTTTCAAATATCTTTCAGGACTTTTCAGCTAAAATTGTTTAAACTTTTTCAAACTTTCAAAAAATTAAAAATGCTTTCAAATTCATGATAGTTGTGTGTCATGTATACCCAATCCAGACTTATTTAGACCAAAGAGCCTTTTTTTCCCTACCAGTGTTTTCCAATTTTTATCTTAAGAGGCAGGATCTTGCTATGCTGCCCATGCTGGAGGGCGGTGACTATTCACAGGTGCAATTCTACTACTGATGAGCACAGGAGTTTTGACGAGCTCTATTTCCAACCTGGGCAGGTTCACCCCTCCTTAGGCAACCTGGTGGTCCCCCACTCCCAGGAAGTCACCATGTTGATGCAGAACTTAGCGTGAGCACCAGATCAACACAGCACACTATAGCCCTGAACTCCGGGGCTCAAGTGATTCTTCTGCCTTAGCCTCCAGATTATCTGGGACTACAGGCGCGTGCAACTGCGCCTGGCCAATTTTCCTGGGTCCAGGAAATGACAGTTTTCCTGGTCTTTGTTGGTAAGGTACACTGTCTTAAAAACATAGGCTTACGTATAATGGTAAGCCACAAGCATTTACTTTTTTTTTTTTTTTTGAGACATAGTCTCGCTGGCCCAGGCTAGAGTGCAGCAGCACGCTAGGCTCACTGCAACCTCTGAATCCCAGGTTCAAGCAATTCTCATGCCTCAACCTCCCGAGTAGCTGGGACCACAGGTGCACAGCACTACATCCATTTTTAGTAGAGGCAGGATTTTGCCATGTTGGTCAGGCTGGTCTCAAACTCCTGACCTCAGGTGATCCACCCACCTCGGCCTTTCGAAGTGCTGGGATTACAGACATGAGCCACGGTGACTGGTAAAATTTTTCTTTCATACGGGAGCACTGATATACCTTTCATTGTTCATGATGGGGAAGGGAAGATACAGAGACTTCCATCTTGTTTCATACCCGACCCCAACTACCCAGCTTTGAAGTGGGGCAAGGGGCAAGGAAGCAGGTAGCCCAGCACTCCTCCCCGCCATCACCAGGCTCCTCTGCAGAGCTGTTGTTCCTTAAAGCTGACAACAAGCCACTTCATTTCAAAACACACACACACAACCTCATTTTGACACAAAGTTGTTTCCCTCTTTCTGTTTCTCTGCTTTGCCTCATGAGGGATTTCTGAGAAATGAAAAAAAGTCACCTCCCACGGCCGCAGCCTGCAGTTTTGTTTTTTGGTTTTGTTTTTACAGATGAAGAAGAGGGGGGTGGAGGAAAGGAGTATACCACTTAAGCATTTAGTATTAATCCCAAACTCTGCAAAGTAAGAGAAATGCTCTTTCCACAACCCTTCACCTGAGGTGTGCCCCACTTTCCTTAGATCTGGGCTCTCATGCAAAAGGAAATAAACAAGGTGTCCTCCCCTCAGGAAAGTTCAGTAACAAAGCAGTGAAACCGAACAGCTGCTCCCTTGCAGCAGGCCAGCTGTCTCCCCTCCCCCCATTTCCACCAAGGGCCAGAGATGGTGGGAATTGCTCCAGGCAACCTAAAGGATGGCGGTGTGAGCTGAGAAAGGCAGGCCTGATAGATCTGGGCATGGGAGCTTCAGGAATAAAATGCATATGAATGCGGTGTTTCCCAGGGAGAATTAACTGCATTCTCCTCTTCAAATATGAATACCTGAGAGTCATAACCAGCCCAGTAGGGTAGACTATGAAATGTATAGCAAAATTTTCAAAACCAGCTCCTCCTACCAGATAAGAAAATTATCATTTCTTAGGGCACAGAACTGAAAGCATATTTACTGAAATCTAATCCAGGATGAAACCTAACAGTTAAACATTCTTTTCCTTCTCTGCTTCCTTGGCTCTCTATCCCAGCACACCTTGTCCCAGGCTAACTTGAGTAAACATACACATGTGACCACATGAGGGCGGGAAGCACACCAAGTGGGGGTGGTGAAATTCTGAATGGAATGCAGCCCCAGCTAGTTAGGGGGCCCCGGGCTGAGACCTCTGGCACTGGCAGTAGATTTATACAGGCAAAGAAGCCAAAACAATGAGCTCATGGGCAAGAATGCAGCCTGTGGGGAAGTCTGGGCAGCTAGAGCAAACTGGTTTTTTGAATCAGGATGGGAATAGCAATAGTTGAGTCTCCCATGGGAACAGGATCAGGGAGCGTGGAAGCCACCATTCAGTATCTTGGGGTTCCAGTTAAGTAACTTTTGGGAGCTCTTATTAAAATTCTGTTCTACAGACAGCATAGTGTTGTTAGGCAAAACCTTGGTTCCTTTCCCTATGTAAAACCTAGAGGGTGAAGGAACAGTGAGGCTTCAGTGACCTATCTTAGGTGATGCTCTTAAATAAAGGGCAACTTTATTCAAACCAGGCCTGCCAATGCCAGCTCCTTCAGTCTAGATTCAAAGATGGCTGTGATCCTGAGATTGTGTGCTTAGAGTCACCACTTTAACATGATATAGGAAGCAATTGAGTCTTTTCTACTTCCTAAATAAACACAATCCATCCAGTTGTGTGTCATGTATACCCAATCCAGACTTATTTAGACCAAAGAGCCTTTTTTTCCCTACCAGTGTTTTCCAATTTTTATATTAAGAGGCAGGGTCTTGCTATGTTGCCCATGCTGGAGGGCGGTGGCTATTCACAGGTGCAATTCTACTACTGATGAGCACAGGAGTTTTGACGAGCTCTATTTCCAACCTGGGCAGGTTCACCCCTCCTTAGGCAACCTGGTGGTCCCCCACTCCCAGGAAGTCACCATGTTGATGCAGAACTTGGCGTGAACACCAGATCAACACAGCACACTATAGCCCTGAAATCCAGGGCTCAAGTGATTCTTCTACCTTAGCCTCCAGAATATCTGGGACTATAGGTGCGTACAACTGTGCCTGGCCAATTTTTGTTTTTTTTTTTTTTGAGATAGAGTCTCGCTCTGTCGCCCAGGCTGGAGTGCAGTGGTGTGATCTCGGCTCACTGCAAGCTCCGCCTCCCGGGTTCTAGTGATTCTGGTGCCTCAGCCTCCCGAGTAGCTGGGCCTACAGCCACCATGCCCAGCTAATTTTTTTGTATTTTTAGTAGAGATGGGGTTTCGCCATGTTGGGCAGGCTATTCTCGAACTCCTGACCTCAGGTGATCTGCCTGCCTCGGCCTCCCAAAGTGCTGGAATTACAGGCATGAGCCACCGCGCCTGGCTCTGATATTTTTATATAAGGCCTGAGATGGGAAAAACTGAAGACATACAGTATTCACTGACCAAGAGCGATGAGCGAAGAAAGAAGGCAGGGAAGGAAGATGGAATGATAAGAAAATTGTGTACACAGTCCATCCCTGCTCCTCCCATCTCCATACACCCAGAGGGTCTTTCCCAATTCCATGCTTTGGTGCATGTTTCTTACTCATCTTTTTTTTTGTGAGTCTCGTTGTGTTGTTGCCCAGGCTGGAGTGCAGTGGCGCAATCTCGGATCACCGCAACCTCCAACTCCCAGGCTCAAATGATTCTCCAGCCTCAGCCCCGCAAGAAGCTAGGATTACAGGTGTGCACCACCACGCTCATCTAACTTTTGTATTTTTAGTAGAGACGGGGTTTTGCCATGTTGGCCACACTGGTCTTGAACTCCTGACCTCAGGTGATCTACCCACCTCTGCCTCCCAAAGTGCTGGGATCACAGGTATGAGCCACCGCACCCGGACTTGTTACTCATCTTTTAAGGTCCCACCTCACATTTCTTATGAAGCCTTCTTTACCACCCTCTACATCTAGAAGTTGTTGCCCTGCTTTCTCCCAGCCCTAGGGTGCTTTGAACAGTGCCTTCTAATTATTTCTGTCCATGTCTACGACTCCTGCTAGGTCGTAAACTTTGTGTGTGTTTCTTTTTTTCTTTTTCTTTTTTTTTTTTGAGACGGAGTCTTGCTCTGTTGCCCAGGCTGGAGTGCAGTGGCCAGATCTCAGCTCACTGCAAGCTCCGCCTCCTGGGTTCACGCCATTCTCCTGCCTCAGCCTCGAGAGTAGCTGGGACTACAGGCGCCCACCACCTCACTGGGCTAGTTTTTTGTATTTTTAGTAGAGACGGGGTTTCACCGTGTTAGACAGGATGGTCTCGATCTCCTGACCTTGTGATCCGCCCGTGTCGGCCTCCCAAAGTGCTGGGATTACAGGCTTGAGCCACCGCGCCCGGCCTCTTTTTTTCTTTAAGACAGGGTCTCACTCTGTTGTCCGGGCTGGAGTGCAGTGGCAGAATTTCAGCTCACTGCAACCTCGACTTCGTAAGCTCAAGAGCTCCTCCCACCTCAGCCTCCCCAGTAGCTGGGACCACAGGCATGTGCTACCATGCAAGCTAATTTTTTAATGTTTTGTAAAGATGGAGTTTCACCATGTTGCCCAGGCTCGTCTCAAACTCCTGGGTTTAAGCAATCTGCCTGCCTTGGCCTCCCAAAGTGCTGGGGTTACAGGCATGAACCACTGTGCCCAGCTAGATTGCAAACTTTAACATCTAGCCATATTTGCCTTCTCATTATGGGATTTGTTATGCATAAATTCTTTAGCACACATCTCCTAAAAACAAGGTATAATACTCAAGAAATTTAACATGGATACAGTACTAACATACAATCCATAAATTTCCGCAAATGTCCCCATGTCCTTTATAGCTTTTTGACGTGTAGTTGTCATGTTTATTTTGAACTATTCCCCAGTCATCTTTTGAGTTTTTCTTTCTTTTTTCTTTTTGAGACATTGTCTCGCTCTGTCCCAGGCTGGAGTGCAGTGGCCCGATCTCAGCTCACTGCAACCTCCGCCTCCCAAGTTCAAGCAATTCTCCTGCCTGAGCCTCCTGAGTAGCTGGGACTACAAGTGTCTGCCACCACACCTGGCTAATTTTTGTATTTTTAGTGGAGATGGGGTTTCACCATATTGGCCGGGGGGGTCTCGAACTCCTGACCTTGTGATCTGCCTGCCTCGGCCTCCCAAAGTGTTGGGATTACAGGCGTCAGTCACCACGCCCTGCCTCTTTTTTTGAGTTTCTTTTTTTGAGACGGAGTCTAGCTCTATTGCCCAGGCTGGAGTGCAGTGGCGCAATCTTGGCTCACTGCAAGCTCCGCCTCCCAGGTTCATGCCATCCTCCTGCCTTAGCCTCCTGAGTAGCTGGGACTACAGGTGTCCGCCACCTTGCCTGGCTAATTTTTTGTATTTTTTGTAGAGATGGGGGTTTCACTGTGTTAGCCAGGATAGTCTCGATCTCCTGACCTCGTGTTCCGCCCACTTCAGCCTCCCAAAGTGCTGGGATTACTGGCGTGAGACACTGCACCAGAAATATATTTCTTTTATTTTTTTTTTGAGACAGTCTCACACTGTCACCCGGGCTGAAGTGCAGTGGCACAATCTCAGCTCACTGCAACCTCCGCCTCCGGGGTTCCTCCTGGGTTCATGTGGTTCTCCTGCCTCAGCCTCCCAAGTAGCTGGGATTACAGGCACCCGCCACCATGCCCAGCTAATTTTTTTGTATTTTTAGTAGAGATGGGGTTTCACTATGTTGGCCAGACTGGCCTCGAACTCGGCCTCCTAAAGTGCTGGGATTACAGGCATGAGCCACGGAGCCCAGACCAGAGAGCTGTTTCTTAATCCACTTGGAGGAAAATCCCCAGCCCCCAACTTTCCACATACTTCACATAGGTAAGATAACACTGTAACAACTTTGAAACTAAGAGGAAGAGAATTAAGTTTTCGATTTTGAAACTGAGAAGCCTTTGAAGAGTGGCAGTGTTCTAGAAACAAAGTTCCATAATGATTGAACAAGTAAAGACTAGGATAGAGACTCAACTGATCATCTGAACTCTAGCAATTAATGGCTAGTGCTTTGGGCATCTGGCTGGAGCCATGCTACACACCAGTTGTACAAGTTATTTCACTTTAATTTTGTAAAACGCTTCAGCTGTCACAACTGTTTTAAATAAAAATTTTGTGAACGAAAACAGTATGAAGACCTTGCTCTAGACACAAAACAGGAACTGAGAAAGTCTGGCTATGTCAAATACAGCGAAGTGTTGCTTATTCTTACTAGTGATTAAGGTTACCCAGTTACTATTAAATCCAAGTTTTTAAGGTGCTGAGCAAAGGAACACTGTACCAGAAACGGCTTCACATCATAGCACATCAACGGGAGCAATAGCACTAACTTAACTCAGGCCAAGGCTTGGGCTTGGGAGTGCACTTACACAGCTTTCTTTGTAATGATACAAAAAGCTGCTGCCCTTTGGTAGTTAGGCTCCAGAAAGGGGCTTCCAAACCAAAACGTGCTTTTAAATAGAAATGCAACTGAATGCAGGAAGGCACAGAATCCTGACTGCCTGATTAGCATCTGGTGCTCAAGGCTTAAAACCAAGTATGCAAACCTCACATTTGCACATTTCCATGGTGATTTAGCTTGCTTTCAAGGTACCCGAAAATAAAGGCAGGATAGGGGTTTCTGAAATTGACTGGCTTCTTTCTACCTCCTTTTGGAAAATGCAAGGGGAAAAGCACTGCTCCCAAGAACTTCCATCAAAACTCTTTTAATTTTAGGTATTATGATAGAGTAACTGCTGTACAGTACCCTCTTACCTCAAGATCAAGGACAGGCGCGGTGGCTCAGGCCTATAGTCCTAGCGCTTAGGCTGAGGCAGGTGGATCACTGAGGTCAGGAGTTCGAGACTAGCCTGACCAACATGGCAAACCCCATCTCTACTAAAAAATACAAAAATTAGCCAGGCAGGCTGGGCGCGGTGGCTCACGCCTGTAATCCCAGCACTTTGGGAGGCCGAGGCGGGCGGATCACGAGGTCAGGAGATCGAGACCATCCTGGCAAACACGGTGAAACCCCATCTCTACTAAAAATACAAAAAAAAATTAGCCAGGTATGGTGGCAGGCGCCTATAGTCCCAGCTTCTCGGGAGGCTGAGGCAGGAGAATGGTGTGAACCTGGGAGGTGGTGGAGCTTGCACTAAGTGGAGATCGCGCCTCTGTACTCCAGCCTGGGCGACAGAGCAAGACTCCATCTAAAAAAAAAAAAAAAAAAAAAAATTAGCCGGGGATGGTGGCAGGCACCTGTGATCCCAGCTACTCAGGAGGCTGAAGTTACAGTGAGCCGAGATTGTGCCACTGCACTCTAGCCTGGACGACAGAGTGAGACTCTGCCTCAAAACAAAACAAACCAACACTTGGTGATTCAAAAACAGGAGACACAGGTTGGGCATGGTGGCTCATGCCTGTAATCCCAGCACTTTGGGAGGCAAAGGTGGGCAGATCACCTGAGGTCGGGAGTTCGAGACCAGCCCGACCAACACAGAGAAACCCTAAAAATACAAAATTAGCCGGGTGTGGTGGCGCATGCTTGTAATCGCAGCTACTTGGGAGGCTGAGGCAGGAGAATTGCTTGAACCCAGGAGGCAGAGGTTGTGGTGAGCCGAGATCACGCCATTGCACTCCAGCCTGGGGAACAAGAGCGAAACCCCGTCTCAAAAAAATAAATAAATAAATCAAGACAGAGATTTTGCTTTTTTTTTTCAGAAGGTTTTTGATTTTTTTTACTTGGAGGTTTAGGAACTCCTCCAAGTACAGCAGTAATATATTTAATTAAAAACCCAACACCTCTAATTTGAATTGAAGAAAGGAACTGTCCTTTGCTCTAAGGCAAATCAGCTTTGTGAGGCTTTTGCTTTGAATTCACCTATACATATTTGCTCAGCTGACTTCTCTAAAAGGTTTGCCTAAGAGGGGGAAGGAAAAGAGGCGTCGATGAGAAAAGACCCATGTCACACCCTGTATTTGAATAAAAGATTTATTTTCTTTCTCAGGAAAAACAGGAAGTTAGGGAAACACACTACATTTTACAACCAACATTAGTTTGTAGTTGGTCCTTTTCCTGGCACAGCTATCAAAGTACTAGCTGTTTAGCCAGAACCAAGGTGTTCACCCCCACAGAATGCACATGAACTAGAGGACTGCATGTTTTTCCCTGAGAGAAGCGTAAGACAAACAGAAGTCAAAAAGTAGTCACTGAGAGCGCCATCCTTCTAAGCAGCCCCTCCCTTTCCCTTTTGGAGGATTTGCCTGAACTATGTAGCTGACAGTCAGCACTTAGACCACCTGCCTCTTCCTCTCCCTATAAACCCACCACTCCTCTCCTCCTTTCCCAAACCACTTGGGGTGCCCTAAGCCCAAAATATCAACTAAGATCCTTGTCTGTATTTCCACAGTCACACCTAATGAATTAGGAAGTGGGGCACCTAAAAACCAATTCACATCTATGCACTTGTTTCCACTGGATTTGGGAGACAGGCTGTTTTAGTTACCGTAACTAGATCTTAAGATTAATACTAAAAACTACATAAAGTGCTTTTAGGTCCTTAGAGATACATGATATAAATAAGTGGCTTATGATCAAGAACGATAAATACATAGGTAAAAATAGCTCTAGCAAAGTTGACATTATGGCTCTGAGATGGGCAGGCAGGGCAATTCTTCCCCATTACATTCTTAGTCATCTTATTCATGCCTATTTTTAAATGGAGTCCACAGACTCAAGGTCATGTTCAGAGACTGAAGCTTTCAAATGACCCTAGTTCCAATACAGACACTTTCTTCAGTTTATCAGTAGCTTTTAAACTGAGGTTTAACACAGCTCACCTCGTTCTGTAAATTTAAGTGAGCATACTCATATACAAAGGAAACTTTAGAGAAAGCCTCGTAAGATGTTCCCTCCTCTGAAAATTCCTGAGGGGACTTTTGACACATTTCCCCCAAAAACAGGATAAAACAATAGTTGAAAAGATACCAGTCCAAGGAAAAGGGACTTCCTCCCACCCCTCAATGACTGTTAGTGTCACAGCACCCATGGTATTACCACCTGCTAACAGGATAAAGTTCATGAGAGATGAAAGGTCTGTGGACTCTTGGCAGGGAGGGAGGGTCACTCAGGTTCCCAGCAGGGTTTCACAGTGCCAAAATCTAAAAGGGCTAGAAAGGGATGGCAGGGGAAAGCTGTAGGACTTGATATAAATATCTGTTGAGGGAGCAGAACAAGCAGCAATTTCAAGGAAGGACAGGAAATAAAAGGTAAGTCTGATAGAACAAACATCAAGACTGAAATCCAAAGATGCCAATGCAAAAATCTGAAACAAAGTTTGGGAATCATTAATAGAAACAAAACAGTAAGTATTTGTTTTATTGACATACTAGGCTTAGACCTGTGTGTGTAACAAGCCTAATAATAGCACCATGGTTAGACTTGCTTGCTTTTCCAAGCCATCATTTTACAATTTATTAAGCAAACAAGGGATCAAATGTCTCTCCATCCACCTGATGTGATCTTTTTATATGCACACGGCTAACGAGTTCCATTCGGAACAGCTGAAAACCTTTCAGTAAAAGCTTTAAAGATGAGCTCATGAATTCAGTTTAAATTTCACCAGTTAAATTAGGTCAAATGGAAGGAACTCAAATGAGTATTGCCCAATCAGAGCCCATTATTTGTAAGTCATCAGTAACCTTAAAACTCCACTTAGACCTAATTATTGAAAACTTGCATATAATGAAGTGAAAGAATTTCCATTCATCAACCTCTCAATCCCAGGTTTTCAAAGAAAAACATATCTAAGGAATACTTACCAAAATCAGATAAGAAAATTTAAACCTGCATAGTTTTTCAGATTGGTTCCACTACAACCAGTTTGCATACAGTTACACATCAATTCGTTCTGTATACACTCTAGAACTGAACAGAACAAGTTTAGCATAGAACAGCTGTAAGAAACAGGTTCCTAATTACGGAAGTTGCAAAGTTCAAAAGGGTATGAAAAAAACTAATGTAAATTCGATACTCTCATTGTTGCAAAGAAATAGACTTTCTGTAAAAATATATACAATTTTTACAAATACATTTACAAATTGTCTTAAGAATTGAGGATATCCATATTCATAACTAATTACTGAGTCTTCCATCAAGTATTATTGGCCATAAACTAGGCTAATGAAGTAAGAATCATGGAAACCAAGCCAAAGTATAACAGGTATAAAAGTCCTGAACACTTGGACTTTCTATTTCAAGAAGTATACTGGGAAAGCTAATTATACAGAGGAAAAGCTTCCCTTGTACAGTACTGAGGCTTACAGTCATAGTTCTATTCCTTGTAGCTTTTACACAGGTCACTGGCATTGTTAGTGCTTCTCTTAACACTACAGGAAATTAATGAATTCGGCGGGTAATCAATTCTATGACTTGCCTGACTACTGGCCACTTTCCTGTTCTCAACAAGGAAATTAAGTCTTTCCACCCTACCATCTTCACTAAATCTAAAAGTCCTCCTCCATAGCTTCCCAAACAAAGTTTGTTTGCTGCTGAAACTGAGCTTTGCTTCTTTCAGACAGTGACTCTTCAATCAATGGGGAGCACTTTTCCCATGTATTTATTCTTGTTAGCCATAATCCTCTTGCCACTTGCTTTTCTGGCTAGGTTGCTAGGGTGCACCTCTTGGAAGTTACAGCTTGGAGTCCAACTGCATAAACTGGTTTTGGTGGTTGTTGGTGGTGGTTAAAAGTCAACTATTGCACTTACAGTAAGGCTATCTTATTAGATATGCCAAACCAGCTCCTACTCCAGCAACACCTGCAAAAGCCAGCAGCACATTTCTGATGCCACCTTCTAGGTCCTCTACATGGAAGAACTCCACAAACCCATCCTACAAAACAAAAAAGAAAAGCACATTTTCAAGTACGGGTTTCTGCTCTCTTAACACTACTATCCAGAAAGAAGGTAAATTAGAATATCTAAGGATTCCCCCTAAAACAATAGTAAACCAATTGTTATTCACCCGGGGCCAAAAAAAAAAAAAAAAAAAAAAAAAGAATTTTAAGTTCCTTCAGTTTTTTTTAAGTGGGCACCCATGATAGTTAAACTTCATTTTACAGTACTATCTTGGTCATATTAGGATTTATCCAAACCAAAGGACTTCCAGAGTTCCCATGAGGTAAAAGACTAAAACACTTATTGTCAAATCTCCACCACCTAATATTTTAGTAACACCTCAACTGCGAAGATCAGTTTTTCTCAACGTAGTTAAGTACATCCTGCATCAGATCTGGGTTTCTGTTTAAAACGCAAGGTCCACCCCCTATCTTCTCAATTAGAACAGGGAGCGCCTTAGGAATGTATTTCAGCTATCCTCCCCTGGTGACTTATTTCTTCATGGTTTGAATCCACTGAAGAGTATTCAACTGAACTGGACCAAAAAATAGCCTAGAGAAAACCAAGATTTTTGATACAATTCAAGACCGCCATACCACTATCTCTAAGAATCCACTACTTAAATCATTATCAAATAAACAATGGTCCTTTAGTTAGAGCCTGCAAACAGCCGTGCGTCATAAAAACCTTTAGATATCCCCACCTCTAAAAAAATCCTTCATTCTACTTCCACTCCAAGGCCCCTTTCATCCTTAAGGAAAACTTACCCAGCCTCTTTGTTTAACTAGCCAGTCCCGTTTTGTCCTTACGAGAACGTCTGTGATACTTTCTGCTAATGGTTCGATGCAACTTTCTTGGTTTATGGTCTTCAAGTGTTTAGCCACAAAGGCACCAAAAGAAATGAGAGTCACAATCCTGCCCCAGTTTGTTACGCCGTCGCTGAAAACATGGACCATCACTCGAGATAAAGATTTGACATCGTCTTCGTTTTTGATGTCCAGTTTCCGAAGCATGCCTGGGAAAGAAAAGCATGCAGGTCCTCACGGCCTCCTTTGTCTAAACCGGCGCAAGATTCGCCTGCCCACCCACGGCGGGAAAGTCGCTACCGGGATTTATAGAACTCAGGTCGACCCCACTTAGAATTGACATCCCACCCTTTCCGGTCTTTGAACAAGAGCTGCCATTTCCAAAAGAATCAAGATGGGCGGAAACAATGACTCAAGGCCAGAATATTCTGGTTTCAGGAATAGGATGAGACACGTTTCAACACTGACTCGTTTCGGTTTCCACCCACCCTCGGCGGGTGAGTCCAGAGAGAGATGGAAAAAAGGGAGTGAGGCCTTGGCGATTCATGAACCCCCTTACCTTGGAAAGCCGTCTCGTGGTTGCGCTGCACGCCATCCCCCACCCGTCGTAAGGTCTCCAGAGCCTTCCTGCTGGTGGCCCCAGACCTGCCCATTGGCTTTGTGTCCTTGGCGCCGGTGGCCTGCTCCCGAAGGTACCGAGAGATAATTTCCAGTGACTGCCGGTACAACTCGTCCTCCTCCTCCTCTGCTGGCGGCGGCGTCGAGGGTAGTGACCCATCCGTACTGGAGCTATTACCAGATTCCCCGACCAACTCCAGCAGGGGCAGGACAGCCGGCCGCTTCCCGAGAGGCTCCGGCTCGTACCCGTCCAGCTCCTCTTCGGGCGACATGATGGCGTCGGCGGCCGGGGCTTCCATCTCCTCAAGAGGCGCCGCGCGGCGGGTGGGCGCAAAGAAAAGCAGCCTCGCGGGGGTCCCGGTGACGTCGGGGACCTCGGCGCCAATGGGCGGCGGCCGCGCGACCCTCCGGGCGTCTGGCGTGAGGGCGGCCGGGGGGCTTGCGCCGGCGCTTTCGCCAATCACCGTGCCGGCCTCCCCTCCCCCTATCTCTCGCCGGGCCGAGGCCTCCTTCTCCGTAGCCAAAAGCCGCCCTCCCGGAGGGGTGGCGCCGCCGCTGCCGGCCCCCAAGCCGGCCCCCCCACAGTAGAGGTTGAGTCCGATTACCGCGTTTCTTTTGAAGCCAAACATCGCCAGTCGTCGCCGCCGCCGCCACCTGGCAAGAAAACTGGGGAAGACCCCAAATCCTTACTGGAAGGAAGCGGAAGTGAGAAGTGGCGAGGAGCTCCTTGATCACGGTTTTAGGGCGGCCAGTCCTACGGGGTGGCGTCAGCGAACTCTAATTTTTTTTAAAAAAGTATTCCCATAAAAGGGGAAAGGGGCGGCAGCTTCCGGAGGGTTGCGCACGGCACCTACCGGCTGTCGCGCCGGGGCGGGGTCAGGGCCTGAGCGGGGCCTTCCGGTCTTCCGAGGCTCTGGGTGCCGGTTACGTAACGGCGGCTCCGAGCGCCTGGGCTCCCGGGCTCGAGCTCTTACCATGAGCATCTCGGGCCTTCTAGTGGCTACCTCTGTGCTTCCCTGAGACCTGATTCGCGTGCCCCTTTTACTGGTTTTCGCCAGAGCTTTTTTACCAAATCAAAATTTCAACCATTTTCTAACAGGGATTGAAGGAAGAGGACCAGGAAGTTTAGTGATGGATAGGAACAAGATAATTAAGGGGGCATAGTTGGAGACTTGTGGTTATTTTGCACAGCTCTCAGTTCAATGTTTGGAAATGAGGATGCTCCATGTACTACCCTAAAGAACCATTTATATAAGTGGACTAAGCTAAAACTGCCACGACTAAACTATTCCTGCCTCCCTGCTTGCTTCTTCCATCTCTGTTGCATAGTCTTTGGCGCTATTTACATATAGGCCTTACTCCGTTAGCAACTCGTCTGAGAGTCTTGACACCATTTTTGTATGTTTTGAGACAGAGTCTAGCTCTGTTGCCCAGGCTGGAGTGCAGTGGCGTGATCTCGGCTTACTACAAGCTCCGCCTCCCACGTTCAGATGACTCTCGTACCTCAGCCTCCCGAGTAGCTGGGATTACAGGCGTGCGCCACCACAGCCGGCTAGTTTTTGTATTTTTAGTAGAGATGGGGGTTTCACCATGTTGGCCAGGCTGGTCTCGAACTCGTGTCCTCAAGTGACCCACCTGTCTCGGCCTCCCAAGGTGCTGGGATTACAGTTGTGAGCCACCTCGCCAGGCTGATTATTGCATTTTTAGTAGAGATGTGGTTTCACCATGTTGGCCAGGCTGGTCTCGAACTCCTGGCCTCAGGTCATTCGCCTGCCTCAGCCTCTTAAAGTGCTGGGATTACAGGCGTGAGTCAACGCACCCGGTTGACACCATTTATTTTTGTGCTGATAGGCACATTTGACTCTAGAGGTTTGTAAAGCCCTTGGGAAAAAGGATCCTGTTATATTCCATGTATGTTAACGTTAATTAAAGCAGCCTTTTGTTAAAAGATCTGTAAAAATAATAGCTAAAATTCGAAAGCAAGGTGCTGAGAGACATAGGAAAGGTAAGCAAGCTCACTTTTTAAAAATGTTTTGAGATGAGGACTTGCCTTGTCACCTAGGCTGGAGTGCAGTGGCACCATCAGGGCTGATTGCTGCCTCAGCCTCCTGGGTTCCTGGGCTGAAGTGATCCTCCCACCTCAGCCTCGCGAGTAGCTAGGAACACAGGTGCATGCCACCAGGCTTGGCTAATTTTTTTATTTCTTGTAGAGATGGGGTATCGCTATTTTGCCCAGGCTGGTCTTGAACTCCTGGGCTCAGGTGATCCTCCTACCTTGGCCTCCCAAAGTGTTGGGATTACAGGCCGGGCTCTGTGCCTCATGCCAATAATCCCAGCACTTTGGGAGGCTGAAGTGGGTGGATTGCTTGAGCCCAGGAGTTAGAGACCAGCCTGGGAAACATGGCAAAACGCTGTCTCTACTAAAAACACAAAAATTAGATGGGTGTGGTGGTGCACACCTGTAATCCCAGCTACTCTGGAGGCTAAGACAGGAGAACTGCTTGAACCTGAGAGACGGAGGTTGCAGTGAGCCGAGATAGTGCCACTGCACTCCAGCCTGGGCAACAGAGCAAGACTCCGTCTCAAAAAAAAAAAAAAATCCCAGCCTGTAATCCCGGCACTTTGGGAGGCCAAGGTGGGCGGAACATCTGAGGTAGGGAGTTTGAGACCAGCCCGACCAACATGGAGAAACTCCATCTCTACTAAAAATACAAAATTAGCCGGGCCGTGGTGGCACGTGCCTGTAATCCCAGCTACTTGGGAGGCTGAGGCGGGAGAATCGCTTGAACCTGTGAGGCGAAGGTTGCGGTGAGCCGAGATTGTGCCATTGCACTCTAGCCTGGACAATAAGAGCGAAACGCCATCTCAAAATAAATAAAGTGTTGGAATTATAGGCGTGAGTCACCCGCTTGGCCAAAAGTTCCTAATCCCCAAAATGTCACAGTTCAGTAAGGCAATACGGTGTCCATACCACCCAGTTATGTTTTGGGCAGGACCTAGAACCACAGGGGTTTGTAGTATGAGCGGTGAGGATACAGCATTCTGTGGTTGTAGTGAATAAGAAATGGTTTCTCTATTTAAGGAACGTCTAATCTTACACAGAAACTAACCATAATGTGAGATGGAATGTATGCTCTACACAAGGCATTAACAACTTCATTTAGGAGTTAAGAGGTTGGGAAATTCACTTTGGGCTGAGAGAGCTAGAGGAAAGTGTTATGGAGGAGGTAGTTTTGCTGTCATGCTTTATAAAGTAAAATTTTATCAGGTGGTAAAGTGGAAAGAGATTGAGGAAATAGGAAGAGCAATGGTTTTTCCTTTTACAGAGGCTAAAAAGGGAAATGTAAGTTACACTTTAAAATAAATTGCATTTTATTCATTATTTATTATTATTTTTTGAGACGGGTATCACCATGTTGCTCAGGCTGGAGTGCAGTTGTGCAATCTCAGCTCACTGCAACCTCGACCTCCTGAGCTCAAGTGGTCCTCCTACCTCAGCCTCCCAAGTAGCTGGGACTACAGGCCAGCACCACCTTGCCTGGCTAATTTTTGTGTTTTTTTGTAGAGATGGGGTTTCACCATGTTGTCCAGGCCAATATCGAACTCCTGGCCTCAAGCCATCTGCCCTCCTTGGCCTCCCGAAGTGCTAGGATTATAGCCATGAGCCATTGTACCTGGCCCTATTTGTTAAGAAATGAAGTCTTGGCCAGGCGTGGTAGCTCACACCTGTAACCCCAGCACTTTGGGAGGCCGAGGCAGGCAGATCACGAGGTTAGGCGATCGAGACCATCCTGGCCAACACGGTGAAACCCCGTTCTCTACTGAAACAAAAATACAAAAAATTAGCCGGGCCTGGTGGCGGGTGCCTGTAGTCCCAGCTACTTGGGAGGCTGAGGCAGGAGAAGGGTGTAAACCCAGGAGGCAGAGCTTGCAGTGACCCAAGATCGTGCCACTGCACTCCAGCCTGGGCAACAGAGTGAGACTCTGTCTCAAAAAAAAAAAAAGAAACGAAGTCTTGCTATGTTATCCAGGATGGTCTCCAACTCCTGGCCTCAAGGGACCCTCCCACCTGAGCCTCTTGAATAGCTGGGATTACAAGCCTGAGCCACCACACCCAGTTTCAAATAAATTTTATTATTTTTTTGAAATGGAGTCTTGCTGTGTTGCCCAGGCTGGAGTGCAGTGGCATAATCTCGGCTTACCACAAACTCCGCCTCCTGGGTTCAAGCGGTTCTCCTGCCTCAGCTCCCAAGTAGCTGGAACTACAGGTGTGCAACCACCATGCCCGGCTAATTTTTGTATTTTTAGTAGAGATGGGGTTTCACTATGTTAGCCAGGCCAGTCTCGAACTCATGACCTCGTGATCTGCCTGCCTTGGCCTCCCAAAGTGGTGGGATGACAGATGTGAGCCACTGCGCCCAGCTTTTTTTTTTTTTTGAGATGGAGTCTTGCTCTTTCGCCCAGGTTGGAGTACAGTGGCGCGATCTCAGATCACTGCAACCTCCGCCTCCCAGGTTCAAGCGATTCTCCTGCCTCAGCCTCCTGAGTAGCTGGGATTACAGGGCCGTGCCACTATGCCCAGCTAATTTTATATTTTTAGTAGATACAGGGTTTCACCATATTGGTCAGGCTGGTCTTGAACTCCTGACCTTGTGATCTGCCCGCCTCAGCCTCCCAAAGTGCTGGGATTACAGGCATGAGACACTGTGCCCGGCCCATTTTATTTTATTTTTAGAGAAAGGATTTTTGTTTGTTTGTTTGTTTGTTTTGTTAGTTTTGAGATGGAGTCTCACTTTGTTGCCCAGGCTGGAGTGCAATGGTGCAGTCTTGGCTCACTGCAACCTCCACCTCCTAGGTTCAAGCAATTCTGCCTCAGCCTCCCGAATAGCTGGGACTACAGGCCTGTGCCATCACACCCAGCTAGTTTTTGTATTTTCAGTAGAGATGGGGTTTCACTATGTTGGCCAGGCTGGTCTTGAACTCCTGACCTCATGATCCACCTGCCTCGGCCTCCCAAAGTGCTGGGATTACAGGCGTTAGCCACCACGCCCGGCATAGACAGGGTTTTGCTCTGTTCAGGCTGGAGTACAGTGGTGCAGTCATGGCTCACTGCAGCACTGAACATCTGAGCACCTCAGCCTCCCAAGTAGCTAGGACTACAGACATGTACCATCACATCCAGCTAACTTTTAAAAATTTATTTTTGGCAGAGATGGGGTCTCACTGTTGCCCAGGTTAGTATAAACTCCTGGAGTCAAGCCATCCTCCCGCCTCAGCCTTCCAAAGTGGGATTACAGGCATGAGCCATTGTGCCCAGCCTGATGTTCCTTTGTATAGCAACCTCCTCACCTCCTTTTCTGTCTTGAACCCACTCCTATGAAGCTTTGATTCTCACCACTGAAACTTGTCAAGGTTATCTGTGACCTCTACATTGCCATGTCTCAGTGGTCAATTTGCAGCCCTCCTTATACTTTTCAGCAGTATTTGACTTGGTTGATTATTCTTGTATGGAAACACTTTCTTCCTGTGCTTTTTAGTATACCACACACTCCTGATTTTCCTTCTTCTATACTGGCTATTCTTCAATTTTATTACTCTCTCTGGTTGTCCACTTGATGAGAGCACTTAACGTACTTCTCTTCGTAACCCCAGCCATACCTGACCCATGGCAGACACTCCATTGTTGAATGGATGAACCTGAATGTTTACCAACGTGGGATATATAGAAAAGTGCGATGGGGCCAGGCTAGGTGTGGTGTCTCATGCTTGTAATCCCAGCACTTTGGGAGGCCGAGGTGGTGGGATCATGAGGTCAGGAGATCGTGACTATCCAACATGGTGAAACCCCATCTCTACTAAAAATACAAAAATTAACTGGGCACAGGCCGGGCACGGTGGCTCAAGCCTGTAATCCCAGCACTTTGGGAGGCCGAGACAGGCGGATCACGAGGTCAGGAAATCGAGACCATCCTGCCTAACCTGGTGAAAAC
>NW_016806834.1:1888857-1896691 GCF_001698545.2 Rhinopithecus bieti | reverse complement strand
AAAAAAAAAAAAAAAAAAAAAAAAAGAAACCATTGTTGGCCGGGTGCAGTTGCTCACACCTGTAATCCAAGCACTTTGGGAGGCCGAGGCGGACGTCACGAGGTCAGGAGTTCAAGACCAGCCTGGCCAACATGGCAAAACCCTGTCTCTACTAAAAATACAAAAATCAGCCAGATGTGGTGGTGCATACCTGTGATCCCAGCTACTCAGGAGGCTGAGGCAAGAAAATCGCTTGAACCTTGCAGGCAGAGGTTGCAGTGAGCTGAGGTCATGCCATTGCACTCCAGCCTGGGCGACAGAGCAAGACTCTGTCTCAAAAAAACGCCGGGCACAGTCACTCATGCCTATAAATCCCAGCGCTTTGGGAGGCCGAGGTGGGAGGATCACTTGAGGTCAGGAGTTTGAGACCAGCCTGACCAACATGGAGAAACCCTGTCTCTACTAAAAATACAAAAAAATTAGCCAGGCATGGTGGTGGGCGCCTGTAATCCCAGCTACTCGGGAGGCTGAGGTAGGAGAATCGCTTGAAGCCAGGAGGCGGAGGTTGCGGTGAGCTGAGATCGTGCCATTGCACTCCAGCTTGGGCAATAAGAGCAAAATTCCATCTCAAAAAAAAAAAAAATTAATATATCTCTCGTGACAAGATGGCCACCCTGGCGGTACCAGCAAGTGTTCCTCCAGCTATGCTGCCCCAGTCCTGATGGCAGCCTTAGCCTGGGTCCCAGCCCCAGCCCCAGCGCCAGCACCAGCAGTGGCTGCAACTCCAGCCTCATCTTCAGACCCTACAGCAACAGTGGCTAAGACTGCGGCTCTGGACCAGACCCCTGCTCTGTCTGGTCCTACTATCCCAGGGCTCTTTCCCGGGGGCTGTGTGGTCAGGCTGCATCCTGCCATTTTGGCCTCCATTGTAGACAGCTAAGAGTGACGCAATGAGGGAGCTGCCTGAGTTATCAGGAACCTATTGGGAATTGTTGATAAACACTCAGTGGAGGTCACCAATTGGTTTTCAGTGCCGCACAATGAGTCAGAAAATGAAGTGGCTGTTGACATGCAGTTTGCTAAGAACATGTATGAACTGCATAAAAAATGAGCTCATCCTGGGCTGGTAGGCCATGACATCACAGAGACTCTGTGGTGATTCATAAGTACTATAGCCTGATGGCCTCCAACCTCATCCGCCTCACTGGTCACAAGTCTCCAGAACTGCTGCGTGAGCATCAAACCCTGTGTCAGCACTGTAATGGGTGTCCCTGGGAGGACCATGGGAGTGATGTTCACACCTCTGACAGTGATATATGCATACTATGACACTGAACACATTGAAGTTGACCTGATTATGAAGACCTGTTTTAACCCCAACTAAGGTATCGGACTCTCAAGTGACTTGCAACAAGTAGGAGGGGCATCAGCTTGCATCCAGGATGCCCTAAGCACAGTGTTGCAATATGTAGAGGATGTACTGTCTGGAAAGATGTCAGCTGATAATACTGTGGGCCACTTCTTAACGAGCCTGGTTAAGCAAGTACACAAAATAGTTCCCAATGATTTTGAGACCATGCTCAGCAGCAACATCAATGACCTGCTGATGGTGACCTACCTGGTCAATGCCACACAGTCACAGACTGCCCTCAATGAGAAACTTGTAAACCTATGAATGGGCCCCAAGCAGTTCACTTGCTGGTCTAGGTCTCAACCCCAGGACTCAGAATGAAATGAGGGAGAAATGGGTTTTTTGTGGTCTTGAGTCACACTGAGACAGTGAACTGCTTGTGACTCTAATAAACATAGCCTACCTTTTGTAAAAGTAACAAAATATATATATATATTTACATAATATATACTTATATATATTTATAAATATAATATATATATATATACACCACCATGCCCGGCCTATGCCCTACTTTCTCATACTGTGCTGCCAGCACATCACCTCCCATCACAACACCATAATCAATCATTTTACATAATCATATATATAAAGAATCCCGGCCAGGCAGGGTGGCTCACACCTGTAATCCCAGCACTTTGGGAGGCCGAGGTGGACAGATCACGAGGTCAGGATTTCGAGACCATTCTGGCGAACATGGTGAAACCCCGTCTCCACTAAAATACAAAAAATAAGCCAGGCGTGTTGGGCACCTGTAGTCCCAGCTACTCGAGAGGCTGATGCAGAAGAATGGCGTGAACCCGGGAATTCTGAAAAAAAAAAAAAAAAAAAAAAAAATTGGGGTTCTGTCAGAAAGGAAGAAAGGGAGAATAAATATTGGATAAGACAACTGGGCGCGGTGGCTCACACCTGTAATCTCAGCACTTTGGGAGGCCGAGGCAGGTGGATCACGAGGTCAGGAGTTCAAGACTAGCCTGGCCAAGCTGGTGAAACCCTCTCTCTACTAAAAATACAAAAATTAGGCCATGCATGGTGGCTCACGCCTGTAACCCTAGCACTTTGGGAGGGCAAGGTGGGCAGATCACAAGGTCAGGAGTTCGAGACCAGCCTGGCCAACACTAAAAATGCAAAAATTAGCTGGGTGTGATGGTGGGCGCCTGCAATCCCAGCTAATTGGGAGGATGAGGCAGAGAATTGCTTGAATCCGAGAGGTGGAGTTTGTAGTGAGCCAAGATCGCGCCACTGCGCTCCAGTCTGACAACACAGTGAGACTCTGTCTCAAAAAATTAAAAAATAAATATTGGCTAAAACAAGTAGCAATGTCTGTCACACCTCCTGAGAGGCTACTGAACCCTAGCTATATGCTAGTGTTACCTGTGGAGACCTGGGCCGGAAATTTTTTTTTCTTTCTTTGAGACGGAGTCTTCCTCTGTCACCCAGGCTGGAGTGCAGTGGCACAATCTCAGCTCACTGCAACCTCCGCCTCTCGAGTTTAAGCAGTTCTCCTGCCACAGCCTCTCCAGTAGCTGGGATTACAGGCACCCATCACTACGCCCAACTAATTTTTGTATTTTTAGTAGAGATGGGGTTTCACCATGGTGGCCAGGCTGGTCTTGAACTCCTGACCTTTGGTGATCCACTCGGCCTCCCAAAGTGCTGGGATTACAGGCGTGAGCTACCACGCCTGGCCAAATTATGATCTTATATGTGAAAATGATTGAGTATGTAAAAATGATTGATTATGGTATTGTGATGGGAGGTGCTGTGCTGGCGACACAGTATGAGGGAGTAGGACATAGGCCGGGGGCGGTGGTTTACGCCTTTAATCCCACCACTTTGGGAGGCTGAGGCGGGAGGATCACTTGAGGTCAGGAATTTGAGACCAGCCTGGCCAACATGGTGAAACCCCATCTCTACTGAAAATACAAAAATTAGCTGGACCTGGCAGCATGCGCCTGTAATCCCAGCTACTCGGGAGGCTGAGGCAGGAGAATCGCCCCAACCCGAGAGGCGGAGATTGCAGTGAGCCGAGATTGCGCCAATGCGCTCTAGCCTGGGCGACAGAGCAAGACTCCATCTCAAAAAAAAAAAAAGAATATGACATAAACAGGCCTTAGAGATTAAAGGCTAAAGATTAGCCTCAAGTTAGGAGAAGAGAATATGGTGCTCCAATAGTTCCAGAAATTTCTATCAGCAGAGTTGAGAGCTTCCCAAAGCACAAATTATATATAGGGCATAAAAGGATAAAAGAAAACACTGCTTTACCAGGCTAAGGAATAAAGGGGTTGAGTAAGAGAGGCAATCGAGATAAGAACAAACAGTTTTTCAACTAGAAGATAGGGGAAGGCAACATGAGATACTAAGTATGTCCAACTTCAGGCTCCCAAAGCCTGGAGAACAAAGCTGTTGAGTACATCTTGTTCCTATACTGGGGCCTAATTTTTTTCCCGTTTTGAAAAAAAAAAATGATGTAAATGAATTCTCTGAAACAAAGACACATTTTTAGGAGGAAATGTTTGTGGAAGTTTCAAAGGATTCTTTTTTTTTTTTTTTTTTTGACAGGCTTTCTTTTTCACCCCAGCCGGGGGGGAGGGACACAATCTAGGCTCACTGCAACCTCCGCCTACCGGGTTCAAGCAGTTCTCTGCCTCATCCTCCCAAGTAGCTGGGATTACAGGTGCCCACCACCACACCCAGGTAATTTTTGCATTTTTAGTAGAGACGGGATTTCACCATGTTGGCCAGGCTGATCTCGAACTCCTGACCTTGTGATCTGCCCACCTTGCCCTGCCAGTGCTGGGATTACAGGCGTGAGCCACCATGCACGGCCTAATTTTTGTATTTTTAGTAGACATGGGGTTTCACCAGCTTGGCCAGGCTGGTCTTGAACTCCTGACTTCGTGATCCACCCGCCTCGGCCTCCCAAAGTGCTGAGATTACAGGTGTGAGCCACCGCGCCCGGTTGTCTTATCCAATATTTGCTCTCCCTTTCTTCCTTTCTGACAGAACCCCAATTTTTTTTTTTTTCAGAATTACAATGTGCTTATCTTTCCATGACTCCCTTGCCGCCCTGGAAATGTTAATAAAACTTTGTCACAGGCAGGATGCAGTGGCTCACACCTGTAATCCCAGCACTTTGGGAGGCTGTGGTGGGCGGATCACCTGAGGTCAGGAGTTTGAGACCAACCTGGCCAACTAGTGAAACCTGTCTCTACTAAAAATACAAAACCTGTCTCTACTAAAAATACAAAAAAATTAGCTGGGCATGGTGGCAGGCACCTGTAATGCCAGCTACTCAGGAGGCTGAGGCAGGAGAATCACTTGTACCCAGGAGGCAGAGGTTGCAGTGAGCTGAGACCACACCATTGTACTACAGCCTGGGCAACAGGAGCAAAATGCCATATAAAAAACACACAAAAGGCCGGGCGCGGTGGCTCAAGCCTGTAATCCCAGCACTTTGGGAGGCCNAAAAAAAAGTGAGATGGGGACATACTATTAAGGCCTTTGAAAGTCAAAGGGTTTTGAACTTTTCTAAGCAATTGGGAACCACTAAGCCCTAGAGTACCATGATGCATGGTCTAATTTAGTTTCATTTACTCAAAAGGTGGGCTTTAGAATGGATTAAGGGAGAGAGAATTGGAGGCAAAGAAATAAATGTTGAGGCTATTGCAGTATAACAGTCATAAAATAATGTTAGGGCTGGGTGTAGTGGCTCACATTTGTAATCCCAGCACTTGGAGAGGCCGAGGTGAGAGGACTGCTTGAGCCCAGGAGTTCAAGACCAACCTAGGCAACATAGCAAGGCCCTATCTCTATTAAAAAAAGGAAAAAAATAATGGTGACATGTAGTTGGGTGATGGCAGTAGAAATGGAAAAGATGCATTTAGAGACACTGTGGAGCAGGGTCTATAGGGCTTGATGACTAACAAGCTAACAGAGTGTAACATATCATCAGATAGACATCATATTATATAAGATCAGCAGGCAGACCACCTTCTAGACTCCTATGGACTGCCCTAGAGAACCAGTGCTCTCACCCTGTGCATCAAGGAGGCAAGGAGTCAGCATGATCTCTTGGGAGGGCCTGTCCTCAGGGAATTTTAATTCACTTGGGTCTCCTGGTCCTTAGTATTAGTCACTCATAGGAACCTCTGGGTTTGTCCACACTCCCTAAGAATCTCTCTTATTCTTAGGATACATATCTTGGCCACAGTCCTGAACCTCAAAAAAAAAAAAAAAAAAAAAGAAACCATTGTTGGCCGGGTGCAGTTGCTCACACCTGTAATCCAAGCACTTTGGGAGGCCGAGGCGGACGTCACGAGGTCAGGAGTTCAAGACCAGCCTGGCCAACATGGCAAAACCCTGTCTCTACTAAAATACAAAATCAGCCAGATGTGGTGGTGCATACCTGTGATCCCAGCTACTCAGGAGGCTGAGGCAAGAAAATCGCTTGAACCTTGCAGGCAGAGGTTGCAGTGAGCTGAGGTCATGCCATTGCACTCCAGCCTGGGCGACAGAGCAAGACTCTGTCTCAAAAAAACGCCGGGCACAGTCACTCATGCCTATAAATCCCAGCGCTTTGGGAGGCCGAGGTGGGAGGATCACTTGAGGTCAGGAGTTTGAGACCAGCCTGACCAACATGGAGAAACCCTGTCTCTACTAAAATACAAAAAAATTAGCCAGGCATGGTGGTGGGCGCCTGTAATCCCAGCTACTCGGGAGGCTGAGGTAGGAGAATCGCTTGAAGCCAGGAGGCGGAGGTTGCGGTGAGCTGAGATCGTGCCATTGCACTCCAGCTTGGGCAATAAGAGCAAAATTCCATCTCAAAAAAAAAAAAATTAATATATCTCTCGTGACAAGATGGCCACCCTGGCGGTACCAGCAAGTGTTCCTCCAGCTATGCTGCCCCAGTCCTGATGGCAGCCTTAGCCTGGGTCCCAGCCCCAGCCCCAGCGCCAGCACCAGCAGTGGCTGCAACTCCAGCCTCATCTTCAGACCCTACAGCAACAGTGGCTAAGACTGCGGCTCTGGACCAGACCCCTGCTCTGTCTGGTCCTACTATCCCAGGGCTCTTTCCCGGGGCTGCGTGGTCAGGCTGCATCCTGCCATTTTGGCCTCCATTGTAGACAGCTAAGAGTGACGCAATGAGGGAGCTGCCTGAGTTATCAGGAACCTATTGGGAATTGTTGATAAACACTCAGTGGAGGTCACCAATTGGTTTTCAGTGCCGCACAATGAGTCAGAAAATGAAGTGGCTGTTGACATGCAGTTTGCTAAGAACATGTATGAACTGCATAAAAAATGAGCTCATCCTGGGCTGGTAGGCCATGACATCACAGAGACTCTGTGGTGATTCATAAGTACTATAGCCTGATGGCCTCCAACCTCATCCGCCTCACTGGTCACAAGTCTCCAGAACTGCTGCGTGAGCATCAAACCCTGTGTCAGCACTGTAATGGGTGTCCCTGGGAGGACCATGGGAGTGATGTTCACACCTCTGACAGTGATATATGCATACTATGACACTGAACACATTGAAGTTGACCTGATTATGAAGACCTGTTTTAACCCCAACTAAGGTATCGGACTCTCAAGTGACTTGCAACAAGTAGGAGGGGCATCAGCTTGCATCCAGGATGCCCTAAGCACAGTGTTGCAATATGTAGAGGATGTACTGTCTGGAAAGATGTCAGCTGATAATACTGTGGGCCACTTCTTAACGAGCCTGGTTAAGCAAGTACACAAAATAGTTCCCAATGATTTTGAGACCATGCTCAGCAGCAACATCAATGACCTGCTGATGGTGACCTACCTGGTCAATGCCACACAGTCACAGACTGCCCTCAATGAGAAACTTGTAAACCTATGAATGGGCCCCAAGCAGTTCACTTGCTGGTCTAGGTCTCAACCCCAGGACTCAGAATGAAATGAGGGAGAAATGGGTTTTTTGTGGTCTTGAGTCACACTGAGACAGTGAACTGCTTGTGACTCTAATAAACATAGCCTACCTTTTGTAAAAAGTAACAAAATATATATATATATTTACATAATATATACTTATATATATTTATAAATATAATATATATATATATACACCACCATGCCCGGCCTATGCCCTACTTTCTCATACTGTGCTGCCAGCACATCACCTCCCATCACAACACCATAATCAATCATTTTTACATAATCATATATATAAAGAATCCCGGCCAGGCAGGGTGGCTCACACCTGTAATCCCAGCACTTTGGGAGGCCGAGGTGGACAGATCACGAGGTCAGGATTTCGAGACCATTCTGGCGAACATGGTGAAACCCCGTCTCCACTAAAAATACAAAAAATAAGCCAGGCGTGTTGGGCACCTGTAGTCCCAGCTACTCGAGAGGCTGATGCAGAAGAATGGCGTGAACCCGGGAATTCTGAAAAAAAAAAAAAAAAAAAAAAAA
>NW_016806834.1:1878860-1885699 GCF_001698545.2 Rhinopithecus bieti | reverse complement strand
AACACACAAAACAAAAACAAAATTAATTAATTTTTTGAAGACAGAGTCTTGCTCTGTCACCCAGGCTAGAGTGCAGTGGCATAACTATGGCTCACTGCAGCCTTGACCTCCTGGGCTCAAGTGATCCTCCTGCCTCTGCCTCCTGAACAGCTGGTTCCACAGGGGTGCACCACCACACCTGGTTAATTTTTTAAAATTTTTTGTAGAGACAGGGTCTTACTATGTTGTCCAGACTGGTGAAGCAATCAATCCTCCCACCTCAGCCTCTCAAAATTCTGGGATTACAGGCGTATGAGCCACCTTGCCCCAGCCTATGCATGCAATTAACAGTTAAAAAAAAAATGGCACTAAATAAAGTTCAACATCCATGCATGATTAAAACAAACAAAAAAAAAACCTGTCTGAGCAAGGTGGTTCATGCCTGTAATCTCAGCACTTTGGGAGGCTGAGCAGGGAGGACTGCTTGAACCCAGGAGGTCGAAACCAGCCTGGGCAAAATATCAAATATAAAAAATTTGATGGCATGCACCTGTGGTCCCAACAACTAGGGAAGCTGAGGTAGGAGAATATCCTGAATACAGAAGGTTGAGGCTGCAGTGAGCTGTGTTTGTGCCACCGTACTCCAGCCTAGGTGACAGACACCCTGTCTCAAAAAGTTTCAGATTTTGGATTTTGGATTCAAAATCTGATTCTATACTTTTATTTATTTATTTATTTTGAGGCAGGGTCTGACTATATTGCCCAGGCTGGTCTAGACCTTCTGGGCCCAAGCTATGCTTCTGCCTTGGCCTCCCGAAGTGCTATGATTACAGGTGTGAACCACCGCACCTCTCTCTCTTTTTTTGATCCTATATTTTTTAAAGTCTCTCAGTTTTAATTTCCATTAGGACAAATGTTGGTAGATACAACCTACATAAACACAAAGCTTTTTGGGGTCTTCAATACATTTTAAGAATATAGGCCAGACATGGTGGCTCACACTTGTAAATCCCAGCACTTTGGGAGGCTGAGGCAGAAGGATAGCTCGAGCAAGGGAGTTCGAGACCAGCCTGAGCAACAGTGAGACCCTGTCGCTACAAAATAAAAGAGGCCTGGCACAGTGGCTCACACCTGTAATCCCAGCACTGTGGGAGATTGAGGCGGGTGGATGACTGGAGGTTAGGAGTTTGAGACCAACCTGGACAATATGGGGAAACTCTGTCTCTACTAAAAATACTAATTAGAAATAAAATAAAATAAAATAAAATAATAATATAGAGGAGTTCTAAGACAAAAAAATTGAGAAACACTGATATATGAGAGTATATATAGGCTGGGCATGGTGGCTCATGCCTATAATCCCAGCTGAGGCAGGGGGATTGCTTGAGCTCAGGAGTTGGAGACCAGCCTGGGCAATATGATGAAACCCCATCTCTATCAAAAATACAAAAAATTACTTGGGCACAGTGGTGTGCACCTGTGGTCCCAGTTACTTGGGAGGATCTCTTGAGTCTGGGAGGTGGAGGCTGCAGTGCTGCACTCCAGCCTGGGTGACAGAGTAAGACCCCATCACACATACACAAAAAAGAGATTATATATACTTGCTTATCCCAGTATCTAATGTATAAACACTCAAATAAGTAGTAGCTTTTTTCTTTTTTCTGTTTTGGAAACAAGGTCTCACTCTGTTGCCCAGGCTGGAGTGCAGTGGCGCATGACCATGGCTCACTGCAGCCTTGACCTCCCGGACTCAGGTGATTCTCCTACCCTCTCACCTCAGCCGCCCCCCTCCCCTGGCTACCAGTAACTGGAACTACAGGTGTGTACCACTGCCCCCTCTTAAACTCCTGGGCTCAAGTGATCGCCTGCCTCAGCCTCCAAAAGTGCTGGGATTACAGGTGTGAGCCACCATGTCCAGCCAGTAGTACCTGTTAATATGTAGTAGGAGCATAGGGGAGTGGTGGGGGCAAAGTTTGAAGTTTGGTGACAGATTGTAAAGGGCTTTCAGTGCTATTGATAAAATTTTAAGCAGGGATGACATGAGTGAATTTTGTAATTTAGGAAGCCAAGTCTAGGAGTGGTGGGCAAAGAGGTGGGGAGGCTGGTCCATGGGAATCTAGCTAGGGAGTTGTTGCAATTTTCTAGGGAAAACCTGACAAGGAATTGAACAAATATATCAAGAATGGGAAAGGGGCCCAGTGCAGTGGCTCACACCTGTAATCCCGGCACTTTGGGAAGCCAGTGTGGGCAGATCACAAGGTCAGGAGTATGAGACCAGCCTGACCAACATGGTGAAACCCCGTCTCTACTAAAAATACAAAAATTAGCCAGGCGTGGTGGTGCACGCCTGTAATCCCAGCTACTCAGGAGGCTGAGGCAGGAGAATCGCTTGAACCTGGGAGGTGGAGATTGCAGTGAGCCGAGATGGCGCCATTGCACTCCAGCCCAGCACCAGAGTGAGACTCCGTCTCAAAAAAAAAGAATGGGAAAAGATGAAAGGACATTAATTTGAGTAGCATTTCTCGAGGTAGAATCAGCAGGATTTGATAAAAAAATTGGATGTGTGACCAAAGAGAAAGGAAGAAGTTTAAGATAACTTCCAAGGTTTCTGGGCCAGGCGCAATGGCTGAAGCCTGTAATCCCAGCACTTTGGGAGGCTGAGGCGGGCGGATCACCTGAAGTTGGGAGTTCGAGACCAGCCTGATGAACATGGAGAAACCCTGTCTCTACTAAAATTACACAAAATTAGCCGGGTGTGGTGGCGCATGCCTGTAATCCCAGCTACTCAGGAGGCTGAGGCAGGAGAATTGCTTGAACCTGGGAGGCAGAGGTTGCAGTGAGCTGAGATCACACCATTGCACTCCAGCCTGTGCAACAAGAGCGAAACTCTTTCAAAAAAAAAAGAGAGATTTCCATAATGGGAGGCTGGGTACATAGTGGTGCTTTTCAATTATTTATTTATTTTAAATATATTTTTAGAGACAGGTTCTTGCTGTCTCACATAGGCTGGTGTGCAGTGATGCCATCATAGCTCACTGTAACCTTGAACTCCTGGGCTCAAGGAAATCTTCCTGCCTAAGCCTCTTTAGTAGCTGGGACTACAGGTGCTGGCCACCCTTATTTTTAATTTTTTTTTTTTTTGAGACAGGTCCCTGTTGCTCAGGCTGAAGTACAGTGGCGCGATCTTGGCTCACTGCAACCTCCACCTCCTGGGTTCAAGCAGTTCTCCTGCCTCTGACTCCCGAGTAGCTGGGGCTACAGGCGTGCACCACCACACCTGGCTAATTTTTGCTTTAGTAGAGATGGGTCTCGCCATGTTGTCCAGGCTGGTCTCGAACTCCTGTCCTCAAGTGATCTACCTGCCTTAGCCTCCTAAAGTGCTGGGATCACAGGAGTGAGCCACTGCTTACATTTTTTTTTTTTTTTTTTTTGTGTAGAGGCAGGGTCTTGCTGTGTTCTCAGGCTGGTCTCGAACTCAAAGCATTGAGATTACAGGTGTGAGCCACTGCCCCAACCAAGTGATGCTTTTAAATAAGGGTGTATATATTTGGAAGACAAGCTTTGTTGGGAAAGATGATACATACTGAGCCAGAAGTGCTGTGAGACTCAGTAGGTAAGGAATCCAACAGGCAGGCAGAAATGTAGGATTAAGGCTACAGGAATGGTCAGGGCTACAGGAATATTTCAGGAGTTGTCAAGAGGTAGATTTAGTTTAATGAGAAGACAACATTTGCTGAGCATCTGTTAAATTGCAGACACTCTGGTGTTTGTGCATGGGTAGGGCACTCATAATTGATTGCCTCAATTTTCTTTGAAAGGGAAACCAGGTCAGGCGTGGTGGCTCATACCTGTAATCCCAGCACTTTGGGAGGCCAAGGAGGGTGGATTACAAGGTCAGGAGTTCAAGACCAGCCTAGCCAAAATGGTGAATCCCCGTCTCTACTAAAAATACAAAAATTAGCTAGAGCCGGGCATGGTGGCAGGCGCCTGTAATCCCAGCTACTCAGGAGGCTGAGGCAGAAGAATCGCTTGAACCCGGGGGACGGACATTGCAGTGAGCTGAGATTGCACCACTGCACTCCAGCCTGGATGACAGAGTGAGAGTCTGTCTCAAAAAAAAAAAAAAAAGAAAGAAAGAAAAAGAAAGGAAACCTTCGGCCTGGCGCAGTGGCTCATGCCTGTAATCCCAGCACTTTGGGAGGCCGAGGCGGGTGGATCACCTGAGGTCGGGAGTTTGAGACTAGCCTGACCAATATGGAGAAACCCTGTCTCTGCTAAAAATACAAAATTAGCTGGGCATGGTGGTGCATGCCTGTAATCCCAGAACTCGGGAGGCTGAGGCAGGATAATAGCTTGAACCCAGGAGGAACAGGCTGCAGTGAGCCAAGATCGCGCCATTACACTCCAGCCTAGGCAATAAGGGCAAAACTTTGTCTCAAAAAAACAAAATTAAGGAAAAGAAAGAGAAACCCTCTAAGGGACTGGGGGGCGGGGCATTTGGGCAGTCTTGATGAGAAGAGTTTGGGACTGCTCCTTTGGCCACTTGATCATTCTTGCAGAGAATGCTCCTGTCTTTGGTGATGCTGTCTTCTCATGAAATGGAAATCAAAGATCATTTCTACTTTACCTTTGAAATTCAGCTATTTTCACAGTTGAAGAGCATAGGCTTTGATGCCAGATAGATGTGGGTTTGAATCTGCTTCTGCTCCTTACTAGCTGAGTGACCCTGCCTGAGTAATTTAACCTTCTTGGTCTGTTTTCACTTCTATAAAATGAGTAAAATAACTACCTTGCTGGGTTATTATGGATTAAATGAATAATGAAAGTAAAAAATTAGTTCAGTCCCTTCACATAATTAGTGAAGAAAAGATATTATTATTATTATTATTATTTTTGAGATAGAGTCTCACTCTGTCACCCAGGCTGGAGTGCAATGGCATAATCTCGTCTCACTGCAACCTCTGCCTCCCAAGTTCAAGCCATTATCCTGCCTCAGCCTCCTGAGTAGCTGGGATTACAGGCACCTGACACCACTCCTGGCTAATTTTTTGTATTTTTAATAGAGATGGGGTTTCACTATGTTGGCCAGGCTGGTCTCAAACTCCTGATCCACCCGCCTCAGCCTCCCAAAGTGCTGGGATTACAGACGTGAGCCACTGCACCCAGCAAAGAAAAGATATTATTTCTGAGATACAGTCTCACTCTGTTGCCTAGGCAAGTGGCAGTAGCAGTGGCTTGATCATAGCTCACTGCAGCCTTGAACTCCTTGGCTCAAGTGATCCTCCTGCCTTAACCTCCCAAGTAGCTGGGACTAAAGGCGCACACTACCACACACAGGTAATTAAATTTTTTTTTTTTTGTAGAGACAGAGTCTTGCTATGTTGCGCAGGCTGGTCTTGAACTCCTGGGTTCAAGAGATCTTCCCATATGGACCAGCCGCGGTGGCTCACACCTGTAATCCCAGCACTTTGGGAGGCTGAGGTGGGCGGATCACCTGAGGTTGGGAGTTTGGGACCAGCCTGACCAACATGGAGAAACCCGTCTCTACTAAAATACAAAAGTAGCCTGGCGCAGTGGCGGGTGCCTGTAATCCCAGCTACTAGGGAGGCTGAGGCAGGGGAATTGCTTGAACCCAGGAGGCAGAGGCTGTGGTGAACCAAAATCACGCCATTGCACTCCAGCCTGGGCAACAAGAGTGAAACTCCATCTCAAAAAAAAAAAAAAAAAAAGTGCTTCCCACATCAACCTCCCAAAGTGCTGGGATTATAGGCGTGAGCCACCTCACCCACCCTATTATTATTAGTCCTCCCAACAACTCTTTTTTTTTTTTTTGAGGCAGAGTCTCACTCTGTCGCCAGGGCTGGAGTGCAGTGGCCGGATCTCAGCTCACTGCAAGCTCCGCCTCCCGGGTTTACGCCGTTCTCCTGCCTCAGCCTCCCGAGTAGCTGGGACTACAGGCGCCCGCCACTTCGCCCGGCTAGTTTTGTATTTTAGTAGAGACGGGGTTTCACCGTGTTAGCCAGGATGGTCTCCATCTCCTGACCTCGTGATCCGCCCGTCTCGGCCTCCCAAAGTGCTGGGATTACAGGCTTGAGCCACCGCGCCCAGCCCCCAACAACTCTTAAGAGAAACATACCATATTCTTGTCCCCATTTTTTATGGAAAAAGAAAACTAAATGTAGATTTGGAAATTTATAGCCAGCTTTTAACTGATGGCTAGCATTTGAATTCAAGTCTAATTGTAGAGCCCTTTCTTATCCAGGAAGACTATGTTGCAGGAGAAAGGAGGACCATGTAGAACTCTGAGGAATATCAATGTTTAAGAGGTGGGCAGGAAAAGAGAAAGAAGAACCAGAGATGAATTGTCTATTAGTTTGTTAGGGCTGCCATAACAAAGTACCAAAGGCTAAGTGGCTTACAAAACAGAAATTTATTTCCTCACACTTCTGGAGGCTAGAAGTCCAAGGTCAAGGTATTGAAGGTTGTTTCTTCTGGGGCCTCTTGTAAATGGCTGTATCTTGTCTGGTGCCCTTTTCTTATTTTTTGAGATGGAGTTTCACTCTTGTCACCCAGGCTGGAGTGCAATGGTGCAATCTCAGCTCACTGCATCCTCTGTCTCCTAGGTTCAAGCGATTCTCCTGCCTCAGCCTCCTGAGTAGCTGGGATTATAGGGACATGCCCCTACGCCTGACTAATTTTTGTATTTTTAGAAGACACAGGTTTTCATCATGTTGGCCAGGCTGGTCTCAAACTCCTGACCTCATGTGATCTGCCCGTCTTGACCTCCCAAAGTGCTGGGATTACAGGCATGAGCCACTGCGCCTGGTCAACCTTAGTTACTTCTTTAAAGTCCCTTTCTC
>NW_016806834.1:1871949-1875532 GCF_001698545.2 Rhinopithecus bieti | reverse complement strand
AAAAAAAAAAAAAAAAAAAAAAAAAAAAAAAAAAAAAAAAAAAAAAAAAAGAAAACTTGCTTACTATTCAATTCAAATTTTTCTCCTTTTGGGCTGGGCGCAGTGGCTCACACCTGTAATCCCAGCACTTTGGGAGGCCGAGGTGAGTGGATCACCTGAGGTCGGGAGTTCGAGACCAGCCTGACCAACACGAAGAAACCCCATCTCTACTAAAAATACAAAATTAGCCAGGCGTGGTGGCGCAGGCCTGTAATCTCAGCTACTAGGGAGGCTAAGTCAGGAGAATCGCTTGAACCTGGGAGGCAGAGGTTGTGGTGAGCCAAGATCGTGCCATCACACTCCAGCCTGGGCAACAAGAGCAAAACTCTGTTTCAAAGAAAAAAAAAAATTTTTTTCTCCTTTTGGCTTGAGACACAGAACTCAGACCTCTCTTCTGTGAAGTCTACAATGGGGCCCTGCAGCTGCACATTCCAGTTGAACTAGGTTCCCAGTTGCTATTGGCTGAGGAGGCAATGCAAACAATACTCAGAATCCTATTAACTAATAATGGATTAATACCCAGTTACAAGTGTCTAGTGCATACTGTTCCGAGTGCTGTCCTATTCAATGTTTGTACAAATGGTTAAGAACGTTGATGACAGATTATCACATTTGTAGACATCAATAATCTGGTAGAGATAATATGTTGGATAGCAGAATCAGAATATAAAGAGATCTTGGCAGGCAGGACCAAATCTAATGAGGCGGGTTTTTTTTCTCTTTTTTCATTTTTTAGAGACAGGGTCTCTATATGCTGGAGCACAGCTGCTATTCACAGGTGCATTCATAGCATACTACAGCCTTAAATCCTGGCCTCAGATGATCCTCTCACGTTACCCTCTGAAGTAGCTGGGACTATAGGCATACTCCACTGCACCCAGCTAAGATGCAGTTTAAATGGGTCAAATGCAAAGTTTAGTGCAAAAGTTAAAAAAAAAATAAAGTTGCTAGGCGCGGTGTCTCATGCCTGTAATCCCAGCACTGTGGGGGGCCAAGGCAGGTGGATCACCTGAGGTTGGGAGTTTGAAACCAGCCTGACCAACATGGAGAAACCCCATCTCTACTAAAAATACAAAATTAGCTGGGTGTGGTGGTGCATGCCTATTATCCCAGCTACTCAGGAGGCTGAGGCAGGAGAATTGCTTGAAACTGGGAGGCGGAGGTTGCAGTGAGCCAAGATCATGCCATTGCACTCCAGTCTGGGCAACAAGAGCAAAACTCCGTCTAAAAAAAAAAAAATTAAAAATAAATAAATAAATATAAAATGCCAGGGCATCGTGGCCTACACCTATTATCCCAGCACTTTGGGACGCTGAGACAGGAGGATCAATTGCATTCGGGATTTTTTTTTTTTCCTGAGACGGAGTCAGTCTCCGTCGCCCAAGCTGGAGTGCTGTGATGCAATCTCGGCTCACTGCAACCTCCACCTCCTGAGGTCAAGCAATTCACCTGAGGCCAGGATCTTGAGATGCTGTGTGCCTGTAGTCCTAGCTACTTGGGAGAGACTAAGGTGGGAGGATCTCTTGAGCCTAGTTCAAGGCTGCAGTGAGCTATTATCTCACCCATGTATACCAGCCTGCAATATATATAGAGCAAGATCCTGTCTCTAAAAAATAACTTAGGAGAGACAGCAAAAATATAGGCAAAATAAGCAGTTAAAATGGAGGACAATACAAATGGCATATACATACATGACACATGTACCTATAATCTCTACATATGCATGTATGTATATGTGTGTATATATAACTTTTGCTTATGTTTCATGCTGGCAAAAATTTAAATGACTAGGCCAGGTGCGGTGGCTCACGTCTGTAATCCCCGCACTTTGGGAGGCCGAGGCCTCACCTCAGGTCAGGAGTTCAAGACCAGCCTGGATAACATATAGTGAAACCTCGTCTCTGCTAAATAATACAAAAATTAGCGAGGCATGGTGGCATGCACCTGTAATCCCAGCTACTCAGGAGGCTGAGGAAGGAGAATTGCTTGAACCCAGGAGGTGGAGGTTGCAGTGAGCCAAGATCATGCCACTGTACTCCAGCCTGGGCGACAGAGTGAGACTCTGTCTCTTAAAAAAAAAAATTAAAAATTAAATGACCACTCATATCTAACATCAAGTATTAGGAAAGTATGAGCAAATGGCTTATGGCAGTCTTACAAGGTTGGTGGGAATCTAAATCAATTTAGGGCAATCTGTAAGTACATATTACAATTTTTTTTAACAGTGTAAAGGTTTTATTTTGTTGTTGTTTGTTTTGAGATGGATTCTTGCTCTGTTGCCAGGCTGGAGTACAATGCCATGACCTCGGCTCACTGCAACCTCTGCCTCCTGGGTTCAAGTGATTCTCCTGCCTCAGTCTCCCAAGTAGCTGGGACTACAGGTGCCCGCCACCACGCCAGCTAATTTTTGTATTTGTAGTAGAGACGGGGTTTCACCATGTTGGCCAGGATGGTTTCGATCCCTTGACCTTGTGATCTGCCCGCCTCAGCCTCCCAAAGTGCTGGGATTACAGACATGAGCCACTGTGCCTGGCCGTAAATAGTTTTTATATTGTGTATATGTAACATTAGACCAAAGTATTTAAAGTCAATAAATATTTATTCAAGGAATTCCATGTTGTGATTTCTTCCACTGTCCATCAAGGTCACTTCAGATCCTCTAAAGAGCTGGAGTAAAAAGATTTATCTTCAAGTTAGTTTTTTTAATGAAACTGATCCAGCTGTCCTGTCAGCCCATAATTACTTTGGCTTCCTGTCATCTCCTTTTAATATGGATATACTGATGAAGACTTCAAAATTCACCAAGAATCTTTGGGATCTAATTTCTTCAACCAATTTACTTTAGGGTCCTTTATACTGTAGGTGGTGGGGATCTGCCTGGTTCTTAATTTGACACCTTAAGTGATCACACTCAAGAATAGTACAGATGTGTGGAATATGCCAATACCTTTAACTCCAGACATCATGTTCTCAAGATAAAAGCCTTTAAAACAAAAAGCCACCGATAGCCAACAAAGTACCGTCAACCTGAAATTGGAATGCAAAATTAATACTGCTGAGGATTTCCCTCATATCCCATGCTGTTCCATCTATTCTACAGTCCTAGAATCAATCTTTTTTTATTAAGAGACAAGGTCTTTGTTACCCAGGCTGGAGTAGAGTGGTGCCATCAAAGCTCAGTGCAGCCTCCAACTCCTGGGCTCAATCCTTTTGCCTCAGCCTCCCCTTCCTGAGTAGCTGCAACTACAGGCACATGCCCCAATACCAGCTAATTTTTAAATTTTTGTGGAGATGAGGTGTTTGTTACTTTCTTGCACAGGCTGGTCTTGAACTCCTGGTTTCAAGCAATACTCCCACCTTGGTGTGGGGATTGAGGGCTTGAGCCATTGCGCCTGGCCTGGAATCAACCTTTACAGCTATCAATACTCCCATCAGTTAACTGGCTCAGGTATCATAATATCCCTTCTTATATGTATCAAAACTCATACTGAACAATGAGTTCTAGGTTGCAAAAAGTACATATTAAATTTTTTTTTTTTTTTTT
>NW_016806834.1:1839440-1871811 GCF_001698545.2 Rhinopithecus bieti | reverse complement strand
CCACCGCGCCCGGCTCATATTAAATTTTAAATGCCGGGCGCGGTGGCTCACACCGGTAATCCCAGCACTTTGGGAGGCCGAGGGCGGATCATGAGGTCAGGAATTTGAGACAGCCTGGCCAATATGGTGAAACCCTGTCTCCACTAAAAATATAAAAATTAGCTGGGCATGGTGACACGCACCCGTAGACCCAGCTACTCAGGAGGCTGAGGCAGAAGAATCGCTTGAATCCAGGAGGTGGAGGTTGCAGTGAGCCGAGATTGCATCACTGTACTCCAGCCTGGGCAACAGAGCAAGACTCCGTCCCTTAAAAAAATTTTTAAACGTGCATACCCTGCGACCCAGCAACTTTCAATATTTACCCTAGAGAGTCCAGGTACAGTGGCTCATGCCTGTAATCCCAGCACTTTGGGAGGCCAAGGTGGGTGGATTACCTGAGGTCAGGAGTTTGAGACCAGCCTGGCCAACATGATGAAACCCCATCTCTACAAAAAAATTTAAAAATTAGCCAGGCGTGGTGTTGCATGCCTGTAATCCCAGTTACTCAGGAGGCTGAGGCAGGAGAATCACTTGAACCCAGGAGGTTGAGGTAGCAATGAGCCGAGATCATGCCATTGCACTCCAGCCTGGGCAACAAGAGCAAAACTTTGTCTAAAATAAAATAATATTTTATGTATATATATATTTATATTTTTATTTTACCCTAGAGAAATACTCCCATATAGCACTAAGAGGCATAAATAATTTTCACTGAAACATTGTAATAGCAAACAATTGGAAACAATCTATATGTCCAACAACAGAATGGTTAAGTAAGCTGTGATACATTCATACTATAGGATACAATACAGCAGTTCTTATAAATGAGACAGCTTTATATATATTGAGATGCAAGTTCTCTGAAACATGTTAAGTGTAAAAAGAAGATCTGGAATAATACAAACCATGTGATACTTTTTTTTTTTTTTGAGACCCGGTCTGGCTCTATTGTCCAGGCTGGAATCCAGTGGCACTATCATGGCTCATTGCAGCCTTTACCTCCGGGGCTCAAGCAATCTTCCCACCTCAGCCTCCCTGTAGCTGGGACTACAAGTGTGTGCCACCACACCCGGCTATTTTTTAGTTTTTGTAGACACAAAACTATGTTACCCCGGATGGTGTCAAACTCCTGGCCTCAAGTGATTTTCCTGCTTTAGCCTCCCAAAGTGCTGGGATTACAGGTGTGAGGCACTATGCCCCGTCCATTTATGTTTTAAAAGTCTCATACAACTAGCCAGGTGTGTTGGCTCATGCCTATAATCTCAGTACTTTGGGAGGCCAAGGCAGGCAGATCACTTGAGTCCAGGAATTCGAGATCAGCCTGGGCAACATGGCAAAACTGTCTCAACAAAAAAAAAATACGAAAATTATCCAGGCGTGGTGGCATTTGCTGTAGTCCCAGTTACTCTGGAGACCAAGGTGGGAGGATTGCTTGATCCGGGAGGCAGAGGGTGCAGTTAGCTGAGATCACACCAGTATACTCCAGCCTGGGCAACCGAGTGGGCCCGTCTCAAAAAAAAAAAAAAAAAGTCCCATGTATTTCTACATGTAAATACATAGAAAAAGGGTTAAAAGGATATTTAATCAAAATTAAATGGTGTTTATCTCTGGAAGGAAAGGACCAGGACTTGGAATAACACCAAGGAAGACTTTGGCCTTGTTTGTAGTTTTTTTTTTTTTTTTTTTTGGTCGTTTTTGAGGAGTCTCACTCTGTCGCCCAGGCTGGAGTACAGTGGTGTCATCTCAGCTCACTGCACCTCCGCCTCTCCGCCTCCTGGGTTTAGGCAATTCTCCCCCTCAGCCTCCCGAGTAGCTAGGATTACAGGTGCCTGCCACCATGGCCAGCTAATTTTTTTTTTTTTTTTTTTAGTAGAGATGGGGTTTCACCATGTTAGCCAGGCTGGTCTCAAACTTCTGACCTCAAGTGATCCGTCTGCCTTGGCCTCCCAAAGTGCTGGGATTACAGGCATGAGTCACCACATCCAGCCTTTTTTTTTTTTTTTTTGAGTTGGAGTCTTGCTCTGTCATCCAGGCCTGAAGTGCAGTGGCATGATCTTGGCTTACTGCAACCTCCACCTCCTGGGTTCAAGTCATTCTCCCGCCTCAGCCTCCTGAGTAGCTGGGACTACAGGAGCACACCATGGCCAGGTAAGTTTTTGTATTTTAGTAGGGATGGGGTTTCACCATATTGCCCAGGCTGGTCTCAAACTCCTAAGCTCAGGCAATCTGCCCACCTTGGCCTCCTAAAGTGCTAGGACTATAGGCATGAGGCACCACGCCCAACCTGTAGTTTTGGTTGTTTTTTTTTTTTTAATGGTTTTAATCTGTTATATGTTGTATAAAATTAATGCATTATTATGAAATCAAAACAACCCTACCTTACCCCCAACATAACACCTGTAGGTTTTTGTTAGTAGTCAGATGGGCATCTTGCTATGTTGCCCAGGCTGGTTTCAGACTCCTGGGGCTCAAGCTATCTTCTGCCTCAGCCTCTCGAGTAGCTAAGACTACAGGTGTGCACCACCATATCCAGCTTTGGTGTCAGTTTGATGTGAGTCAGTAGCATAAGTAGTGAAGAAAACCTAAGGGGGCCTTGGGCTCTCTTACAGTCCAGGTCTACAAGCAAGCAGGTAATGGTTTAGTTCTTTTTGGCTTGGTGAGGCCACATCTGGACCAAAGTTAGACAGGCACATTGGCACATTTGAGCTCATCCAGAGAGTAGACAAGGTGATGCCAGGAGTCCACACTATGTCAAGGAGGACTAGCTAAAGGGAGGGAGAATGTTTAGGCTGTTGATGTAGAAAGAAGTGGTTCTTGGCCGGGCACGGTGACTCAAGCTTGTAATCCCAGCACTTTGGGAGGCCGAGACGGGCGGATCACGAGGTCAGGAGATCGAGACCATCCTGGCTAACATGGTGAAACCCTGTCTCTACTAAAAAAAAAAAAAAACAAAACAAAAAAAACAAAAAGCTAGCTGGGCGAGGTGGCGAGCGCCTATAGTCCCAGCTACTCGGGAGGCTGAGGCAGGAGTATGGCGTAAACCCAGGAAGCGGAGCTTGCAGTGAGCTGAGATCTGGCCACTGTACTCCAGCCTGGGTGACAAAGTGAGACTCCGTCTCAAAAAAAAAAAAAAAAAGAAAGAAAGAAGTGGTCCTCAAACTCTTGAAGTTTTCATGAGGGTGAAGATAGTAGATTTCAAGACACTGGAGTTATTCAAGAGACTAAATGTTCACTTTCCAGGGATACTGTGAAAAAGATTCACTGAGGAGGCATTCGTTGGAACTAGATTTTTTTTTTTTTTTTAAAAGAGAGGGTTCTGCTATGTTGCCCAGGCTGGTCTCTAACTCCTAAGCTCAAGAGCTCCGCTTGCCTCAGTGTGCCAAAGTGATGGGATTACAGGGTGAGCCAAGTGCCTGGCCTGGAGCTAGATGATCTTATAGTTAGCTTCGAACTAACTTTATTTCAATGTATTTCAAGTTTCCTTGGCCTCAACCAGATTTATTGAAATTTAAGTCCCTAAAACTGTCTTTTGAGTTGTTTTATTATAGAGAGGATATTAACCAAAAGGTACTTTGGCACATTACAAACTGGAAGGAATAATCTCAATATCACGAGTGCCAATTAAGTGCTTAAGAGAATACAAAGATGACTGTAACTGGAATGCTTAACAAGTATCAACTGAAGAAATGTAATGAAAATTAAAGTTTAATTTGTTTTTCCCTGTCTCTGCACAATTTATTTCAGTGGGAGAGGTTTTCCTCAGATGTGGATCACCTTTAGGTAACAGTCTTTGCAATCACTTTAAGTAGCAAAACATACTCTCGGTTGAGAAATATATTAACACATCAGCTTTCATCATCGGTAAGAATCTCTCTACCCCACAGCTAGGGTCAACAGAGCCAGCCAGCTCGCCTCTGTGAAAGAGGGGTAGTTGGCTTCTCTCCTGTTGCTACACTGATATTTCTAGGAATGGGGCGGAATGAAGAAGGAGGGTTATTAGCGGCTTCATGCTGTCTAGGCCTGGCTGATGTTAAGAATTATCTCATGAGCATTTGTATGTCTCCATCAGAGGCTTCCCTGGGGGTGCTTTCCAAAGGCAGTGGCCACTTCCTGAAGTGAGGTGATGTATTCCATTTCTATGGCCACCACTCTCACTATCCTTTTGTTTTCCAGTGGTCTTTTCCACATGAAGAGCCCCACTATGCATCCAGACAGTTTTCTTGAGTAGGATTTAAACTGGCTCCACACATGGTCCACAGGATTCATGTATATGTGATCCTTTATCAGAAGCCAGTGTGGCGACTTCCAGGATGTGACTCTCTACTTTGTTACCTCAGGCTCTGTCTTTGCCTTGAAATTCCTCTACCATGAGTCATACACAGTCTAATGATTATCCCTTATCCAAGGACAAATACAAAATGTTTCAGTAGTCTTGAAGCCACTCTCTTTAGGATTGAGAAGACAGAATTACTCCTCACCTCTTTTTTTTTTTTTTTTTTGGAGACGGAGTTTTGCTCTCGTTGCCCAGGCTAGAGTACAGTGGCACGATCTCAGCTCAGTGCAACCTCCACCTCCCAGGTTCAAGTGTTTCTCCTGCCTCAGCCTCCCAAGTAGCCAGAACTACAGACACCCATCACCGTGCCTGGCTAATTTTTTGTATTTTTAGTAGAGACAGGTTTTCACCATGTTAGCCAGGCTAGTCTCAAACTCTTGACATCAGGTGACCCACCCACCTCAGCTTCCCAAAGTGCTGGGATTAAAGGCGTCAGCCACCTGGCCTGGCCGTTCCCCACCTCTTCTCTTTGGGATTGAATAGGGCTCACAGCATGGTACCAGCTCTCTCCAAAGAAAGCTATTTTGTAAACCCAATCTCCACTTTTTTGTTGTTTCTTTGAGACAGGGTCTCACTTTGTGGCCCAGGCTGAAGTGCAGTGCGATGATGATGGCTCACGGCAGCCTCAAACTCCTGGCAGCCTCAAACTCATGTGATCCTCCTGCCTCAGTCTCCTGAGTAGTAGCTGGGACTACAGGCATGCACCACCATGCCTGGCTATTTTTTTTTTTTTTTTTAGATGGATTATTCTTGCTCTGTCGCCTAGGCTGGAGTATACTGGTGCAATCTCAGCTCACTGCAACCTCCACCTCCCGAGTTCAAGTGATTCTCCTGCCTCAGCCTCCAGAGTAGCTGTGATTACAGGGCGCCTGTCACCACACCCTGCTAATTTTGTATTTTTAGTAGAAATGGAGTTTCACCATTTGGCCAGGCTGCTCTTGAACTCCTGACCTCAAGTGATTCGCCCGCCTCAGCCTCACAAAGTGCTGGGATTACCGGCATGAGCCTCTGCCCTTGGCTTTTTAATTTTTTTTAAAATTATTTATTTATTTATTTATTTTTTTGAGATGGAGTCTTGCTCTGTCACCAGGCTGGAGTGCAGTGGCGCGATGTCAGCGCTCACTGCAATCTCTCTACCTCCCAGATTCAAGTGATTTTCCTGCCTCAGCCTCCCAAGTAGCTGGGACTACAGGCACATGCCACCACGCCCAGGTAATTTTTTGTATTTTTAGTAGAGACAGGGTTTCACTATGTTGGCCAGGATGGTCTCAATCTCTTGACCTTGTGATCTGCCCGCCTCGGCCTCCCAAAGTGCTGGGATTACAGGCGAGAGCCACCGCGCCCGGCCTTATTTTTTTATTTTTTTTGTGGAGACAAGGTCTCACCATGTTGCCCAGGTTGGTCTTGAACTGGCCTGAAGTGATCCTCCTGCCTCAGGCTCCCAAAGTGCTAGGATTACAGGGGTGAGCCACTGCATCTGGCCTTCTATCTTCACTTTTTATACTCTTGAAATGGGTGAGGGGGTTCAACTGTTCCTTGGTAACTTCCTTTCAAATACTGCATTTCCATCTGCTGTCTCCCTTTGGAGTTTCAAATCTATTAGATCTTGATATCCCAGCTGAAACATCCAGTTTAAGATTTTGTTAAGTGTAAAACATAATCTCCTTTATCAATCCTGCTTTAAATCTTCCCTCATTCCTTATCTGAGGTTATGTGATTTAGCCCTAGTTGGTATGGCATGATCTGGTCACACTCTCCTTTACTGATAAAGAAAACTAAGCTAAGGCCAAGGGCCCACTAGAACAAACCTACTGCTCATGAGAGGGATAAATCAGGAGTTCCTCTTGGCTCCAAACCTAGTTCTCTATAACGATGTACACAGAGCAAAGTGATTTGGTCAAGTAGCTATGGGCTTTGGAGTCTGTCATTTATCAAGTAATCTTAGATGAATTATCTTTTCTGAGTTTCATTACAATTTTATAAAATAGGGCCGGGTGCCGTGGCTCATGCCTGTGGGCATGAGCCTTTGGGAGGCCAAGACGGGCAGATCACTTGAGGTCAGGAGTTTGAGACCAGCCTGGCCAACATGGTGAAATTCCATCTCTACTAAAAATACAAAAATAAGCCAAGTATGGTTGCGGGTGCCCATAATCCCAGCTACTTGGGAGGCAAAGGCAGGAGAATCGTTTGAACCCGGGAGGTGGAGGTTGCAGTGGACCGAGATTGCACTACTGCACTCTAGCCCGGGTGATAGAGCGAGACTCTGTCTCAAATTAAACAAAACAAAACAAAATTATAAAATAGCCTTACCTTTTAATTTGAAATTTTATTTTATTTTTTTTTGAGATGGAGTTTCACTTTTGTCACCCAGCCTAACGTGCAATGGCGCAATCTCAGCTGTAAGTAGCCGGGATTACAGGCATGCGTCACCACCCAGCTAATTTTTGTATTTTTAGTAGAGACAAGATTTCACCATGTTGGCCAGGCTGGTCTCGAACTCCTGACCTCAGGTGATCTACCCGCCTTGGCCTCCCAAAGTGCTGGGATTACAGGTATGAGCCACCATGCCCAGCCTGAAATTTAATTTTTTTTTTTAGTCAGTTTCTGTAGAGACTGTCAAAAATTGCTGATGTCAACTATATTGTAAGTCATCACAGTGGGATATGTGAAAATTCTTTTTTTTTTTTGAGACAGGGGCTCACTCCATCACCCAGGCTGGAGTGCAGTGGCAAGATCACAGTTCACTACAACCTCGACTTCACAGGCTCAAGTGATCCTTCCACGCCACATGCCACCATGTCTGGCTAAATTTTTGTAAAGCCGGGGTCTCTCTATGTTGCCCAAGCTGGTTTCAAAACTCCTAGACTCAAGTGATCTGCCTGCCTTGGCCTCCCAAAGTGCTGGGATAACAGGTGTGAGTCACTGTGCCTGGCCCAACAGAAACCTTTTCTTTTTTTTTTTCTTTTTTTGAGACAGAGTCTCAACTCTGGAGTCTTACTCTGTCGCCCAGGCTAGAGTGCAGTGGTGCAATCTTGGCTCACTACAACCTTCACCTCCCAGGTTCAAGTGATTCTCCTGCCTCAGCCTCCCGACTAGCTGAGATTACAGTAGTGTGCCACCAAACCCGGCTACTTTCTGTACTTTTAGTAGATGGGGTTTCTCCATGTTGGCTGTGCTGATCTCAAACTCCTGACCTCAGGTGATCCACCCACCTTGGCCTCCCAAAGTATTGGGATTACAGGCATGAACCACCGTGCCTGGTTCGAAACTTTTTTTTTTTTTTTTGAGACGGAGTCTCACTCTGTCGCCCAGGCTGGAGTGCAGTGGCGCAATCTTGGCTCACTGCAAGCTCCGCCTCCTGAGTTCACACAATTCTCCTGCCTCAGCCTCCCGAGTAGCTGGGACTACAGGCGTCTGCCACCACGCCCAGCTAATTTTTGTATTTTTAGTAGAGATGAAGTTTCACAGTGTTAGCCAGGGTGGTCTCCATCTCCTGACCTCGTGATCCACCTGCCTCAGCCTCCCAAAGTGCTGGGATTACAGGCCTGAGCCACCACGCCTGGCCCGAAACGTTTTCAATTAGCAATAATTGTACCTTGGACAAATCTCAATGGCTATGATACTGCCACTGCACAAAGCTTAAAATTTAATTTTTAATTAAGCAATTAATACATGAATATTTTCCTTGGAAAAAAGGAAAATATAGATGGCACTAAAGTTCCTATGATTACCACTTCCAATCTCACTCCCCTAATTCTCTTCTGGAAGTAACCACAATTCTTTCTTTTTTTTTTTTCTCGCTCTGTTGCCAGGCTGGAGTGCAGTGGTGCGATCTCAGCTCCCTGCAACCTCCACCTCCTGGGTTCAAGCAATTCTCGTCCCTCAGCCTCCCGAGTAGCTGGGATTAAGGCACGCGCCACCACACCTAGCTAATTTTTGTATTTTTAGTAGAGACGGAGTTTCACCATGTTGGCCAGAATGGTCTCGATCTCCTGACCTCGTGATCCACCCGCCTCAGCTTCCCAAAGTGTTGGGATTACAGGCGTGAGCTAGTGTGCCTGGCTGTAACAATTCTCAGTTTAGTAGTTATCCATCCAGTTCTTTTTCAATTGATCTGTGTTTTTTAACCTGTAAAAATAGGATAGTAATATCTGTCTCACAGGAAAAGAACTGAAGTGAAACGCAAAGTGGGTAATGTTTTCCTTTTTCTCGTTCCTCACTAAGAGCTGAGACCTACTGCAGAAACACAGCTGTACAGTACATTCAAGCTGAAGAAAAGAAAATCTTTCTTATTTCCAAGGGTGGAATTATCTGCCCTCTAATACCTTGTATTTTAAAATATAAGTTTTTTGTTTTCCAAAAAAACTCAACAGACATCACACACAGATTTTATAGTAGGAACAAGCTCTAGCCTGGCACAACACCACAGCCAGCCTCTTGGACAGGAGTCTGTCAGAGGACGGTAGTAAAAGCCAAAAGCCCAGAAAGTATTCTGCTTCCTTTATCCTCTTCCATTTTAGCCAGGCAAGGAGGATTCTGTGTCTTACATCTTCTGTTCCCTGTGGCGTTCATTTCCAATTGCAGAAAGGAGGTCATATGACCAGATTCTTTCCTTAAACAGCTTTCCAGCTGAGTACAGCAAAGACAAAACAAAGCAACCCTGCTCCTCCACAATTCTGCTCTTCCATCAGTCTACATGGCATACATGGCAGGGGAAACTCCCACAATAGCTTTTCCCACTGTCTGAGAGGAAGCATAAACCAGGATTTCCAAAGGCACCCACTGGTTGGTTCCCAGGTGTCCTAGAGTAGGATTTTTATTATTATTTTTTTGGAGATGAGGTCTTATTATGTTGCCCAGGCTGGTCTTGAACTCCCGGGCTCAACTAACCCTCCTGCCTCAGACTCCGAGTAGCTGGCATTATAGGCACTTGCCTCCACACCTGGCTCTAGGATTTTATTTTAGCATAAAACCAAATTCCATTTATTATCTACTTTGCCAGCCATGATACAAGTTTCTTTTTGAGACATTCTGTTGCCCAGGCTGGAGTGCAGTGGCATGATCTTGGCTCACCACAACCTCTGCCTCCCGGGATCAAGCAATTCTCCTGCCTCAGCCTCCTGAATAGCTGGGATTACAGGTGCCCACCACCACGCTAGACTGATTTTTGTATTTTTTAGTAGAGACGGGGTTTTACCATGTTGGTCAGCCTGGTCTCGAACTCCTGACCTCAAGTAATCCACCTGCCTCGGCCTCCCAAAGTGCTGGGATTACAGGTGTGAGCCACCCTGCCCAGCCACTCTTTTTAAATTCTAACAAAAGCATATAAGGTTTTTAGTTTCGTTTTTGGGACAGGCTGTTGCCTAGGCTGGAGTGCAGTGGTGTAGACATGGCTCACTGCAACCTTCACCTCCTGGGCTCAAGGGATCCTCCTGCTTTAGCCTCTGGTACAGCTGGGACCACAAGTGCGTGCCACCACACCTGGCTAATTTTTAAGTTTTTTTTTTTTTGTAGAGATGGGGTCTGTCTTTGTGGCCTAGGCTGGTCTCAAACTTCTGGGCTCAAGTGATCCTCCCATCTTGGCCTCCCAAAATGCTGGGATTGTGATTGTGGGCATGAGGCACCATGCCCAGCCCAGCCCATACAAGGTTTTTTTTTTTTTAGACAGTCTCGCTCTGTTGCCCAAGCTGGGGTACAGTGGCACGATCTCAGCTCACTGCAACCTCTGCCTCCCGGGTTCAAGCAATTCTCCTGCCTCAGCCTCTTGAGTAGCTGGGATTACAGGTGTGCACCACCATGTCCAGCTAATTTTTATATTTTTAGTAGAGACAGGTTTTCACCACGTTGGTCAGGCTGGTCTTGAACTCCTGAACTCAAGTGATCCGCCTGCCTTGGTCTCCCAAAGTGCTGGGATTACATGCTTGAGCCACTGCACCTGGCCCCATATAAAGTTTTTATTGTCATTATTCCCATATTACAGATTATTCTCATATTACAGATTAAGGGACTATGGCTCAAAAGGGTAAATAAGTCTGTTCTTAAACAGTGACTTCCTGAGACACAGGAGATGTTTAAGAACAGTACTGGTAGGTGGGAAGTGGCATTTGGGAGCAGGAGTGAGAAGCATGAAAATGTAGCAAGAATAGAAAAGGTTGGGAAAATAGCAAATTAAGAGGAAGAAAAATGCAAGTCCTAGTAAGAATTGCTACTCACCACTGCCAGAGTCTGGGCCATGTTCTAGGTGTATTTAAACAAATCTCCATAGCAACCATCTGGTTTCTGTTTTTCTATGACAACACGGGCTTGCATTTCTAAATACAGGCACTGGTGAGGACAAGTGTGGGCTGGGGAAGGGAAGTGTGACCGCTGAGTCAAGGGGAAATTGCGCAAAAAAGGCAGATTCTCTTGGTATGCTCTCATCTATCCCCTCTCCCAGCACACCCTCAAGGAAGGGGTCTTTCCTTGATTCATAGCAGTCATAGTTAAGAGCTGAGCCCTGTGCGCACTTTGTCTTTTGTTTTGGAGACAGAGTCTGGCTCTGTCACCCAGGCTGGAGGGCAGTGGTGTGATCTTGGCTTACTGCAGCCTCCTCCTCCCAAGTTCATGCAATCCTCTTGCCTCAGCCTCCTGAGTAGCTGGGACTACAGGCACCTGCCACCACTCTCAGTTAATTTTACAATTTTTTGTAGAGACAAGGTCTCACTATATTGCCCAGCCTGGTCTCAAACTCCTGGGCTCAAGAATTCCTCCTGCCTCAGCCTCTCAAAACGCTGGCATTACAGGTGTGAGCCACTGTGGCCAGCCCATGATATCTTATTTTTACCAATTATGTAAATTCCTATCTAATAAGGGACATCCTTGGTGCAAGAGGGGGAAGGGTAGATGCTTTTGCTTCTCATTTTCAACCCAGGTGGCACTTTTGGAGATACTGAGGGTAAAAAGAGATTGGAGGATCTCATCTGATAAAGGTGTGGTAGCACCAGAAAGAAAGGTGAGAAAAAGGCAGTTAGGCATGGGGATGCAGGAATAAGTATAGATATTGCCATAAGAACTAAATGGGCCCAAACCCGAGTTACAAGAGCACCCCCATCTTTTATTTATTTATTTTTTGAGACAGAGCCTCTCTCTGTCGCCCAGGCTAGAGTGCAGTGGTGCGATCTCCACTCACTGCAAGCTCCGCCTCCCAGGTTCAGGCCATTCTCCTGCCTCAGCCTCCCGAGTAGCTGGGACTACAGATGCCCGCCACCACACCTGGCTAACTTTTGTATTTTTAGTAGAGACGGGGTTTCACTGTGTTAACCAGGATAGTCTCAATCTCCTGACCTTGTGATCCGCCCACCTCGGCCTCCCAAAGTGCTGGAATTACAACAAGAGCCCCTTTCTTAAGTCAGCACAGTGATTCTCAACCAGGCAACTCCAGGGGGCATCTGGCAATGTCTGGGCCCAGACTTTTCTGATTGTTCTGATTAAGCAACTAATGGGTAAAAGACAAAGATGCTGGTAAACATCCTGAAATGCACAGGACAGTCCCTGCAACAAAGAATTCCTTGGCCCAAAATGTCAGCAGTTCCAAGACTGAAAAACCTGAGTACAGAGATGCTGGTCCTACAGGAAACGTCTCCTTTGTCCATAGCAGGGGCACCAGTGTGACAGATAAAACCATTCGAGGGGGGCCGGGCATGGTGGCTCACGCCTGTAATCCCAACACTTTGGAGGCCAAGGCGGGTGGATTACCTGAGATCAGGAGTTCGAGAACAGCCTGGCCAACATGATGAAACCCCGTCTCTACTAAAAATACAAAAAATTAGCCGGGTATGGTGGCTACCCGGGAGACTGAGGCAGGAGAATCGCTTGAATCCGGGAGGCAGAGGTTGCAGTGAGCCAAGACTGCACCACTGCACTCCAGCCTGGGAAACAAGAGCAAAACTCTGTCTAAAACAAACAAAAAACCATTTGAGGGGATATGCCACAGATGCCTGCTTGCTCCCCTGGGCCAAGTCCCTCTCAGACTTTCAGACCAAATAGTTTTAGTTTACTTCTGACAGAAATAAATTCAAGCCAGAATCCAGATTTGCTGTGAAATCAGGTGGTTCTAGAGAACAGGATATTTTCCTATACCCTTCTTGATACAGGCAAAATTGCCCCACAGAGGCTGTGCAACCAGGCCAAAGACATGCTCCTCTTGGCCTTAGTTTCACCATTTGTAAAACGAGTATACTGAACTCAGTGATCTCAAATGTCCCTTTAGTTCCAAAACTCTGTACTTTTGAATATTTCTTTTAAGAAATATCCTGGGCTGTACAGTTTGGGTGTGTAGAAAAGGAAATGACTCAAATGCAATAGAGGAAGCCTAAGGATGACTCAGACTTCCCTAATCATAAACGACACTTCAGACATGGACCTTAAGGTCAAACTAGGACTCATGATCATTATATGACTTTCCTTTTGTACATGTGAGCAGGTGGCATTCCCCAGGGGTGACTTTACTGACAGTAAGTTGCCTCTGCCAAAAAACACCCTTGTATGTCTGATGTTTGAATTTCTCCTATGCAGAGTTTTGTCTCCAGTTAAAAATGTAAATACTGGCCGGGCGCGGTGGCTCAAGCCTGTAATCCCAGCACTTTGGGAGGCCGAGACGGGCGGATCACGAGGTCAGGAGATCGAGACCACCCTGGCTAATACGGTGAAACCTCGTCTCTACTAAAGAATACAAAAAAAAAACTAGCCGGGCGAGGTGGCGGGCGCCTGTAGTCCCAGATACTCGGGAGGCTGAGGCAGGAGAATGGCATAAACCCGGGAGGCGGAGCTTGCAGTGAGCTGAGATCCGGCCACCGCACTCCAGCCTGGGCGACAGAGCCACACTCCGTCTCAAAAAAAAAAAAAAAAAAAAATGTAAATACTATTGTTTCCTGTTGGAGCTCAGAGAAAAAAAAGGTAACTACTCTAGGATATGTATCAATTTGATGCACTTTATTTTATTTATTGAGACAGGGTCTTGCCTGTTGCCCAGGCTGGAGTGTGGTGGTATTATCACAGCTCACTACAGCCTCAACCTCCTGTGCCCAATCGATGCTCCCACCTCAGCCTCCCATTGCTGGAACTACAGGCACACAATACTCCCGGCTAATTTTTAAAAAATTTTTCATACAGGGTCTCCCTACATTGCCCAGGCTGGTCTCAAACTCCTGTACTCAAGTGATCCTCCCACCTCAGCATCCCAAAGTGATGGCATTACAGGCGTGAGCCACCTCACCCCGGCAAGTTGATTTTTAACAAAAGATAACAGTAAAATTCCAGATACATTAGCAAACTACCTTCACAGCTGGATGTGAAGAAACTCCCTTAGTTTTATTTATTTATACACAGAATCTCACTCTGTTGCCCAGGCTGGAGTGTAGTGGTACAAACACAGGTCACTGCAGCCTTCACTTTCTGGACTCAGGCTATCCTCCCACCTCAGCCTCCCATGCAGCTGGGACCACAGGCACATGCCATCATGCATGGCTAATTTTTTAATTTTTTTGTAGAGATGGGGTCTCATTTTGTTGCCCAGGCTGGTCTCGAACTCCTGGGCACAAGCAATCTTCCTCTCCCAAAGTGCTCGGATTATAGGCATGAGCCACCAACTTGGCTCCAATCTAAAATTTTATATTCTTGCTACAATGTGCTGAACTTCCAGGTTAATCATTTCTGCTTCTAAATCATCTGCTCTTTGACTTTATAAAGGGTTCTCTTAAAAATAGATAAATAATAAAGAAAGAAACAAAATACTCTTCACCAGAGGTTTTTTTTTGTTTTTGTTTTTGAACGGATCTCGCTCTGTCGCCCGGGCTGCAGTGCAGTGGCCGGATCTCAGCTCACTGCAAGCTCCGCCTCCCAAGGTTTACGCCATTCTCTGCCTCAGCCCTCCGGAGTAGCTGGACCACGGCGCCCGCCACCTCGCCTGGCTAGTTTTTGTATTGTTTTTTTTTTAGTAGAGATGGGGGTTTCACCGTGTTAGCCAGGATGGTCTCGATCTCCCTGACTCATGATCAGCCCGTCTCAGCCTCCCAAAGTGCTGGGATACAGGTTGAGCCACCGCGCCGGCTTTTTTTTTTTTTTTTTTTTTTTTTTTTTTTTTTTTTTTGAGACAGGGTTTTGCTCTTGTTGCCCAGGTTGGAGTGCAATGGCGCAATCCTGCCTCACTGCAACCTCCGCCGCCCAGGTTCAAGACATTCTCCTGCCTCAGCTTCCCTGGTAGCTGGGATTACAGGTGAATACTACCACACCCAGATAATTTTTTGTATTTTTAGTAGAGACAGAGTTTCACTATGTTGGCCAGGCTGGTCTCAAACTCCTGACCTCGTGATGCACCAACCCCAGTCTCCCAAAATGCTGGGATCACAGGTGTGGGCCACTGCGCCTGGCTTGACCAGTTTATCACCCCTTCCTTAGCCTATTTTCTTATCTAGCCATAATCAGAGAGATTCCTTACACAATCTTTCACCAGCACTTTCATCCCCTTGCTTACTTCTTAGTATACTTTATCCATCTACAAATCACGACCCAGGATCTAAACAATGATGTCTTCCCTGCTATTGTGCCCAGGGAGCTAGGTGCTTCTAGAGAAAATAGCATAAAGATATGGATTGGCACATGTTTATGGTACCAATCTAGAACCTCAACATTGCTTGCTTCCTAACCACCCCTCCCCACCTTTTTAAAGAGATGGGGTTTGGTTATGTTGCCCAGGCTGGAGTGCAGTGGCTATTCACAAGCATGGTAATTGTGCACTGCAGTCTCGAACTCCTGGGTCGAGATCTTCCTACCTCACCCTCCCAAGTAGCTGGGACTATAGGCGTGTGCCACCACGCCTGGCTAATTTTATTTTTTGTAGAGATGAGTTCTTACCATGTTGCCCAGGCTGGTCTTGAACTCCTGGACTCAAGCAATCCTCCTGCCTCAGCCTCCCAGACTGTCAGGATTACAGGCCTGAGTCATTGGGCCTAGCCCCTCCTCTCTTCTATGTCCTTTTATGTCTATACTTTTTACACTCCCAGCTCTCTAACATCCTACTTTACAAGTCTGACTAAAGCTGTCAGACAAGGACTCCTATAAATTACTTAGCCCCAGTCAATAACAAATAGCTAGGAGTTTACTGTTGTTGTATTTTCACCTTGAGTCTCCAGCAGGATGAGGCATATATAGTCCTACTTGAGACCACTTTCTTACTCAGTTGGCTTCCCAACTAGGCTAACCCCACATGGCTGGCACATAGTAAGTGCTCAGCAAATGTCTGCAGAAGTAGACCATGTAACTAAACCATATCCACCTGTGCTCATTTCATCTCCTTTCTCTTCAGAACCCTGCTTTTTGGTTATCGTTCTCTACTGAGCTCCAGCTTTTACTTATTCCTTTCACTGTTTCAATAAATATACCTGAATTGCTCCCATCCTAAAACAACCACAAAACCTCTCCACATTACCTAGTTATAAGCCAGATTTCACCTCTACAAATCCACTGAAATTGGTCTCAAAAAGTTTACTAACTGACAAATCAAATGGATACTCAAGTCCTTTTTCTTTTGTATTTGGTTTTTGGGTTTTTTGTTGAGATGGAGTCTTGCTCTTGTAGCCCAGGCTGGAGTGCAATGGTGCGATCTTGGCTCACCGCAACCTCCGCCCCCTGTGATAAGTGATTCTCCTGTCTCAGCCTCCTGAGTAGTAGCTGGGATTACAGGCACCCGCCACCACGCCGAGCTAATTTTTACTATTTTTAGTAGAGACGGGGTTTCATCATGTTGGCCAGGCTGGTCTTGAATTCCCAACCTCAGGTGATCCCCGCCTACCTCAGTCTCCCAAAGTGCTGGGATTACAGGCATAAGCCACTGTGCCCAGCCCTGTCTACTCCTTTATACCCACTGTCATCACTTTCCTTGGTTCCTAACCATCTCTCACCTGAAATATTGTAGCAACATAATAAAGTGTCTTACAATTCAACTAGCCCATGATAATGGTTTACTGAGTGGAGTATGGAATTTCCACTTAGGTGTTACTTCACCTGAGTTACTTCAAACTTCACCATTGATACTTCATTTATTATTTTTTGAGACAGAGTCTCACTCTGTTGCCCAGGCTGGAGTGCAATGGTGCTAACTCGGCCCACTGCAACCTCCGCCTCCCGGATTCAAGCGATTCTCCTGCCTCAGCCTCCTGAGTAACTGGGATTACAGGCACCTGCCACTATGCCCAACTTGGCCTTGCCCCTTGGATGCTCACTACAGTTACTCTGAATTAGTCCCAGTTTGCAGAATGTAATAACTCTGAATCACTTTACATAGTTCTTTCCATCCAGAAGACCCCTTTCCCGATCTAACCCCTTTACCTGAATAAATTCTTCTACTTAATCAGATCTCAGCTTAGAAGCTATTTTCTGTGAGAGGATTTTCCTGTCCTTCCCCACCTTCTCAAATTGGGTAGGTTCCCCTACTCTGTGCTTCTAGAGCATTTTGTGTTTATCCCTGTCTTAGCACCAATCCCTTCTAATTCCTTGTCTATTTGTTTTTATTATATCCCTCTATAGGCTATAAACTCCTTGAGGGCAGGAACCATGTTTTATTTTTTTTGGAGACGGAGTTTCGCCTTGTTGCCCAGGCTGGAGTGCAATGGTGCAATCTCGGCTCACTGCAACCTATGCCTCCCAGGTTCAAGCAATTATCGTGCCTCAGCCTCCCAAGTAGCTGCGATTACAGGCATGCACCACCACTTCTGGCTAATTTTGTATTTTTAGTACAGACAGGGTTTCACCATGTTGGTCAGGCTGGTCTCCAACTCCTGACATCAGGCCATTCACCCACCTTTCACGCTCCAAAGTGCTAGGATTACAGATGTGAGCCATCGCACCCAGCCGGAACAATGTTTTACGCACTTTTGTAGTCCCTGAAGTAAGGACTTTACAAGCCTTATCTTGCTTAATCATTACAATCACCCTCATGGTCGGTACCATATCTTTACTATTGTGCAAGTAAGTAAATTGAGGCAGAAAGTTAAAGAAACTTGTCCAGAGTTATTAAAAAAAAACAAACTGGGATTTTAAAATTTTATTTTTTTCAAGATGGAGTTTCACTCTTATTGCCCAGGCTGGAGTGCTGTGGCTTGATCTCAGCTCACTGCAACCTCCGCCTCCTGAGTTCAAGCGATTCTCCTGCCTTAGCCTGCCGAGTAGCTGGGATTACAGGCACCCGCCACCACGCCTGGCTAATTTTTCTATTTTTACTAGAGACGGGGTTTCACCACCTTGGCCAGGCTGGTCTCAAACTTCTGACCTCAGGTGATCCACCTGCCTCAGCCTCCCAAAGTGCTGAAAGTACAGGTGTGAGCCACCATGCCCAGCCAAAATCAGGATTTAACACCAGGCAGTCTAACACTAGAACCAGTCCATCACTAAATCCATCCCCCTTTAAATCCCTTTTCCATACAACTTGGCAGGAACCTATCTAAAACACAAATCTGACTATATCCCTTGTTTGTAACCTAGGCCTGCCTGCACATCATATCCTCTGTAACATGACTCCTGTCTACCTTCCTGGCCAGGTCTCCAGACACTCTCCAGGACTTACTTGATACTGCCACTATAGAAACAACAAAGAGTCCATCCCTCTCATCCTTCTCTACTTGTTGGTCCCTCTACCAAAATGCCCCCTTTCACCTTACCTTTCTGGAGAAATCCTGCTCATCCTTCAGAACTTTCTCCTGAAACCTTTCCTGACCATTCTTTTCCCTATCCCTCTGCGGGCAGCGGAGTAAATCCTGTCACTGCTCTCAGAAGCTGTGTGACTTAGGGCTTAGGCAAGTTATATTTTGTCTTAGTGTTACCATTTATATAATGGACATACTAAGAGTATATACTTCATAAAATTGTTGTGAGGATTAAATGAGATGTAAATTAAGCACTTAGCACGGGGCTTGACACATAGTAAGTACTCAAAATACTAGGCCTAGGTGGCTCACACCTGTAATCCCAGCACTTTGGGAGGTCAAGGCAGGCAGATCACTTGAGGTCAGGAGTTCAAGACCTGCCTGGTCAACATGGCAAAACCTTGTCTCTACTAAAAATACAAAAATTAGCCGGGCATTGTGGTGCACAGCTGTAGTCCCAGCTACTCGGTAGGCTGAGGCACAAGAATAGCTTAAACATAAAAGGTGGAGGTTGCAGTGAGCTGAGATCACACCACTGCACTCCAGCTTGGACAACAGAGCAAGACCCTATCTCAAAACAAAAACAAAGACAAAAAACCACGGCTGGGCATGGTGGCTCACACCTGTAATCCTAGCACTTTGGGGGGCTGAGGCAGGCAGATCACCTGAGGTCAGGAGTTCGAGACCAGCCTGGCCAACATGGAGAAACACCGTCTTTACTAAAAGTACAAAAATGAGCCAGGTGTGGTGGCAGTTGCCTGTAATCCCAGCTACTCAGGAGGCTTAGGCAGGAGAATAGCTTGAACCCAGGAGGCGGAGGTTGCAGTGAGTCAAGATCTCACTACTGCACTCCAGCCTGGTCGACAAGAGCGAGACTCTATCTCAAAAAGAAAAAAAAAAAATCAGGTCAGGAGCAGTGGCTCAAGCCTGCAATCCCAGCACTTTGGGAGGCCGAGGTGGGTGGATCACTTGAGGTCAGGCGTTCAAGACTGGCCTGGCCAACATGGTGAAACACCATCTCTACCAAAAATACAAAAATTACCAGGGCATGGTGGCACATGCCTGTAATCCCAGCTACTCAGTAGGCTGAGGCAGAATCACTTGAACCCAGAGGTGGAGGTTCCAGTGAGCCAAGATCATATCACTGTACTCCAGCCTGGGTGACCAAGTGAGACTGTCTCAAAAAAAAAAGCAACTATTATTAATTACTCATCCCTATTCCTCTGTATAGCTAGACCACCACTGCTGCAAGTATAACACTGTAATATGATTTCTTCATGTGTAGTTGAAAGAGGCAGCCACATATCATTTACCTTGTATTTTAGCACAATGCTGGGCATATTGTGGGCACTTTTTTTTTTAAAAGGGGACCCCAAATCTTTTTTTTTTTTTTTAGCACAATGTGGGGCTTTTTTTGGTCTTTTTTTTTTTTTTTTTTTTTTTTTTTTTTAACAATTGGTGGGATTTTTTGGGGTTTTTTTTTTTTTTTTTTTTTTTTTTTTTTTTTTTGAGACGGAGTCTGGCTCTGTCGCCCAGGCTGGAGTGCAGTGGCCGGATCTCGGCTCACTGCAAGCTCCGCCTCCCGGGTTTACGCCATTCTCCTGCCTCAGCCTCCCGAGTAGCTGGGACTACAGGCGCCCGCTTCGTCGCCCGGCTAGTTTTTTTGTATTTTTTAAGTAGAGACAGGGTTTCACCGTATTAGCCAGGATGGTCTCGATCTCCTGACCTCGTGATCCGCCCGTCTCCGCCTCCCAAAGTGCTGGGATTACAGGCTTGAGCCACCGCGCCCGGCCTGTGGGCACTTATTAAGTAACTGGACTGTTTAAATACTACCCACCTTTCAAGACCCAGTTAAATTTCCATTTCCACCACTTATATTTACCTAATGAGTCCAGTCAGATTTTCTCTTCTCAGAATTCTACTACCTGACTAACCATATGCTATCTTGCATTATATGTAGAAGTGTCTCAATTAGGTTACATGTTCCTCTAGAGCAGAAATGACCTCTTACACTGTTTATCTGGCCAAAAACAGCTTATTTTTCCAACTGCAAAGCGAGAATTCAACAGTCACTCGGGACTTAAAATATTGCAGCCCAAGCATGGGAGGTCCCACCTTATCTTTACTAGTAAGTCATCTGTCTTTAATAAAATTCAGCTAACAGCTTATCTCCTGACTCTCCTTCCCTTAGCTTAGCTATTGGAACTCTGCTTAAAATTATAAATCTGACTACATTTGTGTGCTATTGCCACATCTCAAGTTCCCCAGGGTGGAACAGATCTTTCTTTTTAATCTCCCTCAAGACCCAGTACAAGGCATTATACAGACGAGGGCTGCTTGTGTGGGTGCTGTTGGCTCACTGTGGATATATCCTCAATGGCAACTCTCCAAGTTATTTTTCTTTTGCCTGTCTTTAATATGCCCAGCCCACACCAGCTTAAAATAAAAGCTGTTGGACAGTAATGGTGACTTCATCCCTGCCACCCTGCATATTAGATGGCTCAGCTGAGAGGCTTGTCAGCACAATCATGTTGGAGGAGTGGACGAACCTTTGATTCAACTCTTTGGGATAAAGACTTTAGAATACATCTAGCTAAAATAATGAGCAGGAATAACTATTCAGAAGCATTGCAGAATCAGTTTGCTTTGGTTGCTTAACCCTATAGTATGGGAGTGAAGGACACGGATTGGCAAGTTTTAAAATGAAATACATCCTGCCAAGTATGCAGTGGTGAAGAACTTAAAAGAAAAAAAAAAGGCTAAGGAGTAACACAAAATATAGATAGCCCTAAACATTTTTGGCACCTCAGGCTTTTTTTTGAGATGGAGTCTCCCTCTGTCGCCCAGGCCGGAGTGCAGGGGCGCAATCTCGGCTCACTGCAAGCTCCACCTCCTGGGTTCACACCATTCTCCTGCCTCAGCCTCCTGAGCAGCTGGGACTACAGGTACCTGCCACCACGCCCAGCTAATTTTTTGTATTTTTAGTAGAGACGGGGTTTCACCATGTTAACCAGGATGGTTTCGATCTCCTGACCTCCTGATCCGCCCGCCTCGGCCTCCCAAAGTGCTGGGATTACAGGTGTGAGTCACCGTGCCTGGCCACACCCCAGACTTCTTAAGGCCACAAATTAAAACTGAGGACCAGGGAAGCCAGGAATAGTGGGAAGAAATAATATAAAAGCCTAAGATACTAACTCAAGCTCTTCAGCTAACCAGCTTTTCTACCTTACAAGTAACCTATCTCTGTATCTTAACTTCCTCACTTGTATTAAAATGAAATTGCATCAACTGCTGGGTGTAGTGGCTCACACCTGTAATCCCTGCACTTTGGGAGGCTGAGGTGGAAGGACTGCTTGAGGCCAGGAGTTCAGGAGCAGCCTACACAACAAAACGAGATCCTGTCTACAAAAGAAAGGGGAAAAAAATATTCTCAGCCAGGTGCAGTGGCTTATGCCTGCAACCCCAGCATTTTGGGAGGCCAAGATGGGAGGAGTGCTTAAGCCTGTGTTCTGAGACTCACCTGGGCAACACGGTGAATCCTCATCGCTACAAAAAATAATTAGCCAGGTGTGGTGGCATGTGCTTGTAGTCCCAGCTACTTGGGAGGCTGAGATGGGAAGATTACTTGAGCTCAGGAGGTTGAGGCTACAGTGAGTGTTTGCACCTTGCACTCCATTCTGAGCAAGACCCTGCCAAAAAAAAAAAGAAAAGAAAAGAGAAAGAAATAGCCTCACAGACCTCGCCTCATTCCCCAGCTGGCAAACACAAACCAGGGATAATATACTCAGGAGGAAATCATGGGATGGCTCACTAACCCCACCACAATAAACACCATTAACTTGTGTCTCTAGTTTGAGTTTGTACTTGTTTTATTTTATTCATTTATTTTTTTTAGATGGAGTCTCGCTCTGTCGCCCAGGCTGGCGTGCAGAGGCGTGATCTCGGCTCACTGCAACCTCTGCCTCCTGGGTTCAAGCGATTCTCCTGCCTCAGCCTCCCAAGTAAGTGGTATTATAGGCATGCGCCACCACGCCCAGCTAATTTCTGTATTTTTAGTAGAGACTGGGTTTCACCATGTTGGCTAGGCTGGTCTCAAACTCCTGACCTCAAGTGATCCACCCGCCTTGGCCTCCCAAAGTGCTGGGATTTCAGGTGTGAGCCACCGTACCTGCCGGAGTTTGTTTCTCCTTTGGTAACCTTTCTTTTGTATATTACATTCACAGGCAGCTTTTAACTTCTTTCAGTAGCAGGTTTCCAGCAATGCACATTGGGACATCATGAGGAAAGAAATCACTCTGCCTCCTGCTGGCCACCAGCAGAAAGACTTGAGTTTCTTTTGGCTTATTACAAAGAAATAACGTATTTCTTTTGGTTTGTCACATTTCCCCCTCACAAACATGGGAACTTGAAAAGGAATGGAAGACAAAGGGAAAAAGGAGAATGGGCCTCCTTTTTTCTAAGCCTGGACTAGGCTTAGGTGTCAAGAAACCATTTAGATCAAATACCTTAAATGCCTCATCTTGTGAGCCACAAACTGAGGTTGATGCATCTTCTACATTAGCTACAGAAACAAAGGGATGGACGAGGTTTATGCCAACATTCCTGCTCCCTTTCCCTAAGTGATGGTATTGGGGAACTCAGCCGCATCTCACATTAACAATGTCTTCAGTATTGTTTTCCTCCCCCTCCCAAACCCCAATAAAACACACCAACTGCTTCAGAGTATTTCTGAGTTGGGTTTTTTCATGGGTTTTTGTTTTGTTTATTTCAAATACTGAAAAAGTCCTTTGGGCTCTGTGGGGTTCCCCATGCTCACGGCTCCTTTCTCCCACACTCACTGCTCTTCTCCCCACAGCAAATCTATTTCAAGGACAGTACTTTTAAAAATAATTAACACTGAGTTCTCAACTAGCTCTGCAAAACCAGAGGAGCTGTTTGCATCTGTCTGTGCAGATGGAGTTTCTTTTATCTGACACCAGGTCTCCAATCACACTGAAACAAGGCATTTATCTACAGAGCTCAACTAGAACCCCTTTTCATTAGTCTACTCCACTTCCTTCCCCTCACATCTACCCCACACCAGCCACGTGGTTAAGCAGGATAGTCAGGAATGTTTTTACCAACTCCAAGCCCTAATTCATATTCCTCCATATCTCCCACCCCACCCTCTCAACCCCACCCCCACCCCCAGAATTTCATTGAGATTTCTCCCAACTGTTATTTGGAAAAAAGGTAAAACAAAAAAGGTTCAAGGTCTTGGTGCTCAGCCCAAGGGGCTCCATGTGCTGGGACACCAACGGGCAAGGGCTTCTGCCTCTCCAGCCCACACCCGAGCCACCTCCTGACCCCCGGCTGTAAAAGCAGGAAGGGGCAGGAGCCAGCACAGGACCCGGGTGCGGGGAGGGCAGCGTCTCAGGATCTGGCGGAGCCCCGGGCAGCATCATTCAACTTGGCCACTGCGGACGAACACAGAAGAAAAAAAAAAAAACCACTGTCAAGTAATAGGGGAAAAAACCCTGAACTCCATCCCAGTCTCTACCCCATGATTCCTCCACATTTAACAACCATTAGGCAACCTGGCATATGTCTCAATCCTATCCATAAGGGAGTTGCAAAAAATCAAAAAAGAGAATTTCAGTCTTTTCCTATCCACGAAACAACATTATCTGCCTTTCTGGGAAATCCATGGATAACAAACATAGAAAAACAATTCTTTAGATAAGATGAAAATAACTGGAGGTTTCCAGGTGGGTAAGCTGCCTGACTCAGAGCAGGCTCAGTTTCAGAGGCATGGCCACAGCTACTTGCAAAGACTGAAGTAGCACAGTGATGACATGGTGACTGTGTGGAGGCCAGAACCAGACCACACACATGCTGTTCTGAGTGGATTTAATAATCTAGGTTTAATCAAAGCAATTTGCATTTGGATTTCCTTGCTAAGGAAGCTATGTACTTCATGCTGTGGACACTGGCAAATACAGAATGTAGACTGTTTGTTTTCTTAGCCTTGAAGATGACCAGGCAGTGAGACAGAGTGAGACCAACAGTTTTTCTAATTTCCCTGCTCCTCCTATTCCTTCCTAAAAAGCAGACTCATTGTGACCAGTAGTCTTGAGGACTCAAGCTGAATGATACAGAAGGCAGCTCAAACAGAAAAGAAAAAAAGTACAGAATTCGAGAAGATCGGAGATGAAGAAAACGTACAAAATTATATATATATTTATATATATAATAACATGACATATCTATGTACAACATGGCTGGGACAGTTGAAGAAACTATACAATGGTGTTCAGCATTTTCCCCTTCCCACATGGACTTTAAGGATGACAGCATGAGGAAATGGAGCAAGAAACACAAAAATTATATACAATTACAAGTGACAGTCAAGGAGTTTGGGGACCAGGGAGTCCAGGGATCCTGCTCTCTCCATTCCTTCCTCACCAACTTTTCCCTGTCCAATCTGAATGACAGCCTGAACACTGGCCAGTCAGAAGAAAAGTATATACACACCTCATCCCCCCACATGCACATCAGCAAGTCTGTCAGTCATTCTCATTGGGCCAAATGTTTGGCATATCAGAATTTGTGATGTGAGAGGGAGGGCAAGAGGATTACAGAATCTTGCTCTCTTGAACATTAGTTCTCACCCTGGCCCTCTCTGTCATAAGTAGCAAGTTGCATTCAATAAGATTCTAGCCAAGCTGGTGATAACTAGATTGAAGATGCGGGTCACCTGCAACCCCTTTCCTCCACCTATTCACAAATGAGCAAGGCTACCTCTCCTCATCACACAAGAGCTGGGTTGCTGAGTTCTGGGAATGCAGCGATTTCTCAGTCTTCCTCCTCTCCCTCCCTAACCACTTTCCCTAGCTTCCTCCAAGGTGAATCATCTTCTAAGAACCTGCTCCTCCAGCCCTGCAGGAGTACTCAGCCCCAGGGGCTAGCTCAGTTTACCCTTCTTCCTTTTTCCCTAACAATATATCTGGCATCAGATTGCATCTGAAACATGGGTCAACATATGTGCATGACTGAGCATGTTTCCTCAGGCCTGCAGCTCTGCTGCCAGAGAAGCTTTTTAGCAGCTAAGGCCCAGAGGTAGGCTGGGAGAGTGGGCTGGGTCAGAGGCAAGAAGCTTCCATGGCTAGCTTTTTTTTTTTTTTTTTGACCCTCAAGACTGTGATATCTGTAAAGTTCTCTTGCCTGAATTTATAATCCCCAAACCTCAATTTACTCTCTCCTCATGTATCCCTCAAATGGTTCCCCTCTGTAGTACTTTCCCAATATTACAGAGCAGAGACTCACCACCCACAAGCCTTCCTCACCTTTAGTTTTACAATTAACAGTACAGAGTTTTTCTGTTGGCAGTTGTGACTTCAGAATCAGAATCAATCTTACATACATTTAACTCTATTTTACAGGTGAGGAAATAGAAATCCAGAGAGGATAAATGACTTAACCAAGGTTATACATCAGCTCTGCTGGGACTGAGTAGAGCGAGAACCCAGGTATCTTGACTCCTAAACCAGTGCTCTTCCCACTATCCCATGATACTTTCAAAAGCAACATGCTGGAAAAGAGAGAGAAGGTGCCCATTTTCTGTGAATAATGTTCATCAATCTTTATATTATTTGAGAGCCAGAGCAAACTGTAAGAGATACTAAGTAATGGAGGCTAAGGGGGCACTGTAGTTTTAGGCAAGCAAGTCAATTTTTCTTTTAAGGATTCTCTAAACCTGCCACAATGGAAACATGAAGCAATAGCAGCCTAAGGGACAGAACACTTAGAAGCACAGAAAACATGTCTCATTCAATCTACCTTTCCCAACTATGTTAGGTTAGCCTTGGGATGTTAAACCTGCCAAATTATTCCCAAGGCTCAGTCTAATCAATTTTGGGACATTCTCTCCCAAAAGGAGAAATCACATCTCTCCAGTTTCTCACACAAAAAAAAACATTTGCAGCATTATCCAATCCTAGCCTTTCCTATTTCTGGGCCCTACCTGGACTACAGGGAGTGTGTGGAAGTCTCAATCTAACCAAAGAAATCAACTTAGAGCCCCTTTTCAACCTACATTACCTTCTCAGCAGCCACCAGCAAAATCACAGTCATTTCTGGCTAGCAAGCTGAGATCTGACTAGGTGCCCATTTCATCCCTGCCTATAATATATAAAAGTCCAGTGGTTGAGGAAGGGGAGGAGAGGGGGGCTCAGGTTACCCCGCAAGCTTGCTGGTGACGAGCGAGGACTTTCTCTGGGGCAGATCCTGTGGGGTGGGGATGTGGTCACCAGTCACCAGGTTCTTGTCTGGTCCTGCACTTGGCAGCTGCTTATTCTTCATCTTGGCTTTGGCCATGTTGTAGTCTCCTGAGTCAAAGTACTTTTGCTAAGAGATAAGAGGGAGGTTTAGGTGAGTGAGGCACTCTGGCCTTCCTCAAAAACAAGGAGACTCACATCTCACATTCATTATAAACCTTCATGCACACTCGGATCTTTCAAGAATCTTCCTTGATTAACCTCATGCATACACAGTTTAACATTAATTACATGTACTTATGTCTTCTCCCCAGTGTGTTGACTGTTTCAGGTACGTAAGCAGTTTCCCAGCTAGAGTAAATAGTTTTGGAGTCAAGGGAAAGCCCCTACCATCCTTTGTACCCCACTCAGTATAGGATGGTTCAACCAAGATCACTTATTCATAAAGGGTAACTGAGGACCTTACTGGGTACAGGGCAATAACCTGGAACTGGAGAAACAGAAATGAGTAAGATATAGAGAAGGATAAATATGGGGCTATCCTAGCCACCAGGAGATCAACCACAAGCCAACAACCTCAAGATGATTATTCTCCCAGACCCGGAATAGAAACTGGGCCTGTTCATGAGGATAATGTATTTTCCTTCTGACTCTCACAGCTCCCACACATGTTCCATGACTGTGACAGCCTGCCCACGCCTGCCTTGCCTCCAGCAAGGTAAATGCAAATCAGCATCACATTATCATCTGTGACTGAGACTCAATAATTGGGATCCTCCACAGGGATGTTTCACCCTCTATTTTATCTACACAGAGAAGCACACTTCAATTTGATGATTTATAATCTTACAGGCATTGCAGAGGAGAGTAAAGGAAATAATTTTTTTTTTTTTTTTTTTTTTTTTTTGAGACGGCGTCTCGCTCTCAAAAGATGGAGTCCCAGGCTGGAGTGCGGTGGCGTGATCTCACCTCATTGCAAGCTCCGCTTCTCCAGTTCATGCCATTCTCCTGCCTCAGCCTCCAAAGCAGCTGGGACTACAGGCGCCCGCCACCACACCCGACTAATGTTTTGTATTATTAGTAGAGATGGGGTTTCACCATGGTTTAGATCTCCTGACCTCGTGATCTGTCTGCCTCGGCCTCCCAAAGTGCTGGGATTACAGGTGTGAGCCACTGCACCCAAATTTTTTTTTTTTTTTTTAAAAAGATAATCCCTCAGTCAGCTTTAGGTACCTTTGGGAACTAAAAATCTGATCAGGAGCTACATGGCTATGAAAGTAGACTCTCTCTTGGTGAGGAGGACCACTCTGAACAGGAAAAATACGTTTGCTGCAGGAGTATAATTAATGGCTGGTGCTCACTTTGAGGGTATGAAGAAACTGATTCACTTCAAGTTAAGGATTTATTTCTGTAGGAGAGATGGTTTGATCTTCTTCTGAAATGATGCATCCCAAAATTTATCTCTAATGCTTAAAAAGTACACAATCCTAAAACCTCCAACATTCAAACAGGCAAATGCCTGGGGGCAGTCTGCATTTCAGTTTCTAACATCTTTCCCTCATTCCCCCACACACCCAAATGCTCCAATTTAGGCCTTCATTTCCTACACAGGAAATCAGGAGGGAACTGATACCACATTAGGGATTTACATTAATTTGACTTGCTCTTTTCAAATTTCAAATTCCTCTCTACTTCTGTTCAACAACAAAACCTCCAGAAAGGATCCAGTAGAACCTCCACAGACTTCATTCCAAGAACCCCCTTTGGCTCCAAAGAAAGAGGGTAAGAGATTATGCCCCATACCCCTTTCTGGAGTCTCTTCATGAGGAAGTCGGAGCCTCCAGGCTTTTGTCCTAGGCTTGGATATTTGGCCTTTAGCTTTGCCTCTTCAGCTCTCTCAGGGAGAATACCTTCTTTCTCCTGCGTGTCCTGGAGAAAACAAATGAGCCAAATAAAATTAAAGACTGAGAAACAACTGCTTCTCACATCTGATAACAACTATACTATCAACTTCTCCTGGAGATCCACCCACTTGTAAATATGCTATCTCCACTCTGCTGTTAAAGCCGGATCTTTGTTAAAGTCCCTACAGCTCAAGATGACTACTGTGAGAAGAAAAAGACAAGCTGCTTCTCACACTCCACCCAAGGAACCACCCAGGGACCTATGTGTATTGGGCTAAAGGTGATACTAAACACAATACTTTAATCACAGAATGGGCCATATCACTCAGCACAAATGCTAAGAAAGACAAAGAGAAAAAAGAGCTAGCAGGCTTCTGGTGATACAGGATGAGTAGGAGGGTTCCCTAGGCTATCCTACATGTCACATGAGAAATTAAAAAAAAAAAATAGTTTGGAGCTGGGCACAGTGACTCATGCCTGTAATCTCAGCACTTTGGGAGGCTGAGGCGGGTGCATCGCTTGAGCTCATGAGTTTGCGACCCACCTGCGCAATATGTTGAAACCCTGTATCTACAACAACAAGAAACAGTTTGCTAAATGTTCCCTCCTTATTCATTTTTTTCTTTTCTTTCTTTTTAAAAATCTCTACACAACAAAGCAGTTCCTTCCTTATTCAGGGTCTAAGCCACCTGTTAGGTCTCCCTGTGGAGGAGGCTAGCTTTGTGGCCTTCTTCAAAGATCTCCACCTGAGTAATGGCACAGCCTTGCTTCAACATTTCCACAAATATTATGGTAGCAAGCTGATAAACAGAGAGGAAAATGACACTGTTTTTAACCTCAGGAAAAGAAAGATACAGTAGGCTCACTAGTATTTACCCACCAGCTTTCATTTAAAAAAATCAATACCTACCCTGGTGGTGCAGGGGCTCTCACTACTGTAGTCAATCTCTTTTTGTTTCTTGTGGTCCCTGCTGCCCTTTAGTGACTTTCTGAAAAGATCTGAAGTCAACGTATGGATCTTTTTAGTGGGATTATATTCCTTTCTCTTGAAAATCACGCATAGATACAACACCAAGTGAATTTAATGAGTGCCTGAACCCAGTGCTAAATTTTAGAAGTCAAATACAAACCCCAATAAGGGGTTTATTTGGCGAGTTTCCATCACGGAATCGCGGGTGCACTAAGTCCCTGCCTTGGAAGTCTAGGGGAAGAGAGTAGCGTCTTTCTCACGACCCTGTCGGTGTCTTTTCCAAGTTTAATCACCATGATTCTGTCTGGAACTCTAGTCCTCTTCGATCTTGTTGGGTCCAATAGACCATCCTTAGCTACTAAAATAGATCTCTTGAGAAAGTTGCTGCCTTAAACTAGCTATAATAATAATTACACTTCTCCCCTCCCCCAATACTCGTCCTTTTTAAACGTCTTTACCTCGACCCCTATCTTTGCGGATTGAGGCTGCGGGCCCCAGCCCGAATGCTGGGTCATTTACCTCTACTAACCCATAACACACATCACACCCAGGACCACCAGCTAGACCCCTTCCATTCACCTTCTTTCCAAACACCCGCCCCGCGTCCATGCTCGGCCAATTATAGCACAGCGTCCAAGGGTTGAGCAGTAGGCCTATTGGCCAATCAGGAAGAGTCTAGTACTGAGTGACAAAGGACCCAACAAACCAGCGCCAAAGCAGCAGGTCGTGTTGAAACTCACCCTGCGTGACGCAAAAAGTGGCCAACCCCTGCGGAGCCTGAGACCATGGCGACCAATCCGCACTGGTGGGAGACCGTCTCCAGCCCCATCACGGTCTCCCCAGCTCGCCCGCCCGCACCCCCTCCACTTCACCTGCTTCTCCTCGCCGGTCTCCTCCGCAGGGTTCTCTTCTTCTTGTTTCTGGGACATGGCGGGACCGGGACTGTGGAGTGTAGGGGGCCCGGGAAGGCAACCGGAGAAGGGAAGGGGGAGGGGAAACGGGGATAACCTGCGCTGCTGCTTCGGCTCCTGTCACTAGTGTTGCTCAGTCAAAATGGCGGCCCTTGCCCATGACGTTACGACCGCCCCTTCCTATGAGAGCCAGTGGGAGTGAGGTAGATGGGGCAATGACGTAACGATCTACCAATAGTCGCCGTCTAAAGGTGGGCTCTATAGAGGCGACCGGCAAGCTGGAACACCAACCTGGAAAGAGAGTGAGACACAAGGACCAATTGGAAGCCTGTGGGGGATATCGGGGGCGGGGCTGCTGGCTGTTGTATTTTTGCCCCTTTGGTGGGCTCCGGCTTCCTTCACTCCAGCGCCCCGCGCCCGAGAGGTTTAGTGGGGCGTCAAACTGGAGAGCGAAAGGATGGAACCCTTTATTCATATCAGGTGGAGAGGATTAAACTTTGCGCAGTGTTAGCAGAAAATGATCGAGCTCCAGAAAATGATTTGGAGCTTAGATTCGATTTTAAAATAGTACCGACAGGCCGGGCGCGTTGCCTCACGCCTGTAATCCTAGCACTTTGGGAGGCCGAGGTGGGCGGATCACCTGAGGTCAGGAGTTCGAGACCAGCCTGGCCAACATGGCGAAACCCCATCTCTACTAAAAATACAAAAATTAGCCAGGCATGGTGGCACATGCCTGTAATCCCAGCTACTCAGGAGGTTGAGGCAGGAGAATCGCTTGAACCCAGGAGGCAGAGGTTGCAGTGAGCCGAGATCGCGCCAGTGCGCTCCAGCTTGGGCAACAAGAGCGAAACCCCATCTCAAAAAAAAATAAAAAGAAAAATTATGTAGTGGAGTAGAATGAGATATGGGAGTCTGTAGAGCTGAATCTCAGTCCTGTCACTTTTTTATGAGACCTCAGGTGAGAATTTTCTTAGCCTTAATTTTTTAAAAATCAACATTTAATAGACATTATTAAAACTTTAAAGCATACTATTAGAGCCAGCACAGTGGCACGAACTAGTACAACTGGTAATTGTAATTCCAACTGCCGGGGAGGCTAAGGCAAGAGGATCACTTGAGCCTGGACCTTGAGACCAGCCTGAGCAAGATAGCAAGATGCTGTCTCCAAAACAATTAAACATTTTTTCTTATTTTATTTTAATTTTTTTATTTTGTATAGAGGCAGAGTCTCACTATGTTGACCAGACTAGTCTTGAGCTCCTGGCCTCAAGCTATCCTCCCATTTCGGCCTCTCAAAGCTCTGGGAATGTGACTGTGAGCCACCACACCCAAAGTAAAAAATATTATTATTATTATTATTTTTTGAGACAGAGTTTTGCTCTTGTTGCCCAGGCTGGAGTGCAATGACGCGATCTCGGCTCACCGCAACCTCCGCCTCCTAGGTTCAAGCAATTCTCCTGCCTCAACCTCCTGAGTAGCTGGGATTACAGGCATGCACCACCACGCCCAGCTAATTTTGTATTTTTGGTAGAGATGGGGTTTCACCATGTTGGTCAGGCTAGTCTCTAACTACCAACCTCAGGTAATCTGGCCATCTCAGCCTCCCAAAGTGCTGGGATTACAGGCGTAAGCCACTGTGCCCAGCCAAAAATACATATATATTAACAAATGTATTTTATGTTATTTCACCCAGCTCTTCTACTCCTAAGAATTTATCTTACAGCTATAGATTTATACATATGCAAAACAAAATTGCATACAAGAATTTTTATTGCAAACAATAGCTGCAGCAACGAAAACAACCTTATAAAAACAATCCTGTCTGGGTGCGGTGGCTCCTGCCCGTAATCTCAGCACTTTGGGAAGTCAAGGTGAGAGGGTCACTTGAATCCAGGAGCTCGAGATCAGCCTGGGCAACAAAGTGAGAGTGTCTTTCAGAAAAGTAATAATAATATAAATAAGTAAACAAATAAATAAAACAATCCTCTGAAATAAAGCCAAAATACTGCTGGACACGATGGCTCACGCCTATAATCCCCACACTGTGGGAGGCCATGGAGGGCGTATCACCTGAGGTCAGGCGTTCAAGACCAGCTTGGCCAACATAGTGAAACCCCTCCTCTACTAAAAATACAAAAGTTACCAGGGCATGGTGGCACGCCTCTGTAATCCCAGCTGCTCAGGAGGCTGAGGTAGGAGAATTGCTTGAACCTGGGAGGTGGAGGTTGCAGTGAGCCGAGATCATGCCACTGCACTCCAGCCTAGGCAACAGAGCGAGACTCC
>NW_016806834.1:1831010-1839226 GCF_001698545.2 Rhinopithecus bieti | reverse complement strand
TGCGCCCAGCCCCCTGTTTCTTAAAAAAAGAAAAAAATCCCAAGACAGAAATGTGGGGAAAAGTTAGCAAAAGACATAGAGACAAACGATCAGAGTGGTAGGGAGAGAATTAGAAAAGAGCCATGGAAAGCAAATGGAGAAAGGGAGGGCGGGTTGTCAGTGTTAAATGTGACACAGAAATTAAAGATGGAGGTGACAGAGGTCAATCGCAAGACGTTAAGGAGTGAGGAGGTGGTAGCAATATTGAACGGTGGTAGCAATATTTAACAGTAAAGCAAGGAAAGGGCAGAGCTGTAGCAGCAGATTTTCTTTTGGGGAATAGGCAAGTCTCAAGCATGTTTTTAGAAAAGGCAAATGAGGCCGGATGCGGTGGCTCATGCCTGTAACCCCAGCACTTTGGGAGGCTGAGGTGGGCATATCATGAGATCAGGAGTTCGAGACCAGCCTGACCAACATGAAGAAATCCCATCTCTACTAAAAATACAAAAATTACCCGGGGTGGTGGCACACACCTGTAATCCCAGCTACTTAGGAGGCTGAGGCAGGAGAATCATTTGAACCCAGGAGGCGGAGGTCGCAGTGAGCTGAGATCACACCATTGCACTCTAGCCTGGGAGACAGAGTGAGACTCCGTCTCATAAATAAATAAATAAATAAAAAGAAAAGAAAAGGGGAATGAGCTAATTGAGACAGAAAAACTAGAAATGTAATTATTTACTTTCAGAGGCAATAATGGCTGGGTGCAGTGGCTCATTCCTATAATCCCAGCACTTTGGGAGGCTGAGGCAGGTGGATCATTTGAGGCCAGGAGTTCAAGACCAGCCTGGCCAACATGGTGTCTCTACTAAAAATACAAAAATTAGCCAGATGTGGTGTTGGGCGCCTGTAATCCCAGCTACTAGGGAGGCTGAGGCAGAAGAATCACTTGAACCTGGGAGGCAGAGGTTGCAGTGAGCCAAGATGGGGCCACTGCACTTTAGCCCAGGAAACAGAGCGAGACCCTGTCTCTGAATAAATATAAACAAATGAATAAAGAGGCAATACTGAAAGAATTAAAGTCTCAGAGAAAGTTAGTTGGTCAAGAGGGAGAGACACAGGTTGACTTTGGCAACTATAAAGGAAGAGTGGGAGATCAAATCTATAGAGATTTCGAGTGGCTAAACATTTAGGAAAGTCACATTGAATGGACTTGTTTTTCTGAGTATGGTCAATCTTTTGAAAATAAAAAGGATGGGGGTGAGATAGAGGATCTAGGAAAAAAATGGAGGTTGGAAATAGTTCTATAGAAAATGGCAATGATTCCAAATAGCAAGAAAGAGCTAAGATTAAATAGTAGATTCAAATTTATAGTACTCCCAATCAGCATGGCTTTGTGACTTTGGTCAGTAACTCCTGGCTGCCTTGGAATGGAAAAAACAGCTTAGGTCAAAGGACTAGTAGAGAGGGAACAGTGGGAGGAGGGCAATAAGGAAGTCTAGAGATTGGTTTGCCCGTATATTGAAATAGCTGACCACAGCATCTAGGCTCTTTACAAAAGATGGAATGAGACAGATGAACTAGGAGAACAGGAAGGTGTTGAAGAACTGTCTCATGCAGAACATGAGACAGATGAAGCTCAGATTTGGTGAGAATGAATGAGAGAGGCTGAAGAGTAGGAGGTTGCAATGAGACTAAAATGTTAGTTTATATCTTGGGAGGTGGAGAAATTACAGGTTATGATAAGCTTTATCCTATAATAACTGTAATTGATGGCAGATATGGCATGGTTATAAAAGTCACTTGAAAGGCCAGGTGCAGTGGCTCATGCCTGTAATCCCAGCACTTTGGGAGGTGGAGGCGGGCGGATCACCCGAGGTCAGGAGTTCGAGACCAGCCTGGCCACATGGAGAAACCCCCGTCTCTACTAGAAATACAAAAAAAATTAGCCAGGCATGTTGGTGCATGCCTGTAATCCCCACTCGGGAGGCTGAAGCAGGAGAATCGCTTGAACCTGGGAGGCAGATTCACGCCATTGCACTCAAGCCTGGGCAACAAGAGTGAAACTCTCGTCTCAAAAAAAAAAAAAGTCACTTGATGGCCTGGTGTGGTGGCTCACGCCTGTAATCCCAGCACTTTGGGAGGCCGAGGTAGGTGGATCACCTTAAGTCAGGGGTTCAAAACAGCTTGGCCAACATGGTGAAACCCTGTCTCTACTAAAAATACAAAATTAGCTGGGCATGGTGGATGCCTGTAATCCCAGCTACTCGGGAGGCTGAGGCAGGAAAATCGCTTGAACCCGGGAGGCAGAGGTTGCAGTGAGCCGAGATCGTGCCACTACACTCCAGCCTGGGTAACAACAGCAAAACTCCGTCTCGAAAAAAAAAAAAAAAGTCACTTGATGTAATCAAGTAAGTGGGAAGCCACAAATGTTGAAGTCTTAGAGCGTAATAATTGGGAGGAGGTTAGGATAAGGTGACCATGACCCATATTTGGGCATGAGCTGTATATCTCCAACACATACTATGTAGAAACAACTATACGACGCTTATCAAATGATTTGTATGTTCAGTGTTTAAAGGATCATTTCTGGGTAAGGTGGTTACGGAACATTTCAGATGGGATAGAAACTAAGTTGGGATTGTGAGGATGAATGGGAAGGTTGGAGACTGGCAAGGGGAGAGAGGAAGGGAAAACAATTTAGAGGACCACCTCATCTTATAAAAGGTCAGACAGAGGGTGACTGACCCCTGACAGAGGACAGTAGGAAAAGAAGAGGGAAATTGTAGCAAGAGTTCCCCTAGAGGGAATGAGGTTCTGCTAGTGCAGCAAGAGGCTCCTTTCATCCAACAAACTTTCTGAGCATTTACTATGTGCTAGGTACTGTTCTGGGCACTGTGGATGTAAAGATAAAGGACGGTCTCTTCACATTGTTCACAGATGAGTGAGGAGATAAAGACAGTTTACACTGGAAAAAGTGTATCAAAGGCAGCTTCCTGGAGGATGTGACGTTTGAAGGAAGTACAGGAATAATTCAGATTAAAAGAAAAGGTGAAGAAACCTTTTCAGGCAGAAGGAGCCACATGTGAAGAGACACAAAACCATAAGAAACCTCCATGTGGATCCCTGGTTCTCAAACTTGTTTGATTAGAAGCTCCCAGGGAACTTTATAAAAATACAGAATCTCTTGGCCCTATGTCACTCCAATTGAGTCAGCATCTCTACACTGGGGCCTGGAAATACATATTTTTGAAAAGCTCCCGGAGGAAAGTTGGGAAAGAAGGCGGATCCGGAAAACTGTGTGAAGTGGCAAGACAGTTTTTCACGTTGCTGGGGTCCTAAGAAGCCTTGACAGTCATGCTAGAGTTTTGGGGTTTTATGAAGACAAAGGGAGCCTCTAATTTCTCTCTCCCTCTCTCTCTCTTTTTTTTTTTTTTGGAGACAGAGTCTCAGTTTCACTCTGTTGCTCAGGCTGCAATGCAGTAGTACCATCTCGGCTCACTGCAACTTCCGCCTTCCTGGTTTAAGGGATTCTCATGCCTCAGCCTCCCGAGTAGCTGGGATTAAAAGTGCTGGGAGGCAGAGGTTACAGTGAGCCGAGATCGTGCCACTGCACTCCAGCCTGGGCAACAGAGTGAGGCTCTGTCTTAAAAAAAAAAAAATTGTGAGACTATAGAAATGGCTGGGTTTAATTTTTTTTTTCTTTTGAGACAGAGTCTTGTTCTGTTGCCCAGGATGGAGTGCAGTGGCCTGATCTCAGCTCACCACAACCTCCACCTCTTGGGCTCAGGTGATCCTCCCACATCAGCCTCCCGAGTAGATGGGACCACAGGTGCGTGCCACCATGCCTGGTCAATTTTTGTGTTTTTTTGTAGAGACAGGGTTTCACCATGTCGCCCAGACTGGTCTTGAACTTCTGGGCTTGAGTGATTCATCCTCCTCTGCCTCCCAAAGTGCTGGGATTACAGGCATGAGCCACCGTGCCCAGCCAATGGCTGGGTTTAAAACACATACCATTAGCACCCTATGATGGGCCAAACTGAAAATATCAGGAACACAATCAAGCCCTGTCCTGTCCTTGTCTCCTTTGCAGTCAGGGCTGTCATTACATGTAGCTTAAGGAAAGTAGCCAAGTAATCAGAATAGTGCAGGGTTAAAGGTAAATTTCAAAAAGATAAAATCATAACTCATAAAAATAAGGGAACTAAGAGGGCCAGGCACGGTGGCTCATGCTTGTAATCCTAGCACTTTGGGAGGCTGAGGAGGGCAGATAACCTGAGGTCAGGAGTTCGAGACCAGCCTGGCCAATGTGGCAGAACCCCATCTCTAATAAAAATTCAAAAATTAATTGGGCATGATGGAGGGCACCTGTAATCCCAGCTACAGGAGGCTGAGGCAGGAGAATTGCTTGAACCCGGGAGGCAGAGGTTGCGGTGAGCAGAGATCATGCCATTGCACTCCAGCCTGGGGGACAGAGCCAGATTGCATCTCATAAAGCAAACCCCGCCCCCCCCCCCCCCCCAAAAAAAAAACAAAAAAAAGGAAACTAGTAAGATGTGAAACTGGTCTCAAAAAAGAATCAGAAGACTTACGTACTTATTCGATTAGGAATGTTGAAATGAATTTGCTAATAGATGTACAATTGGTCAATATCCACAGGACATAAAATGTAATGTTTGGAATAAACTCTTTCACAGGGTGAAAATAAATTGTATCTGACTTGACAAAACTCATTTGTGTCTCTCTGCATAAGAATTCCTTGCACTGCCAAAAGTTTTGTCTATTTACACAGTAATATAGTTCAAAGACAATGAAAGGCATAGATTAGATTATTTCAAAGACTCCTCTAGACAGTGCTCGAGAATGTTTTTGTCCATTTCAAAGTCTTTTATGGTTTTTCTCCTGAGAACAGAAAAGCCTCTCTTCTCATAAATATCTCACCCCTACCTACTTTCCATTGTATTAAAGTTCCTGACTAAAATTCTAGTAGATACCCAAAAGATACCAGACCAACATTCTCAGCTGCCATTTTACATTTAGAGTAAGTAATCAGATCAGCTTTAATTAATAGCTACACTGAAATACTGGCCCAGGGAAGGCCCTGGAGAAAATCATAGAAAGAGTAGAGTCTACTTAACATCTATCATGTGTCCGCCACTGTTATAGCAGCAGTTTATTCCTTGTTATTGTATTTAAACAGTGGCTGGGCACGGTGGCTCAAGCCTGTAATCCCAGCACTTTGGGAGGCCGAGGCTGGTGGATCACCTGAGGTCAGGAGTTTGAGATCAGCCTGGCCAAAGTGGCGAAACCCCATTTCTACTGAAAATAACAAAAATGAGCTGGGCATGGTGGTGCATGCCTGTAATCCCAGCTACTTGGGAGGCTGAGGCAGGAGAATCACTTGAACCCGGGAGGCAGAGGTTGCAGTGAGCCGAGATTGCAACACTGCACTCCAGCCTGGGCGACAGAGCAGACTCTGTCTCAAAAGAAAAAAAAATTATTCAGCTAAAGAAGGGCAACTATTAACCCCCCAAAATATATCACTAATGAAATTTAATGTGCCACCTAAAGAGGGAGAGTTGGAGCAGAGGGCTTTCCACCTTAAAATCGTGTTAAATGGGGAGGGATTAGAGGGACAATGTGGGAGTTGAGTGGGGAGTGAGGTGGAGAAGGCTAACTTAACAAGAGTGTCATGGTTAGGTTTCTCTGGCAGCCAATTAGGTAGTATGATTATCTCTCTTCATATTTTTGTTGTTGCTGTTTGTTTTAGAGACAGAGTCCCACTGTGTCACCCAGGCTGGAGTGCAGTGGTGTGATCATGGCTCACTGGAGCCTTGAACTCCCGGGCTCAAGCGGTCCTCTCGCCTCAGCCTCCCAAGCAGCTGGGACTACAGACGTGTGCCACCCCGTCTGGCTGATTATTTTTATTTTTAATAGAGACAGGGTTTCACTATGTTGCCCTGACTGGTCTCAAACTCCTGAGTTCAAGCAATCTTTCTGCTTTGGCTTCCCAAAGTGTTGGGAGTACAGGAGTGAGCCGCTGCTGCCTCTCTTCAGATTTCTACTTTCTCTCCCTCCCCTCCTCATTCCCTCTCCCTTCCTCTTTTCCTTTTTTTCCTCCCTTCTTCTCTTCCTTTTACTTCTTTTTAGATTGCCTAGACCTCTCCTTCCCAGTTTCTTTTCCTTTTTCTTTCAAGCTTCTAAGAAGCACTTTTCCTCAAATGTTTCCCAATTTAAGCCTTTTCCATTTGTCTGCAAAAACTCTGTTAAAATAAAATTAGTCAATATTGTTAGAATCCGGAGAGCAGTTACCCTTGAAGGTAGTGATTGGAAGGGAGCCCGAGGAGGGTTTCTGAGGTGCTGGTAAAGTTGTTTCTTCATCCTGATGCTGGTTATATGGGTGTGTTCAGTGTATGAAAATTGAGCTACACATTTATGTGAACTTTTCTGTACGTATATTTCAATAAAAGACTTAAGTGAAACCAAAACAATACAAAACAAAACATCCCTCTGTTTAAATTTCACCTCCTTCAGGGGAGTGGATAATAAAAGGAGGTATAAAGAATTGTAGAAAATGATCTTTATATATTTGCCTAGAATCACCAACCCCTACTCATTTTCCAAGGACTAATGACTCTAGTTTTGGCTTATTGGCAAGGAGCAGCAGCAGTGGGAATGGAAGAGTACAGAAGGATGGGGGATATTAAGAAAGACAGACAGCTTTGGGAGGCCGAGGCGGGCGGATCACGAGGTCAGGAGATCGAGACCATCCTGGCTAACATGGTGAAACCCTGTCTCTACTAAAAATACAAAAAATTAGCCGGGCATGGTGGCAGGCGCCTGTAGTCCCAGCTACTTGGGAGGATGAGGCAGGAGAATGGCGTGAACCCATGAGGCAGAGGTTGCAGTGAGCCGAGATCGCGCGCCACTGCACTCCAGCCTGGGCAAAAAGAGTGAAACTCCATATCAAAAAAAAAAAAAAAAGAAAATATTGACAGAACTAGCTCATTTGGATATAAGAAGGGAGTGGCTGGGTGGGTGGCTCATGCCTATAATCCTAGCACTTTGGGAGTCCAAGGCAGGAGAATCATGTGAGCCCAGAAGTTTGAGACCAGCCTAAGCGACACAAGACCCCATCTCTACAATAAAAAATAAAATAATTAGCCAGGTATGGTGGTGCAGGCCTGTGGCCCAGCTACTTGGGAGGCTGAGGTGGGAGGATTGCTTGAGCCGGGAGGTGGAGTTGTGATCACACCACTGTACTGTGTAGCCTGCTTGGTGACAAGGTGAGACTCTGTCTCAAAAAAAAAAAAAAATCTAGGCATAATGGCTCCTCATGCCTATAAGCCCAGCAGTTTGGGAGGCCAAGACAGGTGGGTTGGTTGAGTCCAGGAGTTTGAAACTAGCCTGGGCAACATGGCAAGACCCCATCTCTAAAAAAAAAAAAAGAAAGAAAGAAAGAAAGAAAGAAAGAAAGAAAGAAAGAAAGAAAGAAAGAAAGAAAGAAAGAAAGAAAATTAGCCAGGTGTGGTGACACATTTCTGTGGTCCTAACTACCTAACTACTTGGGAAGCTGAGGTGGGAGGATGGCTTGAGCCTGAGAGGTCAAGGCTGCAGTGAGCCATGATCACCCATGATCACACCACTGCACTCCAGCCTAGGTAACAGAGCAAGACCCTGCTTCAAAAAAAAAAAAAAAAAAAGTTAATAAGGTGATAAAAGAAGGCAGGTTATATTTATGCTAGGTGATGTGGAGAAAGAAAATGGATACTATTGGTTGAATGCAGGTTTAGGCAATTATGGTGAAAATACATTACGAATGTGTTTAAGAGATTAGTTGAAATATCTAAAAGATTAATATTTCTTTGGGGAAATACTTTCTGATCAAGGTATTTCTAACTCCAAGCTCTGCTTAAGAATAATGTGTAAAAACTATGATTGCTGCCGGGCGCGGTGGCTCAAGCCTGTAATCCCAGCACTTTGGGAGGCCGAGACGGGAGGATCACGAGGTCAGGAGATCGAGACCATCCTGGCTAACACGGTGAAACCCCGTCTCTACTAAAAAATACGAAAAACTAGCCGGGCGAGGCAGCAGGCGCCTGTAGTCCCAGCTACTCGGGAGGCTGAGGCAGGAGAATGGCGTAAACCTGGGAGGCGGAGCTTGCAGTGAGCCGAGATCGCGCCTTTGCACTCCAGCCTAGGGGACAGAGCGAGACTCAGTCTAAAAAAAAAAAAAAAAA
>NW_016806834.1:1820695-1830718 GCF_001698545.2 Rhinopithecus bieti | reverse complement strand
GGCAGGAGAACGGCGTAAACCTGGGAGGCGGAGCTTGCAGTGAGCCGAGATCGCGCCTTTGCACTCCAGCCTAGGGGACAGAGCGAGACTCAGTCTAAAAAAAAAAAAAAAAAAAAAACTATGGTTGCTAAAGGAATGATTGATTTAAATGATGCATTTATCCTTTTCTTGTTGTCCAGGCTGGAGTGCAATGATGCGATCTCAGCTCACTGCAACCTCCCCCTCCCAGGTTCAAGCGATTCTCCTGCCTCAGCCTCCCGAGTAGCTGGGATTGCAGGTGCACACCACCATGCCTGGCTAATTTTTGTCTTTTTAGTAGAGACGGGATTTCACCATGTTGGCCAGGTTGGTCTTGAACTCCTGACCTCAGGTGATTCACCCATCTGGGCCTCCCAAAGGTCTGGGATTACAGGCATGAGCCACCATGTCCAGTCCATTTATCCCTGATATAGCTAAATTACTGAGCATTAGGAAGGGTGGAACTTTCGGAGTAAAGCCAATAAAATATGACCGAGGTTTCACAAAAACTAGCACAATATCTGGGGCCCAGATTACTCTATTTGTGACTGGGTGGGAAGAGGTATATATATATATATATAAATTTTTTTTTTTGTATTTTTAGTAGAGACGGGTTTCACCATGTTGGCCAGGTGATCCGTCCTTAAGTGATCCGTCCGCCTCCCAAAGTGCTGGGATTACAGGTGTCAGCCACCATGCTGGGCCATAGATCGGGTGATTGGGGAAGACCTGAGGTATCTGAGCAGAAATCTAGGTGGGGAGTGAGCCAAACAGTTATCTGGAGGGAAACTATTTCAGGCAGAGGGAACAGCAAATTCAAAGTTCCTAAAGCAAAAACATATTTTTGGTGTATTTGAGAAACAGCAAGAAGGTCAATGTAGCTAAGAGTCAGAATAAGAGAAGAGATGCAGGCAGGAATGAGATTGTTCTTGGCTTCTTAGGTCATGGTAAGAAGTTGGATTTTATTTTTTGTGTAATGTGCACCCATCAGATGGTGATGAACAGGGGAGTGACACAAAATGATTTAGTTATTAAACTGATCCTTCTGCTGCTCCATGGGGACCAAGAGTGGAAGTAGTAGCAGGAAACCAATTAGGATTTTACAACAGTTCAGGTAAGAGATGACAGTGACTTGGACTAGGGTGTAGTAGCTATGGGGATGGTTGAAAATGGCTAGATGTGGGATCTATTTTAAAGGTACCACCAACAGTATTTGCAGACTCAAGGATGATTTCAAAGTTTTTGGTCTGAGCAACTAGGTGAATGATAACATCGTTTACTGAGATGGGGAGGCCTTAAGTAGAAGGTTTAGGAGGGAAAATACAGATTTTGCTATGGACACATTATATTCTATATAGACATAATTTAAAATAGTTACCAGGTCCATCAGCTGATGGATAAACTATGGTATATCCATACATTGGAATATTATTTGTTAATAAAAATAAATGGTCAGGCATAGTGCCTTAAGCCTGTAATCCCAGCATTTCAGGAGGCTGAGTTGGCTGGAGTGCAGGGGCGCGATCTCGGCTCATGGCAACCTCTGCCTCTGCCTTTAAGTGATTCTCCTGCCTCAGCCTCCCGAGTAGCCGGGATTACAGGCGCCCACCACCACGCCCAACTAATTTTTTAATTTTTAGTAGAGATGGGGTTTCACCCTCTTGGCCAGGCTGGTCTTGAACTCCTGACCTTAGACAATTCACCTGCCTCGGTCTCCAAAGTGCTGGGATTACAAGCGTGAGCCACTGTGCCTGACCACTATTTACTTTAAATGGATTTACTGTATGGTATGTGAATTATAATCACAATGAAACTATTCTAAAAATATATAGTTATTGAAAATATGTAATTATGAAAAGCATTATGAAGCTATCCCCCCACACACCAGAAGCTATTTTAATAAAAGATTTTAACCTACTAGAAATAAAAGGAAAATTAAGTAGTCAAGAGTGCTAATCCTTCTCTGTTAACCACAGGAAACCTGGCTATTTAGACTGTGTGTCTGTGCCAACATACCACCACCAACCTGGAACAGTATTTGCTAATAACAAGCAAAGTATTCCTGAGTAATAATAGCTTCTTGATTGTTGGACTCCCATAAAGCAGTCATTCTTAAGCTTTTCTATTTTTTTTTTGTTGGGGGGTGGTGTGTGTGAAGTATTGCATTATGTTTATCTTAGTATATACTGCCACCAGTTTTTCCAAATCTGATCTTTGAGAAGCTGGTATAAACCACAGTTCTTCTGTCCCCCAAATGTACTTAAGCACAAATACATACATGCAATATTATACATATTTTAGGATGTACATAGATCCCCTGAAACCAACCAATGCAGCTCAGTTTCTATAAAATTAAAGCAAGGTCACAGGAATTAACAGTGGCTTTTATTTATCCAGACCTGTGCTCAGCACAATCATATGCTCCTAAATATATGACTTGACAGTTCCAAAGACCTGCAGTATGGCTGGTTGGGGTATAAATTGGTACAACATACTTTGGAAAGCTGGTGGCAATATATACTAAAGCTGAACATAATCCAAAACCCATGACCTTGCAATCCCTCTCCTAGGTATATATACCTGATTGAAATGCATTCTTTGGGGTGGGGGTAAAGAGGGGATTGTTAATGGGTACACAAAACGTAGAAAGAAAAGTAAGGTCTCGTATTTGCTAGCACAACAGGCTATCTTAAAAAATAATTGTTCATTAAAAAATAACTAAATGAGAGGCCGGGTGCCGTGGCTCATGCCTGTAATCCCAACACTTTGGGAGGCCGAGGCGAGTGGATCGCCTAGGGTCAGGAGTTCGAGACCAGCCTGATCAACACGGAGAAACCCTGTCTCTACTAAAAATACAAAATTAGCCGGGCGTGGTTGTGCATGCCTGTAATCCCAGCTACTCGGGAGGCTGAGGCAGGAGAATCACTGGAACCCGAGAGGCAGAGGTTGCGGTGAGCTGAGATCGCGCCATGGCACTCCAGCCTGGGCAATAAGAGCAAAACTCCGTCTCAAAAAAAAATAAAAAGAAAAAGAAAAAAGAAAAAAGAAATGCATTCTTATGTTATACCAAAACACGTGTTCATAGCAGTTCTATTTATAGTTGCCCCAAACTAGGACAGTCAAATCTTCAAAAAGTAAAATAGCTAATTCATGGTCACAAAACATACGTATTTCATAATTTCATTTGTATAAACCTCAAAAGCAAAACCAATCTATGGTATTACAAGTCAAGATTGTGCTTACCTTCAAGGGAGAAAATAGCAACTGGGAAAAGTTATGAGGGGGATTCTGGGGTGCTGGTAATGATCTGTTTCTTGATTTGGGTGCTGGCTATCTATGTTCACTATTCATTTTTAAAAAATAGACACAGGGTCTCACTATGTTGCCCGGGCTGGTCTTAAACTCTTGACCTCAAGCAGTCCTCCCACCTCAGCCTCCCAAAGTGCTTGGATTACAGGAGTGAGCCACCATGCCCAGCTAGCCACCTCATTTAAAATAATATTACTTGGCCGGGCACAGTGGCTCACGCCTCTAATTCCAGCACTTTGGGAGGCCAAGGCAGGTTGGGATCAAGCAGCCTGGCCAACATGGTGAAACCTCATCTCTCCTAAAAATACAAAATTAGGGGCCGGGCATGGTGGCTCACGTCTGTAATCACAGCACTTTGGGAGGCCGAGGCAGGTGGATCACTAGGTCAGGAGATCGAGACCATACTGACTAACATGGTGAAACCCTGTCTCTACTAAAAATACAAACAATTAGCCAGGCATGGTGGTGGGCGCCTGTAGTCCCAGCTACTCGGGAGGCTGAGGCAGGAGAATGGCGTGAACCTGGAAGGCGGAGCTTGCAGTGAGCCCAGATGGCTCCACTACACTCCAGCCTGGGTGATAGAGCGAGACTCTGTCTCAAAAACAAAACAAAACAAAACAAACAAACAAAAAAACAAAAAAAATTAGGCCAGGCATAGTGGCTCATGCCTGTAATCCCAGCACTTTGGGAGGCCGATGTGGGTGGATCACCTGAGGTCAGGAGTTCAAGACCAGCCTGACCAACATGTGCTGGGCACATGTTGCTCGAGCTGGTCTTAAACTCTTGACCTCAAGCGGTCTCTACTAAAAATACAAAAAAAAAAATTAGCCAGGCATGGTGGCATATGCCTGTAATCCCAGCTACTCAGGAGGCTGAGGCAGGAGAATCGCTTGAACCTGGGAGGCAGAGGTTGCGGTGACCTGAGATCATGCCATTGCACTCCTGCCTGGGCAACAAGAGCAAAACTCATCTCAGGAAAAAAGAAAAATTAGCTGGGTGTAGTGGTGCAGACCTGTAATCCCAGCTACTCAGGAGGCTGAGGCAGGAGAATCACTTGAACCTCGGAGGCGGAGGTTGCAGAGTCAAGATCGTGCCATTGCACTCCAGCCTGGGCAATTGAGTGAGACTCTATCTCAAAAAAAAAGAAAAAAAAAAGTATTTTATAACTTTTTGAGCATTTAAAAAGTATTTTTTGGCCAGACACTGTGGTTCACGCCTGTAATCCCAGTATTTTGGGAGGCCCAGGCGGGTGGATCACTTGAAGCCAGGAGTTCGAAAGCCTCCAGCCTGGCCAACATGGTGAAACTCCATCTCTACTAAAAATACAAAAACTAGTTGGACCTTGTGGTGCATTCCTGTAATCCCAGCTATTTGAGAGGCTGAGGCAGGAGAATGACTTAAACCCAGAAGGCAGAGGTTGCAGTGAGCCAAGATGGTGTCACTGCACTCCAGCCTGGGTGACAAAGAGAGACTCGGTTTCAAAAAAAAAGAAGAAAATTTGTTCAGTATTTTCTTCAGTCAGCTTTCTCAGATTGAATGTTCAGCCTTTTAAATATTCATAATGTTCCTGAGAATCCATTTGGCTATTCTGTTATCTTCACCCTTCTCCACTCTTCCTCTCCTTAATTAGACTCATTTCTTCCCTGCTCCCCAAAAGAAAAAAATATCTACTTTGGATTAATATAAATCAGTTTAATCTAACTTATTCAAGAGTTTTTTGGCCTCTACTTGGGGGTTCAAGAGAAGGTGAGGTGATAGAACTAGGAGGAAAAGAATTATTATTAAGGCTAACTTACAAATATTTTGAGGTATTTTATGGGTTTAAATATCCATAAATCTTTGAGAAGTCTCACTTTCAGATAAGGAGGAAACATTTCAATATCTCTGAAATACAAGAAAAACTTAGGCTTAAAATTTTTCTCGTTAAATCAGGAAAATGATGTACATTTATTGGACTGACTTTCTTCTTGTGGCAGAAACATGGATTCAGTTAAGAAGCCCTTCTGAAGTAGTAGAAGACCCTGGATTCCCAGGTAAACTTCTGAAGTAAATTCGGATAAAATCTACTATCATACTTTGGGAGGTTGAATTAGATTAAGAAAAACAAAGTGGTAGCCAGATTATTTATATTCTGGGGAAAATTTCTACACAAAAAATGTCTGTCTTCAGAGCTCTTAGGGAGTATTTAATTTTTTCCCTCTGGTTGAATTTACTTTTTTACAATTTGGAATTCAAAGGAAAACTAACGCGGTAAGTGAGCTAGCTGAGCTGCTAGAAAATGGAGATTTCTGCCAGGAAGTGACTCTCGCTTTGACTTGCATTCGATAAAATTTTACTGCTTTCTGGGAGCGATGGCTTCCTCAATTATCAATAAACAGTCACTTTTCAGCTGGGGACAGTGGCTCATGCCTGTTAATCCCAGCACTTTGGGAGGTCGAGACAGGAGGATCCCTTGAGCCCAGGAGTTTGAGACCAGGCTGGGCAACATAGGGAGACCCCCGTCTCTACAAAAACAACAAAAAAAGCATGTTTGGTTTGTCTCTTTCCAAATTACAGACAACTTGGAACTCACTGAGGAGAAAAATAAGACAGACCAAGGCTTTGAGAATTGTGGACACAGAAACAAAGAGTATATACACACATGTAACAGATAATAGAAAAAAAAAAAAAGCAGTGTTACCTAACATTTCAGCATTAAAGTGATTATTTTATTCTTTAGGGAGAATAAAACACATTTTAGAAATCATATGAATATACACTTATGGGCATTTTAGATGTGTGGCAAAAGGAAGAACAAATTTTATCTGTTAGAATCTAAATTAAATTTCAGTTTTGTTATAATTTAATGTCAGAAAGCATGCATGCATATATGCAAGACAGTGGAATATATAAAGTGTTGAAAGACAAAAACAACCCACCAACCTAGAATTATTTCTGTTGTTCTTGTTGTAGAGCTGGGGCTTTGGCTATGTTGCCCAGGCTGGTCATAAACTCCTGGCCAAGTGATCCTCCTACCTCGGCCTCCCAAAGTGCTAGGATTAAAAAGGTGTGAGCTATTGTACCCAGCCCAACCTAGAATTCTATTTCCAGTTAAATTATCCTTCAAAAATGAAGGATAAATAAAGACCTTCTTAGACAAAAACTGAGGGAATTTATGTCCAGCTGACTTGCTCTGTAAGAAATGTTATTGAGAGAAGGAAAATGATATGTGGGAAACTCAGCTCTTCCATTTTTGTTTGTTTGGTTCTTTCACCCAGGCTGGAATTAAGTGGTACAATCTTGGCTCACTGCAACCTCCACCCCCCGGGTTCAAACAATTCTCCTGCCTCAGCCTCCCCAGTAGCTGGGATTATAGGTGACTGCCACCACACCCATCTAATTTTTGTATTTTTAGTAGAGATGGGGTTTCGCCAGGTTGGCCAGGCTGGTCTCGAACTCCTGACCTTAGGCAATCTGCCTGTTCAGGCTCCCAAAGTACTAGGATTACAGGTGTGAGCCACTGCGCCTGGCTAGAAACTCAGTTCTATATAAAGAAAAGCAACAGGAAAGGAGTAAGTCAAGGTAAACAAACAACAAAAAAAGTTTAGCTTGTCATGGTGCACATGCCTGTAATCCCAGCTACTGGGGAGGCTGAGGCGGGAGGATCCCTTGAGGCCAGGAGTTTGAGGCAGCATTGGGCTATGATAGTGCCGGTGAATAGCCATTGCACTCCAGCCTTGGCAACAAAGTGAGACCCCATCTCTAAAAAAAGAGCTGCCAGTTTCAAAATCCTTTGTTTACTTTACAACTTGAATATATTCTCTTATTTTCTGGGCCGAGCCTGGTGGCTCATGCCTGTAATCCCAGCACTTTGGGAGGCCGAGGCGGGTGGATCACCTGAGGTCAGGAGTTCAAGACCAGTCTGGCCAACATGGTGAAACCCCATCTCTACTAAAAATATAAAAAATTAGCCGGACGTGGTGGTAGGTGCCTGTAATTCCAGCTACTAAAGAAGCTGAGGCAGGAATCACCTGAACCTGGGAGGCGGAGGTTCAGTGAGCTGAGATTGTGCCATTGCACTCCAGCCTGTGCAACAAGAGTGAAACTCCATAAAAAAAAAAAATTTTTTTTTTCTGGAAATATGTGAAAACTACACGCATTCATGAAATTCTAGCACATCACTAATTATTTTGTACATATTGTTTCCTCTTCGTAGGGTAGCCTTGGCTCTTCCCTCTTATCCCGAAAAGATCCTTTGAGACTTTTTAAAAATTAAAAAAAAAATAGCGACAAGGTCTTGCTATGGCCCAGGCTGATCTTGAACTCCTGGACTCAAGTGATCCTCCCACCTTGGCCTCCTAAAGTGCTGGGACTACAGGCATAGGCCACCTTGGCCCAGCCGATCCTTTGAGATTTAGTTCAAATGAAGGCAAGAAAGTGTACTGCTTAAAAACGTGTTTGAACTGAAGCTCTGCACTATGTCCTCAGGCAAGCCTCATTACCTGAGTTTTCTTTCTTTCTTTTTTTTTTTTGAGACACAGTCTTGCTCTGTCACCTAGGCTAGAGTGCAGTGACATGATCTTGGCTCACTACAGCCTCTACCTCCTGGGTTCCAGCGATTCTCCTGCCTCAGCCTCCCGAGTAGCTGGGACTACAGGCGTGTGCCACCATACTGGGCTAATTTTTGTATTTTTAATAGAGATGGGGATTCACCATGTTGGCCAGGTGGTCTTGAACTCCCGACCTCAGGTGGTCCACCCGCTTTGGCCTCCCAAAGTGCTGGGAATGCAGGTGTGAGCCACCGCGCCTGGCCACCTGAGTTTTCTTTAAAAGAACATTATAAAGTATTTTTTTCAGTGTTGTAATAAATGAGATAATATACAAAGCAGTTAGCATAGTACCTACCTCACAACAAAAGTGCTCAATATATGATAACCATAATAAAGAAATACAACACCTCAAAGTCTTCCCTAACATTCCCACGGATACTATTTATTTGTGCTTCCAAATATTATGTTTATACTTCTATTTGAGCATTTGTCACCAATTATATTGTTTGCCCACATAAATGTGCATTCTTGGGAGCTAGAATGGTGCCCTATGCAATGTTTTATTGTCAGTGCCTAGCAAGTGCCCATCAATTTGTAAGTACTCAATAGTTTTTGATGAATGAATTATAGACAATAAGATATAGAGTGGCATTCTCAAATTTTAACATGCAAGCTTTTAGAGAGTTTCTTTTTCTTTGAGGCAGAGTCTTGCTCTATCGCCCAGGTTGGAGTGTACAGGCACGATCTTGGCTCACTGCAACCTCCGCCTCCCGGATTCAAGTAATTCTCCTGCCTCAGCCTCCCAAGTAGCTGGGATTACAGGAGTGCGCCACCACACCTGGCTTATTGTGTATTTTTAGTAGAGATAGGGTTTCACCGTGTTGGCCAGGCTGGTCTTGAACTCCTGACTTGAGATGATCTGCCCACCGCAGCCTCCCAAAGTGCTGGGATTACAGGCATGGGCCATCAGGCCTGGCTGAGAATTTCTTTAAAAATGCGGCTTCCTCCTGACTCAGGAGACTGATTTACTAGGATCTGCATTTTAGCAAGGTACCCTCCTATCTCACACACACGTTTTGGTGCAATTGTCTTTGCAATATACTTTGAGAAACATTGCATAAAGCATGACTTATGGAAACAGTACTTTGTCTTAAATAAAAATATTAGAAAAGTATAAACAATCCTAGTAAACAAATGTATTACTGTCCCTTGTGCTATAAAGAAAGGGAGAACAATGAGCCAATTATAAGCACACTTACATTTTTTACATGTTAACTCTGTTATAGTCAGGCATGTCACCTACATTTGGAACTTAAGACTTTCAGCTCCTAAATTCAGGTGTCATTTGCAAGTATTAGTAGGACAGATCATATTCATTCTCTTCATGGTAATAATGGTATAATTGGTTAATTTATTTTGATTGAGATGGAGACACTATTTAGGCTTTATAGCATTAGCTGGTGTTCATCTGGTCAGCTTTGACGTGTCCTGCCCCTCAGCCTAAGTATGTTACAATTGTTTTTGTATCCCTCATTTTCTACATAGGATTAAACAGGCTGGTATGCTAGTGTAAAGGGGGAGGCAATTATTAGCCTTGTATAGGAAGTCCTTATTCCTAATGAAAACAAATTAAGTTATAAAATTGTGCACAGAGAGACCAGAGAGCTGATAACTGATCTTTATTATACAGAAATGTGAAGGCCATAAGCATTAAATGAGAAGGAGTTTGGCAGTGAACATTATGCAGATTCAAACTGAAGATATCCTCATCTTGAGATATAATATAAAAATAAACACTAAGAGTTTCAAGAAAGAACTCAATTCAACTTCTATCCCCCAATCAAGCTATAACTTTCCACAGGAAAACCTGGTTTCAATTCATGCCGAATTGTTCAAAGAAAAGAAAAAGCTAAATCAGGTAGAGACAACACATGGACTGGCTTTTGTCCTGTTAGAGAGCCAGACTGAAGCTCTATTCAGTCTCACATTTAGAGATTGTTTCCTATTACAATTTATATCTCTATTTACCTAAGAGATGTCTAAAGTGAAAAACAAAAAATTGTTAACTGAGCTGGGGAATTTTTGTGGGGCTAAGTATATTTGGCAGAGGAGATAAATGAATAAATCATTCATTTAATTATTTCTTTCTTTTTTTTTTTTTTTTTTT
>NW_016806834.1:1814212-1820636 GCF_001698545.2 Rhinopithecus bieti | reverse complement strand
CTGGAGTGCAGTGGCCAGATCTCAGCTCACTGCAAGCTCCGCCTCCCGGGTTCACGCCATTCTCCTGCCTCAGCCTCCCGAGTAGCTGGGACTACAGGCGCCCGCCACCTCGCCCGGCTAGTTTTTTGTATTTTTAGTAGAGACGGGGTTTCACTGTGTTAGCCAGGATGGTCTCGATCTCCTGACCTTGTGATCCGCCCGTCTCGGCCTCCCAAAGTGCTGGGATTACAGGCTTGAGCCACCGCGCCCGGCCCATTTAATTATTTCTAATCAAGAGGATTTAATGTCAGGTCTGGGTCATCTGTATTAGCCCTTTGACAGCTTGTTGTTCTATAATGGTTAAGAAGCACTATCCCATTAAAGTATAATAAATGCTTAACATCAGCACAACTCAGTGCCCGTCCTCTTTATATCCTCAAATACTGGACTTTATGTCAGCATGCTTTCAACACCAACTTAGCCCTTTAAATAGGATCTTTCTTAATAAAGCTTCTCATTGCCCTCACTACTGAAATAAAAAAAGTGTTAAGAGATTTGGCCAGAAAGATGGTTTTACTGAAATAAGACTGATGACTAGGAGCACATCTATGGATTAAATAGAGACAAAACTACTCCCAGAACCCTTAAATATAGACAGATTTTATCAATTTATGTAGGAAGCCAAAAATAGGAAATAAAAATATCTGGAGTTCAGATATACTGATATATTCAGCAACTGAAACCTACAATTCCTTCAATTCAGTCACAGCAGAGACATTTAAAGTAGTCTGGAGGGGCGGGTGCAGTGGCTCACACCAGTAATCTCAGCACTTTGGGAGGCTGAGGTGGAAGAATTGCTTGAGCCCAGGAATTCAAGACCAGCCTGGGCAACAAAGCGAGACTCTGTCTCTAAAAAAAAAAGCCGAGTATGGCGGCATGTGCCTGTACTCCCACCTAGTTGGGAGACTGAGGCAGGAGGATCCTTGATCCCTGGAGGTCAAGGCTGCAGTCAGCTGTGATTGCACCACTGTACTCCTCCCTGGGCAACAGCAAGACCCTGTCTCAAAAAAAAAAAAAAAAAAAAAAGTGGCCTGGGGTAAACAGGACAGTTGTATACTCCAAGAATGGAAATTTTCATGCCACCTCCCTTCCTTCCTTACAAATTCTAGTGCTGATTGCATGAACGAGGTGTTGAGACAGACTTTTCTTTTCTTCATTTAGACTTTTGCCCTAGTGAATGAGTGAGCAAGAGAATGCTAAGAGGGATGAGAGAATGTATTTCTGGCTCTAGGACTTTGAGATCCAGGTAATTGAATCTGGGACATTCTCATTAGGTTAGAAAAGGAAAGATGAGAAAATCACTAGCAGGATATGCAATTCCAGAGACCATCGGCTCCAAAAATTAGTTTTGTTTCTCATTGCTCCTTATTCAACGACAGTTATTTCAATAAGCTACATTATTTAGCAGGGTCTGAGAGACAAAGGCTGTGAAAACATGTATTTAAGATAGAAAACAAACTTAGAAAAACATAATAGTTCGCTTTTTATCTCATTCACATTCTATAGCTGGAGAACTCAAAATTCCATTTAGATATTTCTGCTTATCCAAAGCACACTGGGTGAAACTAAACCAAGAAATGGGAGAAAATGTTCATTGGGTACGTGTGGGTTCACCCAGTTTATTTACCTATGGAGTCGAAGTGTAGGGAGAAATAAGGTCTGCTTATAATGGTCAAGGTCTGTGGAGAAGCCCTGAAGTTGTTCTCCCCAAATCACAAGTCTGATTCAAGAAAAGGAAACAAAAATGATGAAAACATCTCATCACACAAAACTCAGTGATGGGGGTCTCTGACAGTCACCAGCCAGCAGGGGAAAAGGAGAAATCCACCTGCTGGCTTTAAGATTTATTGAAGGCTGCCAGCACAGCCCAGATCATTTCTGTGGCACTAGGCTTTGTCCCTTCCACTTCAGGGTCCAGTTCTACTAAGTCCTTGGCTCGATTCATTGCCACGTCATACTTGTCATCTGTCAGAGAGGAGAAGACATTCTCTAGCACATCAGAGGAGTGAGCTAGCACCAGGAGTGCTAGTGTTCGCTTGTCCATACGCTGAGGGTCATTTACCCACCGCTCTAGTACACTATCTTGAAGTTTTTTCACTAGGCGCTGTTTCTCTGTTGTATTGGTCACTGGATGAGTAGTCATGTCAAATAGCAGGAAATTCTGCTTCTCAGTGGTTAGAATACCCTTCTCTACTAGGTTCTTTGCAATGCGCTCTCGTACATTTCTCAGCTGGTACTGTAATTTAAAGGGGTTCCAGGTCTCACCTATGAGAAAAAAGAAATAGGACATAATGAACAGAAAGATAAAAGCAAAATGAAACATGTAGTTATCTGGAACCCTGAATGGCTAAAATGTTTAAAAGCATAATCTTCATTCCTCAATTCATTTAATCCTTAGTCCTCTATAATCTGGCTTTGACTCTAACCATATTTCACATTAAACCAGCTTCAAAAAATGTCACCAAGGACTTCCATATTGCTAGAGCTTATGGACTTTATTTCTGTTCTTATGTGACCTCTCTGTGACACTGTAATTATTTATGTATTTTTGAAATTCTCTTTAGGACACCAGTCTCTCCCAAATGATTTCTACGAGGCCGGGCGTGGTGGCTGACGCCTGTAATCCCAGCACTTTGGGAGGCTGAGGTGGGAGAATCACCTGAGGTCAGGAGTTCGAGACCAAATGATTTCTACTCCGTATTGCAGAACTTCTGTTTGCTGGTGAAGCTGACAGGACTGAGGTTCCCTACCCTATTTGTAGAGCAGAAGCTCTATCCCAGGCCTAGTAGGCTGACAATATTGAGACTTCAATTGCTCCCATTCCAGCTTGTTCATAGATTAGAGATTCTGCAACAGAAAAGGCAAGCCAAGAAGACCAGGGGCTAACACCTCTTTCCCCTAGCACCTACTCATAGAACAGGCGGGTATCACTATAGGAGAAGTGGGCACTTGTGCAGAAGTTCTGCCCAGGAGGGAAGGAAGGCCTGAAGAATGAAGAGCTCCAAAGCTCTGCCTGAGAGGACTGACTATTTGGAACACACGGTGGAGAATCTATGCCTAAGGGTGTTGAAAACCATAGAGATCTTGGTGGAGAGCAATTATAAGGGTGCTGCTAGCTCTATGGCACTGGTATGACAAACCCAAATGGCAAAGCCTCCAGAAGTTTAACAGGCAGAACCAGAGAAACAGCCAAGAAAAGCCCTTCTGGAATCATGACCAACACTGGGGGTTGGGAAGAATGTGTGCTTGCACCAGGCTGCACCCACTCAGAAGCAATCAGAGCAGGACGTGGGGCTTGACTTGAGAGTATTCCCCAGGCCACACATAGATCTATCAAAAAGGGTGGATGCTTCACTGGCACCAAGGGCTAAAGCACAACCACTGACCAAACACTGGCTGAACAATAAGCTACTCTAACTCAGAGGCAACTCCTAGGAAGCTAAACTTAAAAAGAATCATAATAGCCAGGCGTGGTGGTGCACACCTCTAGTCCCAGCTACTTGGGAGGCTGAGGCAGGAGAATCGTTTGAACCCAGGAGGCAGAGGTTTCAGTCAGCTGAGATTGCGCCACTGCACTCCAGCCTGAGTGACAGAGCGAGACTTCATTTCAAGAAATGAAAAATAAAAAATAAAAATAAAAAAATCACATGCACCCCTGGTGTATGTCCAAGGATGTACTCTCTCTGAGAAGAAATCAGAAAGGGAATTTCCAAGCTGCTAGTTCTTCGCTGAATGTGGGGCAAAATGTAAACTCCCTGATTTGTGATGGCTGTGTCAAAATCACACACACACATCCAACAGTAAAGGATAAAAAAATTAAACTGGCTAAAAGGTCTTAAGCACAACCTTTGACTAATAAGTGGCTTCTATCGACCCACTGGTAACACATAGGGAGTTAGGCCAAAAGATAAAAACAAGAAAATATGAGTGATGACATCAGAGGCTGCACACCACAAGAGAAACAGTCTTCAGAGAGCTACTGCAGACAAGTCACTAATGAAACAAATTACCAAGCAAACAACACAGTCAACCTCTAGTGGAAGGAGAAACCAGTATAGCAGGTGTCTCCAACCCCTGGATCATGGACTGGTACTGGTCCGTAGCCTGTTAGGAACCCGGCTGCATGGCAGGTGGTGAGCCATGGGTGAGTAAAGCTGAGCTCCACCTCCCGTCAGCTCAGGAGTGTGAACCCTATTGTGAACTGCACATGGGAGGGATCTAGGTTCCATGTTCCTTGTGAGACTCTAATAAATGTAAAGCACGTGAATCATACTGAAACCATCCCCTCATCCCCCAGCCCAGTGGAAAAATTGTCTTCCATGAAACCTGTCCTGGTGCCAAAAAGGTTGGGGACAGCTACAGTATACTATCCAGAGGTGCACGATTATCTAAAATGTCCAGTTTTTGACAAAAAGGTATGAAGTATACAAAGAATAAATTGTGACCCACTGACCCATTCAGAAGAAAAAAAGCAGGCAATGGAAACTGCCTTTGAGAACGCTAAAATGTTGGACTTAACAAAGACTACAAAGCAGCTTTTATAAATATGTTCAAAGACCTAAGAGAAACCATCACTCATCACACAGAGAATATCAATAAAGACAGAAATTATAAAAAAGAACCATTTAGGCCGGGTGCGGTGGCTCATGCCTGTAATCCCAACACTTTGGGAGGCCGAGGTGGGCAGATCATTTGAGGCCAGGAGTTCAAGACCAGTCTGGCCAACATGGCGAAACCCCATCTCTACTAAAAATACAAAAATTAGCCAGGTGTGGTGGGAACCTGTAATCCCAGCTGCTCAGGAGGCTGAGGCAGAGAATCGCTTGAACCTGGGAGGTGTAGGCTGCCATAAGCCGAAATAGCACCACTGCACTCCAGCCTGGACAACAAAGCAAGACTCCATCTCAAAAAAACAAAAACAAAAAAACCATTTAGAAATCCAAGAGTTTAAAAGTATAACAAACAGACTGGGCATGGTGGCTCACGTCTGTAATCTCAGCACTTTGGGAGGCCGAGGCAGGCGGATTACTGGAAGTCAAGAGTTTGAGACCAGCCTAGCCAATATGGTGAAACCCTGTCTCTACTAAAAATACAAAATTAGCTGGGTATGGTGCTATGTGCCTGTAGTTCCAGCTACTCAGGAGGCTGAGGCAGGAGAATCACTTGAACCCAGGAGGCGGAGGTTGCAGTGAGCCAATATCGCACCATTACACTTCAGCCTGGGTGACAGAGCAAGACTCAAAAAAAAAAAAACAAGTACAACAAACAAAATGAAAAATTCACTCAAGGGACCCAACAAGAGATCTGAGCTGGCAAAATAAATAATGAGCAAACTTAGAGATCAAAGCAATTATGTAATATGAAGAAGGAGAAAAGAATGAAGAAAAATGAACAGACTCGGAGAAATGTGAAATATCATCAACTTGACAAACATACATAAAATGGAAGCACCAGAAGGAAAGGAGAGAAAGAGGCAGAAAAAATACTCAAGGAAGTAATGGCTAAAATCCTGCCAAATGTGATGAAAAACACTCAACCACACATTTGAGAAGCTCAACAAACTCCAAGTAGGATGAACACAAAGAGATCCATATCCAACATTATAGTAAAAATGCTGAAAACCAAAAATAAGTGGAAAATCATGAAAGCAGAAGAGAAAAATGACTGATCACATCACAGTGGAACTTTGATAAGCTTAACAGCTGGCTTCCCATTAGAAAAAATGCAGGCCAGAAGAATGAGTAGACTTATTCAAAGTGAGGGTAGAAACTATTAGCCAAGAATCTTATAACTGGCAACTATCTTTCAAAAATAAAAGCAAAGCAGGTGTGGTGGCATGCACCTGTAGTCCCAGCTACTCAGGAGGCTGAGGCAGGAGAATCACTTGAACCCAGGAGGTGGAGGTTGCAGTGAGCTGAGATCGCACCACTGAACTCCAGACTGGGTGACAGAGTGAGACACCGTCTCAAAGAAAAAACAAAAAACAAAAAATTCCGAAAACCAAAACAAAAAAAAAAATGAAGGCAAATAAAAATTTCTAAAAAGGAGAAAAAATAAATACATTCCTAGATAAAAAATATCTGAAAGAGGCTGGGCGCGGTGGCTCAAGCCTGTAATCCCAGCACTTTGGGAGGCCGAGGCGGGCAGATCACGAGGTCAGGAGATCGAGACCATCCTGGCTAACACGGTGAAACCCCGTCTCTACTAAAGAATACAAAAAACTCAAAAAGTGGGGAAAGGATATGAACAGACATTTCTCAAAAGAAGATATTCATACAGCCAACAGACACATGAAAAAATGCTCATCATCACTCGCCATCAGAGAAATGCAAATCAAAACCACAATGAGATACCATCTCACACCAGTTAGAATGGCAATCATTAA